>NW_027361790.1:1200000-1800000 GCF_039654945.1 Dendrobates tinctorius | reverse complement strand
TACCTCACTGTGAACCTATGTTCAATTCTCAAAACTAGGTGGACAAACTAAAACACAGAAATTGTGATACAATCCAAGTACTGATTAGACAAGAATAAAAACACCATACCTCACTGTGAACCTATGTTCAATTCTCAAAACTAGGTGGACAAACTAAAACACAGAAATTGTGATACAATCCAAGTACTGATTAGACAAGAATAGGTCCCTGTGTCATCCACTTAGGCTCCCTAGTATCATGCTAGGGAAGGTCAGAGAGGCCCAGTGCCTGCACACTGAGCGTGATGCCTGAAGGGCAGTGGCCGTAACTCGTATCGGCCAAACCTGGTAACACGTTCCCTTTAAATTAATATTTTGGGTGCAATTTTTTTTTCATATCACAATCTGTATAGAAAAAAAATAAAAATCGTGCAATTTTTACTCTGGCCACTGAGGCTTTTTATATTCTAAAGCCCCTGTTACACACTGCGATATCGCTAGCAATATCGCTGTAAAGTCACCGATTTTGTGACGTTGCAGCGATATTGCTAGCAATATCGCTGCATGTGATACTTACCTCCGACCCACTCCCCCGCTGCTCATCGTTGGTCGTGCGAGAAGGTCCTGGATCATTTCTCGTTGGCCACCTCCTGCTGCGCTTCCTGTGGCGCCGACGAGCGAGGCATGGACGCAGGCGGGAGGACGTCAGGATCGCCGCGTCTGACAGGTAAGTAGCGACCCCCGACCCCTGCGATGTCGCTGGTGAGATCTGCCTGTGTGGCAGCTCACTAGCGATCACTTAGCGATGCATCAGAGATCCATATCGTTGTCGGGTCTCTGGTACATCGCTATGTGTAACGGTACCCTTACTACCTCTTGTTTTAGACAACAGCATATGTACAATAGTCTTAATGAACAAACTCTGAACCTAACCTTTGTATTGAAGTATCTAATAAGCCTGGACAAAGGTCGTTATGAAAGAAGGGGGAAGCGGGGTCAAATTTGACATTACCTATTGTGAATGGTTTATCCTGTGTTATCAGCTGTGTATAGAGGTGTTATCTGTCTTTACAATTCTGCCTGTGCTGATGAGGAGCCTGCTGAAAACTCTTCCTGGTAAGTATGAGTCTAAAATAGCCCTAAATAACTGAAAATTGTAAGACTGCCAATTTTGTTTATTTTTGTTTATAAAGATTGTGATATGAAAAAATCACTACATTTTTCCAGAAATACTGTACATGTAAGCCTAAAGCCTGTTTTAAACAATAGGTCCTTTTCTGATGATAGTTTCTCATTAAGTTGACAGGTTGAGAAAATTCCTTCATGGCTAAGAATATGTAACTGAGTAACACTAGGCTTTCTACTCTTGAAAATGTATGCTGATGTGACCCTCACAGTGTAAAGAATCTGAGTAAAATACACGGCAGAAAGCTAGTGACCTTGCTTTCAGAAGTGTAAACACAATAAAAAAACACTTAAAAGAAATAATTGTTTAAAATCCAAAGTCCAGTGACTTGCAGCCAGGAGAGATCATATACTCAAACCTTGAAATTGATTGTTTTGACTGGATGATTACGGTAATAGATCAGTGTGGAGCAGTAGATGCAGCTTATCTAGATTTCAGCAACCTTCCATGTGTCTGACATAAAAGATTGAACAAGTTCCAGCGTTTCAGATTGGATTGTAAGGTGGTTGAACAGATAAGGACAGATAAGGGGATAAGAAACAGAACGCAAAGTATACGGAGCTCCTAAGACAAAATGAAGACGGTCTTATTAAAAAACAAAATAAAGTTGCTGCAACGTTTTTAATGCTGACTAGTGTTGAGCATTCCAATACCCCAAGTATCGGGTATCGGCCGATATTAGCTGTATCGGAATTCCGATACTTAGTTCCGATACTTTTTTCATATCGAATACCGGAATCGGAAGTTCCCATAATGCTAGGAGCCCGCTCGATTTGATTCAGCCAATGGGGATCCTCAGAAGTGTGGGCATATCCTGTTAGGCATGTAGGCATGTTAACTACTGGCATGGCTGTGATTGGCTGCTGAAATGATGTCATGATGCACTATAAAAAGCGCTGCAGCCGCCATTTCTGGTCACTCTGCTGTGAATTCAGTTAGGGACAGGCTGCTGTTGAAGACTGTGAGGGACAGTTAGAAATAGCGATTCCACAAAACATATAGTGCTTAACCCAGGCTACATAAACCACCACTGTAGCTTGCTTTTCCCTAGCAGCGCTGTTTTCACAGCTGTCTGCAAGGGCTGTGTCAGTGCAGACCCACGCTGTGTAGTGTGTCCTGCAGGCACGTCTGCTTGTAGGCCGGCCAGCGTGTGTCTCTGCCTCATACACATTTTTCTTTTATTGCTGCTTTTTTTTTCTCCTGTATAGTGTGCTTCCATACGTATCCATATACGTTGGTTGCAAACACTAAAGGAGTGGACAGCGGAGCCTTTCAGCAGCCTTTCAGTGCTATAGCCCATTTCTCTGCACTGTTTTTGGCTGTTTGATAGGTCTCTCTGTGTGTGAGTGCAGCTCACGTTGCAGTGTGTTCTACAGCCACCGCTAGCTGTAGTCCGCTCAGCGTGCGTCACTGCCTCATACATAGTCCTTTTTTTGCAGCTAATTTAGCCAGATTTTTGCTCCTATATTAGTGTGCTTCCAACCGCATCCATTGTCATTGGTTGGTTGCAAACACTATATAGGATTAGATAGAGGAGCCTTTTTGCTGACTTGTGCCCTTCAGGGCCAGCCAGGCTAGTATCACCCTATTTTTTGGAGCCTCATCAATTGCATTGTAGGTTAGCTTCCTGCATTGTAATCGCTCCAAAAAGTTTGTGATACTATAGCTTTCAAACTTTGGTCACATCCTTTCCTTTCCCCCCACCCAAAAAAAAGGAAATAAAGTTCACCAAACACTCCACTTTACAGTTGTCTAGGCCACATTAGATCATATTAAAGTGTAGTACACACACTCTTAGCCAAATTAGTGTTTCTTATACTGGTTAGCAGGTGTTCAGGAATAAGAACACTAAGCCACCCTTTTTTACTTTTCTGCCTATCTTTATCAGTCTACCAAGATGAAGAAGGCAGGGCGTAAGGCACGTGGTCGTGGCCGTGGAGTTTCAGCAGGGAGAGGACGGGGGGATTCAGCAGGGAGAGGACGTGGGGATTCGGTATCTGCTGCGGCCACCAGTGACCCGGCATCCCCCACTTTTACCAGGCAACAGTCCTTCATGCGCAGCTTTGTAGGACCTCGCCGTACCCCACTGCTGCGTGACGAACAAATTGAAGCCGTTGTCGGATGGATGGCAGCTAACGCATCCACTTCAATGACTTCCGCATCCTCCCAAGGCCAGAGCACTGAAGAGCAACCATCTGTCTCTTCACCACCTGCCAAATTGCCCAGGCAGTCTGAGAGCCCTGGACAGGAGCCATCTCAATCTTTACTTCTGTTCTCAGAATCTGTTGGCTTGGAAAGAGGTGGCCAGCCAAGCAGCATTCTAGAGCGTGAAGAAGAGGGAGTATGCAGTGATGCGCAACTACTTTGTCCCTCTGAATCTGAAGAGGTGGGTGGGCCAGTGCCTATGGTCAGCACACCTCAGTATGCATCAGATGATGATGAGACTCAGTTGCCAATTTCTGGTGCGTACGGTGCTGGCGAGACAACCCAGGACCAGCCGGTGCTTGAAGAGGGGAGTGGAGATGATGAGGTCCTTGACCCATCATGGCGTCAGCCACAGGAAGGTGGTGGGAGCAGCTCTGAGGAAGAGATTCCCCGAACGGCCAAAAGAGGAGGGAGAGGGCGGGGGCAGACTTGGTTGCCTGTAGCCTCCACTTTGGCACCCGTGAGGAGCAATACTCTTCCAAAACACAAAACGGGCGCTCCCAGGACTTGCAGTGCGTGGTCTTTTTTTGACACAGTTGCAGATGACATTTGCTTTGTCAAATGCAAGCTGTGTCATCAGAAAGTGAAACGAGGGAAAAATGTGACCAACCTCAATACCACAAATATGTGGAAACATGTGCGTACCAAGCACGAGGTGGAGTTACACAGACACACTGAAGATGTAGGCCAACCTTCAGCAGCACCTACCACCTCTTCAGCTCGTGTTGGGGCCTCTTCCTCCAGCTCACACACAGCTGGTTCGGCTTCCTCACTGGAACGCCATGGAAGAACCACTGCCACTGTTGTCCAGAGACCCAGTGAAATTCCACCCACTGAACCACATTCGCAGTCATCAGCACACTCCCAGGCCACTCACCAGCAATCGGTAGCACAGGCATGGGAGAAAAAGCGGCCATACTCAGCAAAACATCCCCGAGCACTGGCTCTGAATGCCGGCATTGCCAAACTACTGGCCCTTGAGATGCTGTCATTCAGGCTGGTGGAGACTGACACCTTCCGGAACTTTATGTCATTGGCAGTTCCACAATACAATGTGCCCAGCCGCTTTTATTTCAGCAGGCAAGCTGTCCCTGCCCTGCAAAAGCATGTGGAGGGAAAAATTAAAAATGCGCTACTAAATGCTGTCAGTAGCAAGGTCCACCTGACCACCGATGCGTGGACCAGTAGCCATGGACAGGGACGATACCTTTCCCTCACTGCCCATTGGGTCAATGTTGTGGAGCCGGGTACAGATCTGGAGAGTGGCTCTGTACGTATTCTGCCAACTCCAAGGATTGCAGGAATGCAGTCTGTACATATTGAGTCCTCCTCCTACTCTAGTTCCTTGGAATCAGCACTGCGTGAGCCTGTTAGGCCAGATATGAGCACAGATGTGGTCAAACGTCAACAGGCCGTCCTTAAATTAATTTCTTTGGGGAATCGGAGCCACACAGCACAGGAGCTCAGGAATGCCATCAAGCAGGAGAGCGATGTGTGGTTTGTGCCAGCGAATCTCCAGCCAGGTTTGGTAGTGAGTGACAATGGCCGAAATCTAGTGGCAGCTCTGGGCCTAGGCAACCTCACTCACATACCATGTCTGGCACACGTGCTCATTTTGGTCGTGCAGAGCTTTCTGAGGGACTATCCGGATCTTGATGCACTGCTGCACAAGGTTCGCCTAGAGTGTGCTCACTTGCGGCGTTCCAGCATGGCAAGATCGCGCATTGCATCTCTGCAACGCCGATTCCGCCTGCCAGAACATCGCATCATATGTGACCTCCCCACCAGGTGGAATTCAACGTTACATATGTTGGAGCGGTTGTGTGAGCAGCAGGCAGCAGTAATGGAGTACCAGCTGCATCAGGCGCAAACAAGTCGCACTGTGCGCCGGACACACTTCACCACCACTGAGTGGGCCACTATGAGGGACATCTGCCTAGTTTTGCGTGCCTTCGATGATTCCACGCGGATGGCCAGTGCAGATGATGCACTAATCAGCATGACTGTCCCCCTCATCTGTCTGCTTCAAAAAACCTTACAAGCACTAAGTGAGGAGGTTTTTGAAGAGGTCGAGGATGAGCAGTCAGAAATGCCATCTGCTTCTGGCAAGTCTGCGCAACGTGCTTCCACACAAAGGCCCAGGCAGGGGACACTTAGTGAGGAGGATGACGAGGAGTCAATGGAGGAGGAGGAACACATCTCTCCAGAGGAGGGAGGTACACAAGGCTCTAGTAGTCAGTGTGTACAGCGAGGGTGGGATGATGCTGAGCAGGCAGAGATGCTGCCTCAAGCTGGGGACAGCGTTTCCGGTCCAGTTGGCAGTCTGCAGCACATGGTTGATTTCATGCTGCAGTGCTTGTTAAATGACCGCCGCATCGCCAACATTCTCCACACGGCTGATTATTGGGTGTACACCCTCCTAGATCCTCGCTACTGGGACAACTTACAAAGCCTCATACCACAGTTGAACCGGGAGCAAAAAATGCGGGAGTACCAAGAAACACTTGTGCAGGCCATCATGTTCTCCATTCCCCCCACAAGTGTTGCTGGTAGTGCTTTTCAAAGCAGCCATGTGGGTAGAGGCAGTGGAGGAAGCTCTGCACAAAGAGGTAGCAGAGGCAGTGCCGCAGGACAAGGCAAGGCCAGTATGGCCCAAATGTGGAAAAGTTTTGTGGGACCGCCACAAACGGCTAAACCATCACAGACGGCTCCAGTCAGCAGGAGGCAACGTTTCCGTCAGATGGTGACAGACTACTTGTCGTGCCCTGTTAGTGTTCTCCCAGACGGCTCTTCCCCGTTCAAGTATTAGGTCTCTAAGCTGGATACATGGCCAGAGCTTAGCCAGTATGCATTGGAGGTGCTGGCTTGCCCTGCTGCCAGTGTATTATCGGAACGTGTCTTTAGTGCTGCAGGTGGTGTGGTAACAGACCGTCGCACACGACTATCCGCCGATAATGTTGACCGGCTTACTTTTGTGAAAATGAACAAGGCCTGGATCTCACCTGAATTTGCCAGTCCTCTTCCAGAATAAATAATTGGCTGGCAACAGGATCCAGGTCTCCTGTTGTGTTCATGTTTCTATGACCTGAACTTTATTTCCTGGGCTACAGCAACGCCCGTTGTTGCTCAGAAGTGCTGTCCGCACAGAAAAAACACTCACTCATGTGTAAGTGGGGTTCGGTAATGTCAGCTGATCCCCTGCTGTGTGTACGGCAAACTCTCCTGCTGCCTACAACTTCTGACTACCTCTGATTTAATATGTTCTCTGATTTGCCCTCTGTCTCCACTCTGTTTTGAGTATTTCCTCCGGCCTACAACACCGCCTGTTTCTGCTCTCAAGTGCCGTCTGCACAATCCACACTTGTTCCTGTGGTACCTGGGTCCTGTAACATCTACTCATCTCCAGAGTTGAGCACGGCAATGTCTCCTGTTTTGTCTACATTCCCACTACTTGTAGTGGAAATGTGGACAGAGCAGGAGACATTGCCTGACTCACCTCTAGGGAGAAACTGCTGTTACAGAACCCCAGTAACACAGGAACAAGTGTGGGTTGTGCAGACGGCATTTCAGAGCAGCAACTGGCGTGGTTGGAAGCCAGAGGAAATACTCGAAACAGAGTGAAGACAGAGGCCTAATTGGAGTACGTTGACAGTTAGTAGTAGTCTAGAAACAATCGCAAACTGCCACCAAGTAGGCCTCGGCCTACTACCTGATTTTCCCTGGGCTCCGACACCGCCAGTTGGTGCTCAGAAGTGCTGTCCGCACAGACAAAACACTCGCTCATGTGTAAGTGGGGTTCGGTAACGTCAGCTGATCCCCTGCTGTGTGTATGGCAAAGTGTTCTGCTCCCTCCACAGTCTAACAACCTCAGATTTACACCTGGCTCCAAGTAGGCCTCGGCCTACTACCTGATTTTCCCTGGGCTCCGACAACGCCCGTTGTTGCTCATAAGTGCTGTCCGCACAGACAAAACACTCGCTCATGTGTAAGTGGGGTTCGATAACGTCAGCTGATCCCCTGCTGTGTGTACGGCAAACTCTCCTGCTGCCTACAACTTCTGACTACCTCTGATTTAATATGTTCTCTGATTTGCCCTCTGTCTCCACTCTGTTTTGAGTATTTCCTCCGGCCTACAACACCGCCTGTTTCTGCTCTCAAGTGCCGTCTGCACAATCCACACTTGTTCCTGTGGTACCTGGGTCCTGTAACATCTGCTCATCTCCAGAGTTGAGCACGGCAATGTCTCCTGCTTTGTCTACATTCCCACTACTTGTAGTGGAAATGTGGACAGAGCAGGAGACATTGCCTGACTCACCTCTAGGGAGAAGCTGCTGTTACAGAACCCCAGTAACACAGGAACAAGTGTGGGTTGTGCAGACGGCATTTCAGAGCAGCAACTGGCGTGGTTGGAAGCCAGAGGAAATACTCGAAACAGAGAGAAGACAGAGGCCTAATTGGAGTACATTGACAGTTAGTAGTAGTCTAGAAACAATCGCAAACTGCCACCAAGTAGGCCTCGGCCTACTACCTGATTTTCCCTGGGCTCCGACAACGCCCGTTGGTGCTCAGAAGTGCTGTCCGCACAGACAAAACACTCGCTCATGTGTAAGTGGGGTTCGGTAATGTCAGCTGATCCCCTGCTGTGTGTATGGCAAAGTGTCCTGCTCCCTCCACAGTCAAACAACCTCAGATTTACACCTGGCTCCAAGTAGGCCTCGGCCTACTACCTGATTTTCCCTGGGCTCCAACAACGCCCGTTGGTGCTCAGAAGTGCTGTCCGCACAGACAAAACACTCGCTCATGTGTAAGTGGGGTTCGATAACGTCAGCTGATCCCCTGCTGTGTGTACGGCAAACTCTCCTGCTGCCTACAACTTCTGACTACCTCTGATTTAATATGTTCTCTGATTTGCCCTCTGTCTCCACTCTGTTTTGAGTATTTCCTCCGGCCTACAACACCGCCTGTTTCTGCTCTCAAGTGCCGTCTGCACAATCCACACTTGTTCCTGTGGTACCTGGGTCCTGTAACATCTGCTCATCTCCAGAGTTGAGCACGGCAATGTCTCCTGCTTTGTCTACATTCCCACTACTTGTAGTGGAAATGTGGACAGAGCAGGAGACATTGCCTGACTCACCTCTAGGGAGAAGCTGCTGTTACAGAACCCCAGTAACACAGGAACAAGTGTGGGTTGTGCAGACGGCATTTCAGAGCAGCAACTGGCGTGGTTGGAAGCCAGAGGAAATACTCGAAACAGAGAGAAGACAGAGGCCTAATTGGAGTACATTGACAGTTAGTAGTAGTCTAGAAACAATCGCAAACTGCCACCAAGTAGGCCTCGGCCTACTACCTGATTTTCCCTGGGCTCCGACAACGCCCGTTGGTGCTCAGAAGTGCTGTCCGCACAGACAAAACACTCGCTCATGTGTAAGTGGGGTTCGGTAATGTCAGCTGATCCCCTGCTGTGTGTATGGCAAAGTGTCCTGCTCCCTCCACAGTCAAACAACCTCAGATTTACACCTGGCTCCAAGTAGGCCTCGGCCTACTACCTGATTTTCCCTGGGCTCCAACAACGCCCGTTGGTGCTCAGAAGTGCTGTCCGCACAGACAAAACACTCGCTCATGTGTAAGTGGGGTTCGGTAACTTCAGCTGATCCCCTGCTGTGTGTATGGCAAAGTGTCCTGCTCCCTCCACAGTCAAACAACCTCAGATTTACACCTGGCTCCAAGTAGGCCTCGGCCTACTACTTGATTTTCCCTGGGCTCCGACAACGCCAGTTGGTGCTCGGAAGTGCTGTCCACACAGAAAAACACTCGTTCATGTGAAAGTGGGGTTCGGTAACGTCAGCTGATCCCCTGCTGTGTGGAGGGCAAACTGCTGCTGCCTCCAAATTTTAGCTACTTCAGATTTAAACGTTCTCTGATTTGGCCTCTGTCTCCACTCTGTCTCTAGTATTTCCCCTGACCTCCAACACCGCCAGTTCCTGCTCACAGTTGCCGTCCACGCATTCCACACGTGTTCCTGTGTTACTGGGGTTCTGTTACGTCAGCAGATCCCCCAATGTGTGTCCGCCACTGTCTCCTGCGCTGTCCACCTTCCCACTGCAAGCGGTGGGAATGTGGACAGAGCAGGAGACATTGGCAGACAAACATCAGGGGATCTGCTGACATTACAGAACACCAGTAACACAGGAACACGTGTTGATTGGGCAGACAGCTACTGTACGCATAAACTGGCGGTGTTGGTAGTCACGTGAAATCCTGGAAACAGAGTGGAGACAGATGCCTAATTGGAGCACGTTGACAGTCTGTTGTAGCCTACAAACAATCTAAAACTACCACCAAGTAGGCCTCGGCCTACACCATGATTGTCCCTGGGCTCCAACAACGCCAGTTGGTGCTCGGCAGTGTCTTTGGCACGGGGACTCCCTGTTGCCCAGCCTGGTTCCAGCATGCCTGCTGTTTCCGGGTAGTGTCAAGGTCACTATGCCACCAATCCGTTGTCCTGTTGTCTTGCGGCCAGGTTAGCCGACTCTACGGTGCCTGCAGTTTAGGTGACTCCTATGTGGGCTGCGGGAACTGGAACTGAAGGCTGGATCCGTAGTGCCAATGGGACATGGACCCCCTGTAGGACTGTGGGTTTCGGTAACTGCGGCCGGCTTGCGGCCTGGCTACTTTGCTTTCAATGGGTACCTTCTGCTACCCACCCGGGTTCCAGCACTGTCTGCTGGTTCTCGCCAGAGCCTTTTGCCTAGGTGCCTCCATCTCGGTATCCGAGGTCCAGCACCGTCAGCTGGTCCTTGGTAGTGCTTTCTAGCACAGGCACCTCCTGCCTAGTAACCGTGGTCCAGCACCGTCAGCTGTTCCTCGGTAGTGCCATTGGCTCTTGTAGCTTTTGCTACCCATCTGGGTTCCAGCACCGTCACCTGGTTCTCGGCAGTGTCTTTGGCACGGGGACTCCCTGTTGCCCAGCCTGGTTCCAGCACGCCTGCTGTTTCCGGGTAGTGTCAAGGTCACTATGCCACCAATCCGTTGTCCTGTCGTCTTGCGGCCGGGTTAGCCGACTCTACGGTGCCTGCAGTTTAGGTGACTCCTATGTGGGCTGCAGGAACTGGCACTGAAGGCTGGATCCGTAGTGCCAATGGGACATGGACCCCCTGTAGGACTGCGGGTTTCGGTAACTGCGGCCGGCTTGCGGCCTGGCTACTTTGCTTTCAATGGGTACCTTCTGCTACCCACCCGGGTTCCAGCACTGTCTGCTGGTTCTCGCCAGAGCCTTTGGCCTAGGTGCCTCCATCTCGGTATCCGAGGTCCAGCACCGTCAGCCTTGGTAGTGCTTTCTAGCACAGGTACCTCCTGCCTAGTAACCGTGGTCCAGCACCGTCAGCTGTTCCTCGGTAGTGCCATTGGCTCTTGTAGCTTTTGCTACCCATCTGGGTTCCAGCACCGTCACCTGGTTCTCGGCAGTGTCTTTGGCACGGGGACTCCCTGTTGCCCAGCCTGGTTCCAGCACGCCTGCTGTTTCCGGGTAGTGTCAAGGTCACTATGCCACCAATCCGTTGTCCTGTCGTCTTGCGGCCGGGTTAGCCGACTCTACGGTGCCTGCAGTTTAGGTGACTCCTATGTGGGCTGCGGGAACTGGCACTGAAGGCTGGATCCGTAGTGCCAATGGGACATGGACCCCCTGTAGGACTGCGGGTTTCGGTAACTGCGGCCGGCTTGCGGCCTGGCTACTTTGCTTTCAATGGGTACCTTCTGCTACCCACCCGGGTTCCAGCACTGTCTGCTGGTTCTCGCCAGAGCCTTTGGCCTAGGTGCCTCCATCTCGGTATCCGAGGTCCAGCACCGTCAGCTGGTCCTTGGTAGTGCTTTCTAGCACAGGTACCTCCTGCCTAGTAACCGTGGTCCAGCACCGTCAGCTGTTCCTCGGTAGTGCCATTGGCTCTTGTAGCTTTTGCTACCCATCTGGGTTCCAGCACCGTCACCTGGTTCTCGGCAGTGTCTTTGGCACGGGGACTCCCTGTTGCCCAGCCTGGTTCCAGCACGCCTGCTGTTTCCGGGTAGTGTCAAGGTCACTATGCCACCAATCCGTTGTCCTGTCGTCTTGCGGCCGGGTTAGCCGACTCTACGGTGCCTGCAGTTGTTTTCCATCCAGCTCAGCCATTTTCTGGCTCTATAAAGCAAGAGCTGTCAATCAAAGGGCAGTGGAGGTAGAGAGAAAACATGTAGGCGGGAAGGCATTGAACTGTTTGGCCATGCCAAGGGTGCACCGCGTGCCTGTACTTGGGTTGAAAAGTCATTTTGTGCTGGCAGGCTACATTTAAAGTGTTATCCCCAAGATGGTACGTTATTGGCTTTTGATATCATAGGGTTAACTTGCTGTTCACATGGGGTCCAAACTATTGGACCCCTGCAATCCCAAAATCATGACTTAATCATAATTAAGTGATCACCCTTCTTATAGAAGGGGTTAACTTAATAGTTTTGAAATAATGATTTAATGGTGTCACAGGATTCTGAACACAAGCATTTAAGGTAGAAAAACTCTGTTAAACTTAAACCTGTATAATAATTTATTTTTAACATTGCGCCAATACGTAACTTTGCCTTTAACCGTCTCTTTGAATGTTCTAAAGAGTTTCAGTGAAAATGAACTTGGTAACTAAGTACATGGTGATTCTAAATACAATATTATTTAGATTCAGCCTCCTAATGACAGTATCTTTACAGGGTTGTATATGGCCAACCATGTCTTACTTGTCCCATTATAAAACAGTGAGATCAAGACTGGACAACAAGGCATGTTTGTTCATGTATGTCTCATTTTCTTTGGTTGTATGCAGCACGAAAACCTATCATTTAGCAAAATAACATATTACATGCAATGTACTGGGCTTGGCATAAACGTGTGATCTTCAGTGAAGTTTATTACCAATTGTGACATCAGAAGAACTGTGTGTCTCCAGGAAGCTGTTGAGATGGTGCCATGCCTTAGGAATCCATTCAATTATCTTTATGAGATCGTTGTTCCTTAAACTTTTTTCTATTTCCATTTCAATAAGCTTCCTTCTCAAGTATCTTCCAAGAAAACCTTTAACTGGATCCATGTGGTTAGCACATAGCACCCACCTAAAAAAAAAGAATTTGATTTATATATGGACAACATCTGCAAGGAGTTTGTATGTTTTCCCCGTGTTTGTGTGGGTTTCCTCCGGGTACTCCGGTTTCCTCCCACATTCCAAAGACATACTGATAGGGAATTTAGATTGTGAGCCCCATCGGGGACAGTGCCAATAATGTCTGTAAAGCACTATGGAATTAATGGCGCTATATAAATGAGTACAATAAATAAATATAAAAAACTTGACCAAACAACAAATTCAACATCACTAATTGCATATTCCTAGAACTGACATTTAAATCACAATTTTTTAAAAGCATTCCATGTTCTTCCTTCATAACAACAAATGGGTAATTTCATTTTTTTACATGACAAAGTAGTTTCACAAATATTTGTTACAAACATTATTATATTAAACACAACAAAATTACCTGAAATTGTGGTGTAATTCTAAATTTGGAGATGATAAAATACTTTGGTTCATTGTTCCAATAATGTATGGGCTGGAAAACAAAACAAGGAGAATGAAAAAATGAATTTGCACATATAAAAAATACAGAATGAATGAGCCTGAATACTATTCAATACATTTTTACATGAATTAAGGCTTGTGTCTGTTAAGGGGCTATCTGACTGTGTACTTCAGAATCTAGCCAGCCCCCTTTCTCTTTCCATGAAAGGCCATCACGGGGAAGGGAGCTGGCCTAGCTATTACAATATGTAGTCATCATTACCCCAAATCACACACAGCATTAATGATTAGAGATGAGCGAATTTGTTCGGATTTTGTCCCCAAATCTGATTTTGACATATTCAAGCCAAATTCGAATGATATCTGTCTTTTGATCGGTTCTGAACATATTTGGTCATTTTGACTCTGATGATGCTCGGCTGTGTTCGACGAATATTACAAAAACAATATTCGATTCCAATCATATTCGGAACCGAATCCGAACAAATTCGCTCATCTCTATTAATGATAAGCTGACACAGGAAGCCCTCTTCAGTCCCAAAATGAGTATGTGAACACTGCAGCCAATTACTGGCCATAGCAGTGATCTGTACAGCCAGTGTTGAGACATCACCACTAGAGCAGGAGAAACGGAGACCAGCAGAGGTGCAGAAGTATCCAAACCAGAGCAGCAGGGGATAGGTAAAGTTAGTATGTCATCTTTTGCTATTTTACAACTTTGTAGGTATTTTTCGTTTTTGCATGGCTAGACAACTCCTTACAAGATAAACGCAGAGCAGCAATCATCTGTCTTCTCCTGGGAACTATAGCGAACAGCTAATTTTTCCACAAGAAATAGTAACCAAGCATAAATTTGCCATTGACCTCACAGGTGCAGAGAAAACTAGAGATGCAAAATAAACCTATACAAATTTGGTCAGATATAGTTTCATTTAGGAGATCCCATAAAAAGAACATATAATGGAAGGTGGCAATAAAGGGACAGGATTTGTGAGCCATTCCAGGAGAGTGTTCTCTAACTTTGCAACTTTCTTACATTTTTATATGTTTATCTATCTATCTATCTTACATTTTATGTATTTATCAATATGTCCACTTGTCCTGTTCTGCCCTTTTTATATTAGAGATCTAATATTACACTAAAAAACATTTTGTTTAGCAGATCACTTATATTTCATTGGACCTGCAGAAGATCTCCAATATACCTGCTACATTTTAGGCTGCATTTATGAAAGGAACCTTAAAAAAATGACAATATACAGCTTTTATTTAAGACTAATGCAACTTGTGTAAAATAAATATACGAACAGGTAGTACTGGTGTATGATAAAAGATACAGGAAAGATATATATAAAAGGTATACATGTTCATGCACTCTAGAGCCATTTTTCATTTCTAAAGCTGAACAAGTAAAGAAAAACCCTCATAAACAATCATCCTGACATGAATGGATTCTACAGTATATTGCAAAATAAAACAATATTTAGAAGCTGAACATCACAAAATATTAATATCTAGTCCCATCGTATATAATTAGTGGTATCTATCATACTCACACTACAGAGATACCAATATGGGAGATAGTATGATAAATTGCTACCGGAAGAAAATCAGCAACTGGGCTATTAGGAACTGATCATTGATTACAATGCATAGTCTTCCATATATGTGGTTCATTTTTGTCTTTCTACCTATTTTTTGCCCTTTCTTTTCTCTATCTTACAATTGTGGTTCTAGAATCTGTAGGTAAACCAGCCTTCACTTAAATGTTTCAATACCAGATATATTCTAGGAACATTCTTTGGAGGAAACACAATAGCACCAAGTTTAATGATCAGAACTGCTGGAGTAAGGCATGAAAAATTAATTTGGAGGTCTCTTAATGAATTTATCACACCTTACAATTGGTGTGTGCCTCTGAAAGCCACCGTAAGAATAATATTATTCCAGTCAGATACTTGAACACATTTCTGATGAAATTAAGGGTTTTGTCAACTATTTAGTAGACACCTTCTCAACCGCTGTTTCCTTCCTCTCCCAGTGAAATAATAAGACTTATACTCACTTCCTGTGGCATCAGCATTCCAGATTCACTCTACTTTTGACAAATCAAGACATCTGTAGGAAATGAGAGAACCGATGCAGCTCTCACTTCCTCCAGATGTGAAGTACATCAGTAGAAGAGGAGAGTGAAGCTGGCACTGAATGGCTGCAGGGATTGCGTGGCATAACAATGTTACACAAGCCCCTGGAGAGCCATTGCTGACATCACTGGAATGACACCAGCAACGTAGGGATTGAGAAAGGGTTAATAAAGGAAAGGTGAAAGCCAGCTCATCTCATGCGGTATCTTGGATTGCAGAGCACGGAAATTTGTCCTGACTTGACAACTAAATCCAGTGAAAGAGGATGCACCTCTTCATCAAATATCTTTCTTGCCTCCACTTTTCCCTCTATCTTGAAGTTGTGTTTATAGGCTATGTCCCCACAGTCAGTAATCGCAACGTTTTGACTGCAGCACATGTCCATTGCATCCAAAGTACTGCCGGCTTTTGAATGCAGGTGAATCCGCATGTGTTCATTGAACCGTGCGGAATCACCACGTCCAATACATTGTATGGGTGAAATTTATCTTGCTGAGACTTGCGTTTCCACAAGATAAATAGACATGCTGTAGTCTGGAAAAATCCACCACATGTCCTTCACCATGGGAAGCCGCGGGCATTGGTGCACGCATAAAGGGCATGGGATTTCTTGAAATTCCATCCACTATGCTGTAACATCTGGCTGCTGCGGATAGGACGCTGCAGATGTATGCAGCGTCCAACCCGCAGCATTTACTGACCATGGGAACATACCTTTAAACAAGTTTCAACAAAAGGAATTGGTTTTAATTGGTGCTAAAAATTACCATTTTCTTCATTCATTGAGAAAGGGTTGATTGAGTAGTGGGCAACACTTTTAATGCCACCGAAGATGCGTGAATATTGAAGAATTAGACAGGGGCCTAAGCCACGCTCCAGTCCCTGTCCAGTTTGATGGAGTTGGCCAAGTATGATGGAAAAAACGCCAAAAGTTGCAACATTTTGCTGCAGTTTCAAGTTGAACCAAAATTTTTCAGCTTTTCACGGAATTTTGGCATAAACGCCTTAATGAATTGGTGTGAAGATACATTAACTTTTTTCACAAATACATTTTCTCAATGTGTTAATAAAAATGTAAAAGAAAATATAGCATTGAGGAAATAGTTTCATTAACAAAATTATTACCATTTACTGTATTTGCAGTTTAGGAATCCATTGAAAATATCACTAAGCGATCCTATATGATGGAGATTATCCAAGATTATCACTAGTGGGGGGTCAGTATCATTATCGGCATTGCACTGATCTGCAAGATTGGCTAGATACTGACGCAACTCCTTAAAAATAAAATAAAGACAAAAAAGATAAAGATAAAATGTTTATTAATTATTGTGTCATTACAAACATAACAAAATATCCACTTCATACATTGTTATAGACTGAAAACTTCGAACTAAAAGCAGTAATGACCTAAGCATGGAGGAGAGCAGAGAAGTCGCCTTATTATCCTAATCAGCATACAGACCTATGCATGTCGTAGTTAGAAATCCACTTGAAAACCTTCTTCAAGTACTGTAGCTAGGTTACAAGGAAACAATAATTGTCACATTTTCATATAGGCATGAGAATGTGAACACTTAGATTAGATTACAACGGGATGAGTCTACATTGAAAAGCATGATTTATTTCTAAATGCATTAGTGACGGCTCTTAGAGTGTCAATAATTTGATGGGTTTTCCATCAACCCCCAGTAAGTGTAGCAACAGGCAACGAAGATTCTTCTATTTGTTGGCAGTAATAGCTGATGTGTATTATAGAAATGGAGCATAATATAGAAAAATGAGTCATGTATGAGGGATTCTGTAATAGGAGGTACACTTTAGAGGAAATATTATGAGAACACCATAAGGAATGGCTAATAGGGAACCGGTCACGTGATTCACGCTGCCAAAATTGTGGACAGCAAGAATCTGAGCCTGGCTGCACAATATTTTTCTAATAAACACATAGCTAGAATATCCATAACCGGAGCTGAGAATAAGTTAAGGCAGCATGAATTGTATGACAGGTTCCCATTAAAGGGAATCTGAAATTTACCTCTTATTAAAAATCCTATTCGTTCTGAAAAACAGAGAGAGATTTTTATTTCTATATTGTATAGCTCGTTAACTAGGTTAACCAGCTACCCTGCAGTCTCTGTGTGGTTGATTACCTAGGTAAGCAGTATGTGCTGCTAACATGCTGTGTGCTTTACAGCCTGCTCATACTATTCTGAAACTGTCTGAATCCGACCAGCCTTAGCGACCTGCTCTTCTCAATGCTGCAGATGCAAAGCTGTCTCTGCTAACAGGATGGGAAAGTTCTCGGTTTGGGCTAGTGGCGTGAAAATGTTGGCAGTCCGAACACTCAATACTAATGAGTGAACTGCCCCCTGCAAAGCATTGAGCCTGGTAGCAGTATGCTCCCGGAGAGAAGATGAGAACAGTACTAGCACTGTATTTCAGGTATACAATCAGTACTGGAAAATTAAATTATGCGATTGTTATGCTCAGCTCAAGTATGCCATTTTAAAGTATATATTGCTCTTGATGGATCACCACAGAATGCTGCAATATTCTAGCCAAAAAAACCTTTTTGTGTGACTCATATTGGAGAAAAAACTTTATATGTCCTTCCTTCTTGGGCATTTTGAACTCATTTTCCTCTGTAGGTTTGATTATTCTAGCCAGTAGAAAAATGGAAACCTCTTTGTGGGTCCCTGATCTTAGGGTACGTTCCCACAGTCAGTAAAAGCTGCAGGTTGGACGCTGCGTACATCCGCAGCGTCCAACCCACAGCATCCAGATGTTACAGCATAGTGGATGGGATTTCAAGATATCCCATGCCTACTACGTGTGCACTGGCGCACGCGGTTCACTTGGGGAGACGCACACATGACGCTTCTTTCCAGACCGCAGCATGTCTATTCATCTTGTAGAGACGTGAGTCTCTGCAAGATAAATATCACCAGTGCAATGTATAGGACGCAGTGATTCTGCACGGTTCAATGAACACATGCGGAATCACCTCCGTTCAAAAGCCGGCGGCGCTTTGGACAGAGCGGACAAAGCGCTTCCGGTTACTGACCTTGTTGACGTAGCCTTAATTGGCCATGCATTGATGGTATCCATGACTCCATGTCACACCATCCTATAGGTACGGCAACACAGTAATAATAGCTACTACACAGCAAAAACACCAAGTGAAAGAAGCCAAAAAAAAAAACCTTTGTCCTTCCACGTCTCAGTCTATGATATATTGAATGGTCTTTCACCTCTTAACCTGTGGGGTGATGTCACCTGGAGCCATGGGGCTTTGCCTTAGAGCTGATCGCTTGCCCTTGTGGTGCACTGGATCACTAAGTTTCTTGTAGTCCATGCCTTTCTCTACAGTTATATTATATTGCATGGTCTGTCCCTCTCCTTTTGTTTTACTTGGTACAAGTACTCCTCCCATTTGATACAAGCATTTTTAATTAGCAGTAGACCACAGAGGGGTTCCTCCTATATTTGCTCTTAGCTCATGTAGAATGTAAGTATTTAGTTCCTTTCAGTTCATGAGGGGTGGAGTGGGCTGTTGTCATGGGGGCTCAACATTGCAGAATGGGTGCTCTGGGGCACCATGTCAATCACCCTGCTGGTGCAGTATAGCTGCGGGAGTGTCTGTTGCATGGCACCACTTAAGGACAGAGATCCACTGAAAGGTTCAATAATTTATCATGTACATGTTCTCTACAGTTTATACTTTGAATTTCTTGAGTCCTTTTGTTCAGCATTTCCATCTCCAGTCCTCATGTACCCAACAAATCATGTTTTCAGGATTTCCTTAGTATGGAACAGGTGATGGAATTATTATCAAGGCATCAGAAATTGTCATAGGTTCTCTCACCTGTGCATTACTAAGGGAATAAAAAAAACATGATCTGTTGGATGTCGGGACTGGAGTGTAGGAAACACTGATCCAAGGTATAATCCTGCTTAAACAAGTCCGTTAAAAAATTCAAAAACATTTTATTGAAAAAATATTTTTCATAAAACAATGGTCACACAGTGTAAAAAAAATCATAACCCCCCATGTGGGAATAGTAGCATTTCGAACTATAGCTCTTAGTCTTTGCATACCCTTCAATACTAAGTTCCCCCTTAAATACCACATCCTTTCCCAACCATGTGTCTAATTACACACAATCACATATAAAATTCCTAGGAAAACACCGCCCTCATTCTACAGCAACATTTCATTTCTATTTCTGTGCACAGGTTGATTTAGTAAAAAATATGATGTGCTGGACAGCATATTCCCGATTGTGATGGTTTGTTTAAAGTTGTTCTACTTTCCTTATTCTGGAGTCTTTGAAGGCATGCATAAAACCATTTCTGTTTACTCACTTTACTTGATTTGTGATCCACATTAAAGGTTGCAACTGCTTCCTCAATTTTCTTTCTGCCACTTTTATTTACAACATACTCTGCAAGTTTGTTAGCCAGATATGTCTTTCCTGTTCCACTGGGTCCGGATAATATAATTCTCCGATGTTCAATCAATAAATTAAAGTAACGTTGAGTAATTGGTTTAGGAATAAGCGTATCAAACACAAAACTGTCCAAGCTGTTTTCTTCTACACCTAGGAAAGAAAAATCATACTTAACTCGGATCCAACTCTCCAAAATTAAGTTATGTTTCTAGGTAAAATACTGCATGTACATTAATCAGCACACTACAGAGTAGTGTAGCACACAGTCTTAAAAGAAAATAACTTTAGAACATGCCCCAGAAATATAATTACATTGAGAAAACTCTGGAGATGACCAAAGAGATTCGAACTATTTTGGCCCATTCTTCTCTATGGTATGCCACGGCAGTCGGAACGGGGCAGTGAGAACTGCAGGCATCCTGGGCTCCTCTTGCTTATCTCTAGTGAACCCTTCTGTAATATTTCACATTAACAGTGTAATATTATTTTGTAAATTAAGGTCTATTATTTTTTTTTCTTTACGATGAAAAAAGAAAGATCATGATTACCTTTGGCAACTGTTTTAAAGGGATCCTGTCAGAAACTTGTGTCCCATCAAAGTTGATCTGTTTATGACCCCAAAGCTATAAATCAGCAGTAAGAAATCATATATTAAAGTTCTGTGTAAGTGTCTGGAAATGCATTGGGAAATGAAGAATGACATCTCCTTAGCCTCACGCTGTATTACCTGCCTAGCACTATTCTCCGCTGGTTGAGTGACAAGTCGTTGGCTCCAATACATGGTAGGAAACACCTGCTACAATATACAGAACTTTAAAACGTGATTTCTCACTGATGGTGCAACACTTTGAAGTCATAAAAGTTTGAACTTGCTTATCTTATTCAAGGGCTACACAGTGCTATAAGGTTTTGGGGTGTAGAAGATTCAGACAGGCTCTCTTTAATTGCATTGATGCAATAAAAGTAAACGCTTTTCAAAATAGTCTCATCTACAGCCAGCCTACTGTTTGCGGGGGTCCACAGCTCTTGTGTATACCAATATGTTATACATCCTGCAGTCATATTGTATTGCATCTCTCACTAATTACCTTCTAACTTACATTCAGAGCCAAGTTTAACCCCAAACTACAAACACAGCCATGTCTCTGCTTAAGCAATCCTATAGCTATAGCAGCTATTTTGATGGTTGTGTTTACATGTAATTTGTGATTTGTCTTTCATGAGACAATTTCATGAAGATACCATCATCTTAAACTTAAACTAATTAAACAATTAGCTGTTCTGTGGTGTCTAGTTTCAGTTAAATCCAATAATCATCTGATACTGTCTGGAAGGTGCATATGGCAGAATAATGTAGTAGTAGTTAGAATTAATTGCTCAATGTGTAATGTCTAGGTGGTAAGGGATCGCTCTAAAAACACCTGAAAAATTGCTCAAAAATTGTTGAAAGATTCTTCCTATTCATTTCTGTTGTATAACCACTTTGCTGTTCATATGTTTAGCATTTTGAGCATTTGTTTCTGCTTCAAGATTTGAGGAACACCTGATGGGAGAAAAGTAGGTTGCATGTCACTGATGGGAGGAAAGTAAGAGCCTATCATGGATGGAAAATGCTCCAAACTTGGCACTGTCCAATCGAAAGACAGCAAAAAACATTTAATTAAATAAGACATGTCCCAAATCTCTTCAAAACGGCTTAAAAAAATGCTCCTTTCAGAAGTTTTTTGAAGAGTTTTTCATTTCCTGATTTGGTGTTGAAGAGTTTTAAATTCTGAAGCATTTCTTGCAGCCTTTTGAGTGCACAGTGCCTAGTTTGAAGCTGTTTGTCCTAGATAAACCTTTGTGTGCATGTACCCTATGGACAAATGGAGAGGGCTCATCTTTGTGAGTCTCTTCTAGGGGTACCGTTACACTTAGCGATGCACCAGCGATCCCGACAACGATATGGCTCGCTGGTGCATCGCTAAGTGGCCACTAGTGAGCTGCCACACAGGCAGATCTCACCAGCGACATTGCAGGGGTCGGGGGTCGCTACTTACCTGTCAGACGCGGCGATCCTGACGTCCTCCCGCCCGTGTCCACGTATCGCTCGTCGGCGCCACAGGAAGCACAGCAGGAAGCGCCTGGCAAGAAATGATCCAGGACCTTCTTGCGCGACCAGCGATGAGCAGCAGGGGAGCTGGTCGGAGTTAAGTATCAGACATAGCGATATCGCTAGCAATATCGCTATAACGTCACAAAATCGGTGACGTTAAAGCGATATTGCTAGCGATATCGCTATGTGTAATGGGGGCTTTGCTCTACAAATTGTAAATTTCTGTACATCGTTATATAGGTAACTAAAAATACTGATGATGATAACTTGGCAGATCTTTGAACTTCTCTCAGGCATTACTCAAATGGTGATAATTCTATCTGGATGTATAAATCTACAGTAGGTTTATGCCATTTACAGCAAGGAAAATCTAATATTAACTCTACCATTATTATCCAACTAAGTTATACGTAGTAACTCATGTGACAGTTCATTCCAATAAACTTATGCATACACCAAATAAATATAAATAATAATATCTATAATTTACCTTTTAGGATCACAGTGATGATATTATTATCTCCAACCAGATATCCACAAGGTAACATTTCAGGCACTTCAGTGTTATTTGATCTAACTACATCACCAATACTATAACTGGTGATGGCATCTGAGGATAAGCCTAAATTGGAAGTTGGATCCACACGGTATACATATTCCTAAAAAGCCAAATACAATGGAGTTGAACTTGAGATGAAATGGAATACAAGAATTAAACACAGTAAAAAATAAATCTATCCTAGCCACATTAGCTCCAATTTTATTTATATGCAAAAGAAGTTTAACCAATGTACATCTATGGCTTCCATTGGTGGTACATGCTGTGGGTGCAACTAAATTTAAACACGAAATATGAAATAAGTTTGTAGAAATGACCCCTACAGGTAGGTTTTACACCTAGAACATGGAGTGGGACATTTATCATTGACTTTGTACACAACATTTTGCACAATTTGTGACTTTTTTGTTGTAAATGTGTTCTCCAAATATATCAAGTTACAAGACCCATTAGTCTCTCTCTCTTATATACAGTTGGAAAGTGTACTTAAAACTGTATGCTGGCATAATTTGCACAAAATAAATAATTAAGGTGTGAAATTTAATTAATATGCAATGCTGGAGTTAAAATAAGACTACTAAAGATTTAGCGCAAATCATGCTATTATTTAATAAACGTCGACCAGAGCGTTGCAGCATTGACAGCTTAGATCATGTAAATAATGATGAATATGTTTACAGTTGCATAAGAACTTTAATTAAAAATATTATTAAAAGGCACATTAAAAATATAGAATGAGGGAGTTAAAGTGATATGCCCACCACAAGCACTTATAATAAATCTGTCAGGAACACCACACTACACTTGTTCACTGAGCCAGTGCGCGTGTCCTGAGTACAAAAAAAACGTGCTCAAAGATACCTGTGGAGCAGGGCAGCTGCGGTGACAATGCGTGCTTCAAACTATCAGAACCTGAAGCATGTGACTGCTGGGGGCATGGTCTAAGCTCCACAGAGCTAGGAGCTGCAGGAAAAACTCCTAGAAAGGTAACTACGGGACAAGTTACCAAGGGGCATAGACAGGGGCGGAAACCAGATCAAGCCGGGGTCAATGCATGAGATAGCAGGACAGTACCAAAGGGTTAGACAGAGCGGATAGTCAGGACGTAGCAATAGATCAGAAAACCAGAACGGGCAACAGACGGTACAACAGGGGCAAACGGTAGCGGAGTAACAATAGCTAAGCCAGGAGGTCAGAACCAGAGAAGACAATAGTACCTAAAACGTGAGATGGAGTTCAGAGTGAGGGGACAGGCCAGGTCATACACGGGAATCAAACAAGCAATGCAGTACACGCACACCAGGGGGGTCAGTCAGACACACAGCCAGAATAACAGTATAGCTGACAGAGAATGCTAGTCTGGAGTGAGAATAAATACCCCTCCCAGATCAAAAGAGAGGCCGGCAAAAGTTAACCCTGTGAGAACAGGACATTAACCATGTCCTACCCATGACAAAATCCATAAGATATGCTGTATATTTTGGGAACCCACAGCTACTTCCAGAATGGGGGTCCTCAACCACTACTGTATTTCACTTGGTGAGGCAGTTCCCCTACTATTGCATCGAGAAAAATAATGGAGAGGTTTACTCAAGGCTCCCTCTATACACTTCTAATGGAGCCAGATAGGTGGAGGTTTCCAGACAAAGCAAGATATAAATGTTTAAGGTAGAAATACAACTTAAACACCTTTATCTTTTAGATTTTCCTCACAGATTGTAAGGTCTTATGATCAGGGCCCTCACTGTATTGTTAATTAGTCTTGTACTACAGTATGTAATGTCTGATTTTGTCTAGGTAGGACCTGAATTGTAAAATGCTGTGGAATATGTTGGTGCTATATACATAAGGGGATAAGAATTTTTACATGACATTGAATATGGATGGAAAATACCAACAAAGATATTATGGTTTCATTGAATTCAGCCTGTTAATGGCATACGTTATATTCATTTTTGAAATTTCTAATATCCTTTCGGTATCAACACTTCACAATTTTCACAATCAAGATTTAGAGCCATTCATTAGAAACAGTCATGATTTACTTCCAGCAGAAATAAATATCCTGGTCATGTGGTGGACACTCAGGTGCTCGGGTTGTTACAGTGACTGCACACATATCACACCTGTGTCTTGTAATCAGTCCTGCATTTGGTTGTCCGCCACATGACCAGGAGATACACTCTTCTAGTAGAAAGCTAAAATAAAAAAATGAAAATGCCTACTGCATGGCAACAAGCTGTCCCAAATTGACAAGTGGAAAATCGAGGCTATTTGTATATTTAAATCCATAGAGAAGCACTGCATGGCCTATAAGTCTATAAGATTAATGTTTATTTGCCAAAATACCACTCATTATGTAAAATATAAATGAAAACATATTTTTCCTAAACATTAAAATGTTTGAGGAAGGAAGGCATCTCTGTTTTAAAATTTCTTTAAGTCTTTATTTCACATAAAAAAAATAAAATCTCCATTCTCCACATATTAGCAGGAAACACTCTGACGTGTTTCTGGCACTAGTGTGCCCTTAGTCGTAGAGTACATCCTAAACCTTGTTTTCTCACACTGTTGATACACAAAGGTATTTAATAGTGATGAGCAAGTATACTCGTTGTTTGGGTAATCTCTGAGTTTTGGATGTGCTCAGAGATTTAGTTTCTGTTGCCGCAGCTAAATGATTTGCAGCTGCTGGATAGGCTGAATACATGTGGGGGTTGCCTGTTTGTTAGGGAATCCCCACATGTATTCAGGCTGTCCAGCCGCCGCAAATCATGCAGCTGCAGCAATAGAAACTAAATCTCCGAGCACGCCAAAATACTCAAGATCACCCGAGCAATGAGCATACTCGCTCATCACTAGTATTTACCCATAGGATCATCATGGACATTTCTACTCTTGATAAGTAGAGAACACTTATGTGTTTGCCCCAGAATGTCCCAGATGATAATCCACATGCCTGGCTTAAGGATCCTACAGAATATGTATCTTAATCCCCTAATATTGTATATGTTTTAGAAACCAAGACATTAACTGATTGGATGCTGACTTTATAGGACTCTGATTATTGCTCACTGCTTCCAACAGCAACTTAGAAATTTGGATTGTGGCATAAAAAGACAGTGTGTCAGAAGAATCAACTTTAATGTCTGCCATAAAAAACACCACTAGGCCTCATACAGAAGTCAGTAATTTTCTGGTATGGTATGATTTTTATCAGTGTTTTTGATCCGAGTTTCATCAGTATTTGGCCAGTGTGTTAGGTTTTACCATCAGCATTTAATCAGTGATTTTCTTGTATAAAAAATATTGTAAACCATTGTCTATCCATTACAGCATTAAAAACAAGGAAAGAACACATATGGCATCAAAGTTTTTTTTTATGAATTTGCAGTTTGATTTATGACTTTATGACTTTAAAACTAGACATGTTTCCGTGATTTGGTGTGAACTAATCGGTCCACGAATATACATAGAGATGTGAACAGCCCCAAAGATTATGATAGATACAAGTTCTATCTGTGAATAGAAATTGCACGTGAAAAAGTGACGTTTGAGTGGAGCCTCGGGAAAGTAGTAAGGGGCTATCAGGAAACTAAACATGATTTTAGAGAAAGAAAAGACAGTGTTCATACAGGATTCAAACACGCGCCCTGATTTGTAAGCACCAATTGTTTTTTGGAGGAGCAGCTCTTTATTTCTCTTGTCCTGTGATAATCTGAACTTAATCACTTTCCAGAGTGCTATGTTGAAACACATGAACTTTAATTTCAATTGAAAGCTTCCTAAATTTTCCATCAAAATAAGTAGCAATTAAATGATTTTATTTTATTTTCGCAGAGTGTTATAAACCCACGAAGATAATGAAGGAATAAGTACTCATTTCATTTGCGTGGAGAGCTATAAAAGAGGAAAAATGAGCCGTCATGAGTGGCTCTAATGTGCTTCACTGTGCCGGGAATCTTGCTGGTAATTGTCTCTGATTGAAAAAAACATACCTATCACGATTGCAAGTCTCTTGCTTACATGTAAAATGTCATAGTTTCATAAATGCACTCTACAATGTGTTACACATGATAAATTAATGGGGTTGACAGTACTCTACATGAGCCAGACTGGATTCATCTGCGCCAAAGAAACATGCCTTGTAGACATCTATTACGCCCAAATTTACATAAGTTTTTCACTTATGGATGGGATGGGAAATCTTGAAAAATGAAATTCTCAAAGCACAGTTGTTAACAATTCCGAAAAGAGGGAAGAATAGGAAGCATTTAAGGAAACCAGGATGGATGAACACAGAACTTAAGCACATGCTAAAAAGGAAGAAAAAAATGTTTATAAAATGGAAAGAGGGAGACATATCTAAAGAAGAATATAATGCTGTCTGCAGAACCTGCAGGGCACAAATCAGATTAGCTAAAGCTGAAAATGAACTGAGGCTTGCAAGAGATGTCAAAAGCAATAATAAAGGATTTTGGGGATATGTCAAAAGTAAAAGAAAAGTCAAAGATGCTATAGGATTTTTACAGGATGAAAATGATGAAATGGTAAGACAGGATGTTGAGAAGGCTGAACTTTTAAATTCCTATTTTGCATCTGTTTTCTCTCAGAAAGGAAATGCAACATCAACTGTTATTCACTGTCCTATTAAGGGAATAGAAGAATCCAGGATATCTATAAACAGAAAGATAGTGAGGAAACACTTAGCTAACCTAAATGAATTCAAGTCTCCAGGTCCAGATGAATTACACCCCAGAGTACTGAAGGAGATAGCAGAAGAAATTTTTGAACCCCTCTCCATAATCTTTGAAAATTCTTGGAGAACAGGAGAAGTGCCAGAAGACTGGAGAAGAGCAAATGTTGTTCCTATCTTCAAAAAGGGGAAGAAGGTGGACCCAGGCAACTATAGGCCGGTGAGTCTGACTTCTATACCAGGAAAGATCTTTGAACAAATTATTAAACAACATGTATGTCAATACCTGGATAAGAATGAAGTGATTAAACAGAGTCAGCATGGGTTTCTAACTAATAAGTCATGTCAGACTAACTTAATTTCCTTCTATGACGGTATCACTGATTGGGTGGATCAAGGAAATGCTGTAGATATAGTATATCTTGACTTCAGCAAAGCATTTGACAAAGTCTCTCATACAATCCTTATTGAAAAAATGACTAAGTATGGAATGGACAAGGCAACTGTTAGGTGGATTCATAACTGGCTTAGTGATCGGACCCAAAGAGTGGTCGTAAATGGCTGCACATCCAGTTGGAAGAATGTCTCAAGTGGGGTACCACAGGGCTCTGTCCTGGGCCCTGTATTGTTCAACATCTTTATCAACGATTTAGATGAAGGAATTGAGGGTAAACTGATTAAATTTGCTGATGACACAAAGCTAGGAGGGATAGCTAATACTAGAGAAGAGAGAGAGAGGATTCAAAAAGATTTAAATAAACTGGAGAAGTGGGCAGCAACTAACAGAATGGTTTTTAACAGGGAGAAATGCAAAGTACTACATCTGGGCAATAAAAATGAAAAAAGCATATATAGAATGGGAGGAATAGGGCTAAGTGACAGCACATGTGAAAAAGACTTGGGTATACTAATAGATCACAGACTGAATATGAGTCAACAGTGTGATGCAGCAGCAAAAAAGGCAAATGCAATTCTAGGATGTATTAACAGAAGCATACAGTCTAGATCACGTGAAGTCATTATTTCCCTCTACTCCTCTTTGGTCAGACCTCATCTGGAATATTGTGTCCAGTTTTGGGCACCACATTTTAAAAAAGACATCAACAAACTGGAGCAAGTTCAGAAAAGAGCGACCAGAATGGTGACCGGTCTGCAAACCCTGTCTTATGAGGAAAGGTTGCAGGATTTGGGAATGTTTAGTTTGCAAAAGAGAAGACTGAGAGGAGACTTAATAGCTGTCTACAAATATCTAAAGGGCTGTCACATTGTAGAAGGATCAACTTTATTCTCATTTGCACAAGGAAAGACTAGAAGCAATGGGATGAAACTGAATGGGAAGAGACACAGATTAGATATTAGAAAAAACTTTTTGACAGTTAGAGTGATCAATGAGTGGAACAGGCTGCCACGAGAAGTGGTGAGTTCTCCTTCAATGGAAGTCTTCAAACAGAGGCTGGACAGACATCTGACTGGGATGATTTAGCGAATCCTGCTTTGAGCAGGGGGTTGGACCAGATGGCCCAGGAGGTCCCTTCCAACTCTACAATTCTATGATTCTACTTATTTTTTAGTGTGTTGGATCCATCCATGACTTCCAATCCTCTAAAAATCGGACCCATTCAGCATAGAGTAAAAGATTTTTTTTCTGGTAAAAGTAAATTTGTGGTATATATTTTGTTTTGTCCTTGTTTATTTTTTTACATAGGAAAAACTATTAGACCACTTGCAACAAGATTTCGTGAACATTATCATTCGATTAGTACAGGAAAAGGGTCTTTGCGCTTAATAAAACATATGCAAGAAAAACACAATTCCAACCCTGAATTATTACGCTTTGCTGGTTTAGAAATTGTAAAATTTCCACCACAAGGTGGTAATCATAATAAATTGTTGATGAGACACGAAGCCAGATGGAAAATTAAATCTAAAGCACAGGGTCCTTTAGGACTGAATGATAGGTTGGATCTGTCTATTTTTTTGTAAAGAGAAAAACATTTTTTGTAAAAAAAATTCCTTTTATAAAATATTTTTTCCGTAAAGAAAATAATTTTTTGTAAGGATCTTTATATACTCCTTTTGAAAAAATTTCTTGTTGTGATTGTTCCTGCATTCAGCATAAAGATGTAATTATGTTACTTGTTTTTAATTGAAAATGTCCATTCATGTTTTTTTAAATGTTCACCTGTTGTTAGTCATAGACCTATTTAAGGAAATGACATCACGTAATTACACACCTGGACCTGCTAAAGCGTCTGTGTACGCGAAACGGCTGTCATCCGTCTTTTTCACCGCATGCCTTATGTTATCTGTCCATCCTTTATTGTGTGACCTTTAATAGTTGAATAAAGAAACACTGCACTGCAAATCTGGGTGAGTGCCACATCTTTTTCCTTCTTTTACAAATTTAGCATGTTTTTTCTGATGCTGAGCACCGTTATTCCCAGCAGTGTTTTAAATACTGTGTGCCTGTGATTGATCCTCGACTTGTTGCTGGTGGATTAGAGCCTTGTTGCCGTTCATCTGGGCTTTCTTTGAATTGAATTGCATACTTGTTTTGAGAACTGAGCACAAGGCCCGTGCTTTTTGAGTTTTCACCTGTGGATTTATAGCAACATGGATTTGTCTGAAGACACTATGGATCAGGCTGAACACAGTGCAACTAAACAAGGACTGTTAGCTGGCAGAGAGGATGCGGGGGTATTTTTTGCTGACTTCAATTACAAAGAAGAGTTGCATATTATTAGCACTAAGACCCTGGAATCTAAAATCTCTTCCCTTGCTTAAAAGGAAATCCGGTTGTTTTGGACTATTAAGTCACTTAAATCTTACATTGAACATGAACGAGTACCAAGAGGACTTCGAGTTTTTAAGGAAATTTCACAGTTCAATAATGATATTGAATTTTTGAAAGAATGGGAACTTATTCATTTGGATTGTTCTCAAACGTCATTAAGATTAGTTACAAGTCAAAATGAAAAAGAATATGCGGTTTTATGTGAATAGTTGGAAGCAAAAAAGGAATTATCTTCACGTTTAAGTGAAAGTCAAAACACCAATTTTCTGAATAAATTAGAAAGGAAATTAGTGGTTATTCAAATGGAAACTAAACAAAAGAAAAACGAAAAATCTCTGCGAGATAAAATGGATTTTGATACTGGACATATTTTTTCATGGAATTCTAAAAATAAATAAGAGCTTTTTTTAATAAAAATCGATCTTTGAGATTAAGAAAGAAGAAAGTTTATTCTGATGGCTGGATCACGGACTCTGATTCTAGCGCTACGGAGGAGATGATAGTTTGTCCAAAAGAAACAGCAGGATTGTCAGCCCCTTTAGAAAAAAGACAAGAAGAGGGGGCAGAAATCGGAAATTCCAAGAAAAAACGCAAATAAGTAATGTGCAGAAAGTAATAGATGCGTGTGAAGATCTACAAGGTCTGAATTTATCTAAGAGAACTTTAACAGAAGATCACCTGTCGGTGCTCTCTAAGGGACTGAATTTCTGCTTAACTGAACCTTTCGATTTAACGGACTTTAAAATTGAGCTTTTTAAATCAATTAGAAAGTTACATTTACATAAATCTGTTACTATAGGAACCTTAGGTTTCATGTTTCAGTCATCTGACGTAATAGATGTTAATGATATTGTTACTCTGATGAGCATAGCTGATCCATCAGTGAGTAATGAGTCAGTGAGCAACAACCAATTCTTTAATCTCTGTAGAGCCTTTTACAGGAGGGGTAAAAACTATTTACATGCCCCCAATTTCTCCAGGTAATGTCATCGATTTATTTCAGGATTTAGTAATAAAAGATGTGGAAGCTGTTTATTATGATACACCTAGAAAAAATTTGCTGGATAAGGAGTTGAAGGCTTTACGTGATATACAAAAGTGGGATGATGTAGTAATCCATAAAGCGGATAAAGCAGGAAATATCGTTATTTTAGATAGGGATTACTACATAAAGGAAGCTTTGTCCCAATTGGAGGATAGATCGACCTATGTCCCTTTGGATTGCAATCCAACAGAAAGATTTAAAAACAAATTGAGAACTTTTTTGAGAAAAAACGTTGAAAATGGCGTTTTATCAAAAAAGAGAGCTGAAAATCTGATGCCTGATTTCCCAGAGATTGCTCATTGGTACAGCATTCCAAAGATTCATAAGTCTATTACGCAACCCCCGGGTCGCCCCATAATATCGGGCATTAATTCATTGACAGAGCCGTTATCACAATATTTAGACAGGCTCCTTAAACCATTACTTTCTCAGATTCCTTCCTACGTAAAAGATTCAGGGGATTTTATCTCCATTTTAAAAAACTTTGATTGGCAGTCAAGTTTTTCTTTAACCACAATTGATGTAGTGAACCTTTATACACGGATTCCTCAAAAAAATGCTATTGAAGCTATTCAAAAAATTTTGATGAATTCTGACAAAAGTTCTGATTGGATTGCGTTTATTTTAGATGGATTGGACTTTGTATTATCTCATAATGCATTTAAATTTTTGAACCAATGGTATCTTCAAAAAACTGGTACCGCTATGGGGACGCCCATAGCATGTGTTTTTGCTAATTTGTTTCTAGCAGCATTTGAAGAAAAATATATTACAAATATTTCCAATCGTTTTTTAAAACACATCCGCATCTTCCTGAGATTTGTGGATGTTATTTTCATCATATGGGATGGTTCTCAGAATGATTTTGATAATTTCGTTAAATATCTAAACGAAATCAATGTGGACAACATGCGATTTACCTCCTGCTTTGGACAAAAAAATATATAGAATTTTTGAATGTAAAAATTGATATTGTCAATGGTAATATGATCACCAGGGTACATAGAAAACCAACCACGACTAATTCACTCTTATTTTTTAATAGTGCACATCCCATGCACACTAAAAAAGGGCTTCCTTTTAGTCAGATGGTTAGATTAAGGAAACTGAACAATAACGATGATATCTGTAATAAACAAATTGAGGAATTAAAAACACGTTTGTTGAGGAGAGGTTATCCCATTGGTGTTCTGAATGAAGCTCATGAACGGGTTAAAGCTATATCTCAAAGCGATTTATTAAAGAGGGTCACTAAACGCCACAAAAAGCAAATACATAATGAAATAAATCCACATAAGAGATTTTTCTTTAGTTTTAAACATAGTTCCATTGATAGGGTTATACACACAGCCATCAGAAAAAATTGGTATGTTTTGCGCTCTGATAAAGATTTGCAGGAAATCTGTACTATGGCTCCGCAATTTGCATATAAACACACTAATAATATAGCTGATCTTATAGTTCATAATCGTTTGTTACGTCTTGATAAAAACTGGCTACAAAAAAATTCACCAAAAGGGAACTTTAAATGCGGTAACTGTAATTACTGTCACTTACATATGACTTCCAATCCTCTAAAAATCGGACCCATTCAGCATAGAGTAAAAGATTTTATTTCTTGTAAAAGTAAATTTGTGGTATATATTTTGTTTTGTCCTTTTTTATTTTTTTACATAGGAAAAAATATTAGACCACTTGCAACAAGATTTCGTGAACATTATCATTCGATTAGTACAGGAAAAGGGTCTTTGCGCTTAATAAAACATATGCAAGAAAAACACAATTCCAACCCTGAATTATTACGCTTTGCTGGTTTAGAAATTGTAAAATTTCCACCACAAGGTGGTAATCATAATAAATTGTTGATGAGACACGAAGCCAGATGGATAATTAAATATAAAGAGCAGGATCCTTTAGGACTGAATGATAGGTTGGATCTATTTTTTTGTAAAGAGAAAAAAAATTTTGTAAAAAAATTCCTTTTGTAAAAAAATTTCTGTAAAGAACAGAATTTTTTGTAAGGATCTTTATATACTCCTTTTGAAAACAATTCTTGTTGTGATTGTTCCTGCAGTCAGCATAAAGATGTAATTATGTTACTTGTTTTTAATTGAAAATGTCCATTCATGTTTTTTTAAATGTTCACCTGTTGTTAGTCATAGACCTATTTAAGGAAATGACATCACGTAATTACACACCTGGACCTGCTAAAGCGTCTGTGTACGCGAAACGGCTGTCGTCCGTCTTTTTCCCCGCATGCCTTATGTTATCTGCCCATCCTTTACTGTGTGACCTTTAATGGTTGAATAAAGAAACACTGCACTGCAAATCTGGGTGAGTGACGCATCTTTTTCCTTCTTTTACGGATCCATTTTTGATTTGAGTCAGTTTTTACAATTTGTTTGGGAGAGAAAATGTGGATATTTCCACGCTGCTGATGAGTAGATTGAAGATCCAAAGCCAGGGGTTAGTATAAATGTGTTTTTTAGCCAACATGTTTCAAAGTACACACTTCTTCAGGATTTAACCACATCAGATGTGGTTATATCCTGAAGAGGAAGTGTGTACTATAAAAAGTGTAGATTACAAATTGTATTTATACTAACTCCAGGCTTTGGATCTTCAATCTACTCATCAGCAGTGCGGAAATATCCACGTTTTCTCTCCCAAATTTGTTGTATCATTCGGATGACCTGTGAATCTGTAGCAGCTGGAGTTTTTACACCTATATATTGCTGTGTGATCACAACTCTATCAGGTTAGCATAACCTTTTAAATAATTTCTGTCTTATTTGGGCAAGACCCTATTTTTTTGCTCCCTAGCTCCTGTATATATGCAGTTTTACAATCTGATTTTTTTTTGTTTTATAGGGGGAAAAGGATGCTGCACAAAGAAAGCTCCTATGAATTATTATTCAGTGAGAAACAGAGAGTGCTCAGTTGATACACAAATGACATCCAATAGCTATTCTGGGTTTATCTTCAATGGCCCGTTCACTTGAATGGACAGCTTTGATCCATTAATCAGATCAAAATAGACTAGTCTACATTTTTTTAGCGGCCTGTTGGCCTGCAAAAAAAAATGTGAATGAATGTGTCCATGTTATGTCCATTACAAAAAACAGACAGAACATGTGCAACCAAAACTGATGTGTGAATGAGATCAAAGAGACAATTTTCCAATCTAGGGGCAATGTGCTAGCAGAAAGTGTGCGAGTGAATCAATGGCTTAAAGGGAACCTGTCAATCAAATCATGCTGCTCAAAACTCTCCCGCGTTTCAGAGAAAACATAACTTAAAGTTTCATCTGGGTACCGTAGACAGAGACAATACTAGTCTGGTACAGTCCTTGACTGGACTCTCCTTTGTGTACATAAACATAGATCTGTCAATTAATTAGAGTGGCGCAGGGAGCAGCTGGCTGCGGTTGGCACTGGTCTAGTTAAGTCTTTCGGAGCATTTCACAGAAAAACATACTTGGCTGCAATTGTGCAGCCAGAATTTAATCATGTCGGCCATAGTTTGGGCAGCATGTATCAGCTAACCAGTTACCTTTAAATTTTGAGTTTGTGCTTGGAAATTGTGCCACTATTTGTCGAAACTTGGTGGACAAAACAAAAGTCAGCTAATAGATGGTGCAAGATGGTTTGTCTAAACATGTGCCACGTTCATCAAACATCAACCATTGAAATTAATCTAGCACTTTTTAAGCCTACCTATCTACATGTGCATTGTCTAAAAGTTGGCCAGGATTAGTAATCCAGTCACAATGTGTTTTCATACACTACATCATATACAATCTTACAAATTTCAATTTACCTTAAAGAGACGTCTAATAACTGCGTCTAGTACATCCCATTTGGTTTTCCCACTAACACCAATAGATCCTATTAGATATTGATGACTTTTTGCATCCTAGAATAAAAGTTCACATAGTATCCATAAATATGAAAATACAAAAACGTTAATACAACTGAATAGAGAATATAAGCGCAATAATAGAGCTAAATGTTCCATTCATTTACTATCTACAGATTTATCCCACAAAAGATGCACATAAGCTCTTCTCCAGTAGGATGACACTATCTCTAGTGCCAACGTAGGATAAGAAAGTAGAGATTGCTCTGATTATTAGAATGCACGTCCGCAAGGACACGGTCCTCTCCCCTCTGTACCAGTCTGTCATCGTAAATTTGTTTACTGTTATCGATGTCTATAACTTTGTATGTAACCCCCCTTCTCATGTACAGCACCATGGAATTAATGGCGCTATATAAATAAATAATAATAATAATTATTCCTATAAGAAAAGTGGCTATGTGACTATATAAATTAGTTGCACATACTGTATGGCTGCTCTGAATCGCTGCCTTTATTTTTCATTAATAGTAGTACAAGGGCTTTGATTATACTTGTTACATAATGTGATGTATTTAAGACAGAAAACTGTGGTAAATCCTTGTATAAATGCACAATATATGCAGCAGTGTCCAGTAAAGCTCCGCTTCTGTGGAGATGTGTGAGCACTGAAATCAAGGTGCTTTATTAAGGCTACATCCTGGTGCGGGAAGGGTTAGAGAAATATTTAATAAGAAATGTGCAATATTTAATGATGATCCATTACCTGTGAGTATATGGTGATAATAAAAAGGATGCGTTGGAGTGCAGAACCATCAACAGACATGAACTGAACTAATACTGAGAATTTTAAAGAGAACTCAGCATGATTTTGTAATGTAAGGTAAAGATAATACTGTAATAGTGATTAAATCGAAACCTTTGGTGAAGAAATCCACTTTGTGGTTCTTCTTTAATCACCATTTAAAGACTCCTCATAATTAGACTTCGGTGCACAGGGGCTGGACTATACACTGGGTCTTCTCCTCCCTGTCTATGATTCCCTGGCCCCTCAGCTGCATCCGATCTATGAATGACCTGACTCTTCAGTTTGAACCCTTAGTAGTGACCTGTCAATCAAAGACTAGAAGTGGCGGAGGGGCCAGGGAATCACAGACAGGTTTTGAAAGACTCCACCCCTGTGCACCTGAGTCTAAAAAGAATAGAACTTCAAATGGTGAATAAAGAAGAACCACAAAGTGGATTTCTTCACCAACAATATCAATATGAACAGTATAGCAGCTCAATTACAGCCATGTACTTACTTTACACTACAAAATTGTGCTGTCAGGTTCTCCTTAATGTTCTCAGAGCAGCTTTTTTGCCCATATGCAGGTCATATTAAATCCTAATATAGTAGCCAGTGTAATAAAAAAATACTCATACATCTAGCTTTATATTTCTACCAATTCATAGATAGTCCGTGTATTCAGGAAATATTCAGTGTCCTGCTCTAGCAATCAAAATAAATACCTTGATCCGTCCAAATCCTTTATTTATAGATACTATAATTTTGACATTTCTTCCTTCTTTGTGGCATGTTCCATCTTTCGCATCTTTAGCATCGTCTAATAAAATATCTGTTGGAAAAAAGAATTTCACTTTATATTAACAAAAAGATTATCAACATATTACATGAGGATTGTTGGGTGGACACAAACCGTGGAGGCTTCGTTATGATCAGCTAATTTCAAGGAAATCTATTAGCAATTTTTACACTCTCAAATTGTCAAATTGTTAAAACAGCTTCATAGGTGACCATGTATTTGATGGCCATTTATTAACAAGGGATGTGTACTAGGCTTGTGATTGAAGAACCGCCTATCCCTTTTGATGGATGTCTCTAGCTGTCTCTGACACCATACAATGTCTTAAAAAATACGGAGAAAAAATGAGTTTACAATATACAATGAAAAATAAGTATTTATTAATACAAAAGTTCATCAACTACATAAATAGTAAAATGTACAATAAAATATATCATATCAATTAGTATGTATGGATACACATGATCCACAAGACTGATGGCCACAGACTATGAGCAGAACATAATAGCAGGACAGAGCAAAAAATAACCTATGTCAAACCAATGGTGATAGAAAGAGTTAATGTAAACATCAGGCAGCTGATTCACTCAGTATCAGGTGGCTCATATAGCCAACCATGCAGTGCAATGTTATGCTGAGGAAGTGCCCCTAAATCATAAACATCACCATGGTATCATCAATGAGTATATGTGTATACACTAGCTGAAGAGCCCGGCGCTGCCCGAGCATAGTAACTAACTATGGTTAGTTATAGAAAATTATAGTTATCCTCCATCCCATAGTCCCGTGCCCATATACCCATTATATATTTCCACGATCCCATAGGCCCGTGCCCATATACCCATCATACATATCCTCCATCCCATAGTCCCATGCCCATATACCCATCATACATATTTTCCATCCCATAGTCCCATGCCCATATACCCATCATACATATTCTCCATCCCATGGTCCCATGCCCATATACCCATCATACATATCCTCCATCCCATAGTCGAGTGCCCATATACCCATCACACATCCTCCATCCCATAGTCCCATGCCCATATACCCATCATACATATTCTCCATCCCATAGTCCCATGCCCATATACCCATCATACATATCCTCCATCCCATAGTCCCGTGCCCATATACCCATCATACATATCCGCCATCTCATAGTCCTGTGCCCATATACCCGTCATACATATCCTCCATCCCATAGTCCAGTGCCCATATACCCATCACACATCCTCCATCCCATAGTCCTGTGCCCATATACATATCTGCCATCCCATAGTCCCGTGCCCATATACCCGTCAGACATATCCTCCATCTCATAGTCAAGTGCCCATATACCCATCACACATCCTCCATCCCATAGTCCTGTGCCCATATACATATCCGCCATCCCATAGTCCCGTGCCCATATACCTGTCATACATATCCTCCATCCCATAGTCCAGTGCCCATATACCCATCACACATCCTCCATCCCATAGTCAACCATTATGACATCATAATGATCGGCAGCAGGGCTTGCAACCTGTGATGACATCAGCGTCGCCATGGCAACCATTGCGACATCATAATGAGGGGCGGGGCTTGATATGCACACACTGTTTCCCCAGTATGCAAATAGGGGCATTATGACATCATAATCAGGGGCGGGGCTTGACACGCACACACTTTTTCCCCAGTATGTAGATGGGGGCAAATTTGTTTGGTGAATTGGAACACGCAGGGTTAAAATTTTGCCTCACAACATAGCTTAGGATGCTCTCGGGGTCCAGACATGCGACTGTGCCAAATTTTGTGGCTTTAGCTGCGATGGTGCGGATGCCTATCCCGGACATACACACACACATACATACATACATACATACATACACACTTTGAGCTTTATATATTAGATATGCAAAGACCGCTACATGACTAAGTAAAGAATGAAGAGGTTAATTACCCATAGTGACTGCCCGTGCTGTGACCACGTTCCCCAACACACGTTTCGCTTGATATTAAATCGCTTCCTCAGGGGATCATGTGTATCCATACATACTAATTGATATGATATATTTTATTGTACATTTTACTATTTATGTAATTGATGAACTTTTGTATTAATAAATACTTATTTTTCATTGTATATGGTAAACTCATTTTTTCTCCGTATTTTTTTATATATATCTCTGAGTTTATATACATGAAATTTTCTTGACTTTGTGCTGGTACTTTTTATGACCATACAATGTCTTGTCTGGATTCAGCATGACTCCGGCGACAAATAGTGCTGTCAGTCAAATGCAGAGGGGTGGGGTTGGGGAAGGTTTGCAGCAAAGAGCTCAGGACAATTCCCTAGTTGATCAATGCTTAATGATCATTACAACTTGATTCGCTCAGTTATGTATGACTGAGGAAGGTTAAACTTCTTTCCATGTCACCTATGGAACAATGTTAGTAGTTTTTGGACGACAAATTTTTGACTGAATCCATTAACTGTGATACCAAGGGTGTGTATTTAACTGTGGATAAGGCACTGATTACTATGTACATCGATATAACACATTATGCATACCTGTTGCTACGGTTTCTGTTATATTTAGATTATTTAACGAAAGCCCTAGGGACTGCCGTGAAGAGGAAGATGATGCGCAGCTGGATGATTCGGAGGATGGTTGCCCTGGTTTTCCTGGGGGGTTAGTCTCAGCTTTTAACATGTCATTTTCAGCTTTCAATATTTCAATTTCATTCTACAAAAAAATTATACTCATCAACATATGGAGATTTAAGATTAGGAAAAAAAAGTTTAAATCAGTTTGAAAACTAAACTAAAAACAAAGTAAAAAAAACAAAGCGTAAAGTTTTAACTCCAAAAGTTTTTAACACCTATCATCAAAGTAGAGAGGCATTTTAAACCCGAAGGAGCTAATGAAAATCTGCCATGACAGATGTCACATCAAAGAATTGCAATAACTCATTCTCTAGAACAAACTGTGCTGTTTAATTAAATTTCATTTGTAACTTATGTCTGCTTCATCTATATTCTGATTACACACTTTTTTCATTGTATCAAAGTAACTACTGTCCACTACTGCACAGTCGTTCATGAACAGTTCCACTCTGCATCATAAAATAAAATAAAAAAAATACATAATTACCTCTTGAATCTGTGCTGTTCCTCAGATCACAACATCGTGCCTTCTGGTGGTCACATGACATAGAGAATGTCACTTGACCAGTGCAGCCAATCAGCGGTCGCTGTTCGGCTCTAGCTTTAACTATTCAGTCTTAGCGAAGACCACTTTGACGGAACAGACAAGGCTATAGCCGCCAAGGCTGTAACCTGCCTACCGGCGGATACAGAGGTGCGTTTGGAGGAACTGCTCTGATCTGGAAGATAAGCAGTTCTCAATTTATGATGCACAGTGGAGCTGATGATAGCAAGTTTACCAGTAGCGGACAACTCCTTCAATGCTACTCTAACATGACACTATTTTGAACCAGTATTTGTCAAACTAAATAAAATATTTTCATACTGGGCAGTATGGTGGCTCAGTGGTTTGCACTGTTGTTTTGCAATGTTGGAGTCATGAGCACTATATTCAATCAATCCATTCAATAGACTTAAATAGAGCAGCAGCAAGTATTGCTCGACCGCTTCGTTATTCAAACTCTACCTATAAGTAATGCTGATACTGGTTAAACCCCTTTAAGAAAGTTTTCATTTATTCTATCATTTCCATGGTTGCTGCTTACCAGTAGCAGTCAGAGTTGTCAATGCCTATTCATTTAAAGTATGGAAATATTAGTATTCTGTGTATCGCTAATATGTTATCTTGAAGAGGAAAATCTATTAAAGGGAACTGATCAACCCACTTATGCTCATCTTTCTGAGGGCAGCAAGAAGTAGTGGTATGCACACTGCCGCCTATGGGGTCTTTTTTGAGAAACTTCTGCTTAATTACTCATAGGCTGCGGGCTCCCTTTGCCCCATGTGCAGATGTATTTCTTTTCAGCTACAGTAGGACGTATAGATCACATATTAAAAAAAGGGCATGGGGTGGCGCTAAACAACTCATAATATTATCCAGAATGACATACCGTACCATGCTGAAGATATCCCAAATCAATGATTAGTAATTTTATTCGATATCAGCCATGATAATAATCTGTAGCATTTGTCAAACAATAATATAATATGCTTAATTTTTTTTTTACTGACACTTTGTGTCTTGTATAATGCTTTATGGGAGAATGTAATAGCTGCTATTGAAGAAGTTCAATGTTTAATCACTAACCTGCATACGGTTCATTACTTCTCTTATTTGGTCAAGGTGATGTGCAGAACTAAGGGCTTCAAGGCGTATGTCTGTTAATTTTAATTCTTTCTCTCGAAGTTCACCTTTGAGCTGTAGAATAATCTCAGCTTCTGCTTCGGTGCACTCACAGATCCTTAGAAGAGAATAGACCATGTGCTATCAGTTATTTGTATATGAACCGACAATTCATTTAGTGATTTTAGTATGAAATAGGAAAAATGTTAGAAAAAAGTGCACACTTTAAAAAAACGGGGATGCTTCTAGCAATAATACCTGCCTACAGAGGTATATAAAAAGAATATAAATGTTATCAGCACATTCACATACATTCAAAAATAAATAATATAGGATAGAAATCTCTTGAAATAACACTTTTTCTGACCATCACATTTCTTGTATTGTGTATCTATTAGACTCCATCTTTTATTGTCAGTTTCTACTTAGCACATTTCAATTAAGTCCTTTGCACACAGCATTCAGAAAAAAAGGCCCTGTTCCACTCTCTTTATCACACATATGTAGAGCAAATAGAGAATCAGAGATCCAATACTTTGATATGTCATTCAGGCACACAAAAGCAGCAGCATTGAGGACTTTGTACAGAAGTAATAAGCAGTGTTGCTGTGAATTCCACCCTGGTGTGATAAAATAGCAAATAAGGAGAAGCAGCAGAATTTTTGAGCCCAACAGTTCTCTCCTCCACATCCGCTAAAATCCATACATCTCCATAGGCAGCTGTGGCAAGCTGTAACCTAACCTCTTAGCTCAGTGAAAATTATAATATGCCTTCATCTCTGCCTAACTAATGACAATTTTAACGATCAAGTTAACAGTACGTGATGAGCGCAGGAGGAAGAGTTAAAGGAGTACAATATCGTAAGTGTAAAATGAGGCCAATTTCTTTACTACAAAGTATCTAATTTATTATGTACTATTGATTTATGGAAAAATAAGATAAACAACAGTCACTAACAGGCAAAGATTTTAGGTCTGAAAATACCACAAACCAATTTGATTAGATTTCCAGATGTTACAATGATTTCTTATTTCTAATTACTTAATTTTTATTAACGATTATAATCAACAAATTGCCCTCCGGCTATGTGAATGTCAAAGGTAAAAGATAGAAAATATGAAAATAAAATTTGTATCAGTTTTAAACTAAACTACTCTTAATATCCTACAATAACTCACAGTGCACCTTTGGTTTAGGAAAATTCATGACAAGTTAAACAGAAAATCAGAAGATCAAGTATTTTCAGCAGATGTTTGCAACCTTGTTGAGTCTGGAAACTCATCCAACATATATGTTTATAACATGCAATTATTTTTAAAATTGGGTACATTTGAAATATTTTGGGATATCTAATAATTAGTTATACCGAAATGTATGTCTTTTATAAGAAAATTTTGGATTAAAATGCCTTTGCAAGCCTTCAACTGTTAATAGATCACACACATTCTTTAAATTGTCTCAAATTGTGACTTTCTATTGTGAATTATTAATTTAATGTGTCACTAAATTTTAGTGCATAAGTACATGCAAATTCTAAATTTCAGAAAAAAATGTTCAGTCACATGCACCACACGGTGTTTTACCGAGACCCATGCTTGTAGATCACTAGGCCATTTTGCCTTTTCTTTGGTGGCCAGTTTAAAGCAGACCTAAGTTCACATAACAGAAAAATTGATTTACTTAACATAAGTACTGAACACAAAGAATTTACAAAAATATTTTGAACGTTCCAGGTCCACATCAGTTTATCTAAATTTCAAAAACTGACCGTCACATCCAAGCATAAGCTTAGTGTGAACAGGTGCTTAACCTAGAGTCACCAACTCATATACATTCAAACAGAGAGTTGGCATAGATAGGGTCCTGGAAAATGAGAAATGCCTTACCGTGGCTTCCAGGTAAACAAGACTTGGCCATTTTATCCGCTACACTTTCTCAATTTTTCATACTTCTAATGCAGTAATGCAATTCATTTTTCATGTTTGCATGTTATGGCGCTACAATGTGCTTCCTTTTTTGTTTGAACACATCAGTTTATCTGACCTTTAACGGTTAAATGAGCACTCCCACAAAGTTTTCTTTTATTTATTAAATGTGTGTATGTATGCATATAAAGTAGTGTAAGTGTATTAATGCACTGCTCTCTGCTCTGATGTCCAAAATCAAAAAATAAACTAAAAAAAGGGCAGCACTACCAAAATTATACAATTGGTGCAAAACCTATTCAGCAGTGTCCAAACAGCCAAGTTAAGTAAAAAAAATAGGCAGCACTCCAAATTAAATGTGAAATAAGTGGATACTTTACTGATCCTCAGGTGGCAACGTTTCAACGGTGACCCGTCTTTATCAAGCAACGTGCTTTTTTTTATTTATCCATTGTCTTATGGGTTGTGCGCATGTTTTTTTTTTCAAAAAAGTTTTTTTTTTTTTTTTTTTTTAATTTTTTTTTTAATAAAATTTATTTTTTTTATTTTGGAGTGGATAATGGAGAGTACAAGAGATCCTTTTTTGTTTACATACACAGAGGAAGATGGTGACAGGATTGTTGAAGCCATAGGAGGTGATGGGGGTTTTTCAAATACCCCCTCGATTTTGGATCTCAGAAGAGAATATGAGAATGACATGAAAAAAATTGTCACTCAACAGTTACATCTAACAACCTTGGGCGAATTTTATAAAGCACGTATGATCCCAAGAGGCTTGAGGTCAAACATTAGACCTAATCTCATGATAAATAGCGTTCCTTTTTGCACACGGTTTACTCAAATCTCTAACAAATATAAAATGGACACTATGCTATTGAACATGGAGTATTTACAAGATGAGATTAAACTTTTACAAGAAAAAGTGGATGATGTATATGCAAAAATCAAGAGTAAAATCAAAGAGGAAGAGTGCAAGGCCTTTTTTGTTGTAATCAAGGGGGGAATTGATAAAATGCGTACAGAACTAGAGGATAATAAACGAAAAATGTGGATCCGTGATTCTGAAGATTATAAAACAGGAAACATCTATAACTTGCAGAAAGACAATATAAGATGGAGGAGAAGAGGTCACTGGATTAATAGGACTTATAAGAGACAATTGATGGTTAAAATAGTGTAACTAACCATAAATTTATTCCTAGCAGAATTAGATCACCCTCCTCAAGGAAAAGGTCAAAAAGGAGAGGAGGAAGGCTACAATGGAAAAGAGAAAAAAGAGAAAAGAGGCGTAAAACAGAAGAATTACAACCAGTCACCGAAACCAGTGACACGATCCAACCACCAGAACTAGTGATCAATTTATCTAAAAAGGTACTGACTGATTCACAATTGTCACTTTTGAATAAGGGTCCCTCTTTCTGTATGAATACGCATGTCGATTGGTTTGATTGTAAAGTTGATTTGAACAGTTTTTTTAGAACAGTAAAGTTAAAGGAATGGTTTCATAATAAGGCTGTGGATTTTTGGCCCTGCGGAAACGCAGCAGTTCCGCTGACAAAGTACAGTACAATGAAACCCTATGGGGCTTCAAAAACGCTGTGCTCATGGTGCGGTTTTTTCCACGCGGTTTTGCTGCGGTTTACAAACCGCAACATGTCAATTGATTAGGCGTTTTCCGCAGCGGTTTCACACCTTTACCATAGTAGAGGTGTGAAACCGCAGGGCAAAACCGCAGGATAATCTGCAGATAAACCGCAGGTCACTTGACCTGCGGTTTTAAATGCGGATCCTCGCGGAAAAAAACGCAGATGAATCTGCAGCGTGTGCACATAGCCTAAGAGTAAAAATATGATAAGTCAGGATGCTGAATTATGTATGGCAAAGATGGATTTGAAAAAGAAAAGTCTATTTGTACCTCCAAATAGCTCTGCAGCAATAGAAACATTTGCTGAGGCGGTTACACAAGATATTGAATCACTGCGGTCAAAAGGAATGGAGTGTTTTACTAAACCAAATCTGAGAACAGAGGAGGTTAAAGCAATGAATGAACTAATCCATGACGAAACAATTATTATAAAAAGGGCAGATAAGGGCGAAGCCCTGGTGATCATGGATAAAGAAAATTAAATGGCTGAAATTATGCGACAGATAGGCGACCAAGATGTATACAGGAAATTATAGCCCGATCCTAAGTTCCAGATTATTAGAAATATTGGGAATATTGTGAAACCTGCATTAAAGCAAGGATTGATTGACAAAGAAACATTTGATTTTCTATTACATATTACACCAATGACACCTATACTTTATACTCTGCCGAAAGTGTATAAGTCCATGCGAGAACCTCCAGGGCGCCCCACTGTGGCAGGGACTGATTCAGTATTCAGTCACATTGGGGTGTACCTGGATAAGATTTTGAATACATTAGCACAAAGGGCCACTTCTTATGTTAAAGACACCACTGATTTTCTTTTGAAGATCAATGAGTTAAAAGAGGGAGAATGTGATTGGCTAGTATCATTTGATGTAACATCACTGTATACATCTATTGTCCATAAAGAAGGTTTGGAGGTGGTAAAAGAAGGCTTATACACAACCATTTTTACTAATCAAGCCATAGTGATGATCATGTCCCTGTTGGAATTGGTATTAACGAAAAAATTATTTTATGTTCGGTGATGAGTATTATGAACAAGTAAGAGGTACAGCTATGGGGGGCAAATATGGCCCCCTCATATGCAAACCTCATGATGGCCGCCCTGGAGGAGAGGTTTGTCTATGTGTCGCCCCATTTCCCCAAAGTAGGGGGATGGTGGTGATACATTGACGATATTTTTCTGACTTGGACTGGATCACGTGAAGAGCTTCAAGAGTTTTTTGACTTTTTGAACTCTACTAATGAAACCATAAAATTTACAATGGAATGCTCCAGAGTTGAACTTTTTGGATGTGTTGATAAGGAAGGATGGAGACTGGTTGGATACTGAACTTTTTTGTAAGAAGACTGATCGAAACAACCTCCTCCATTATTCTAGTCATCACCCACAAAAAATGCTGGATGCGATTCCATATAGCCAATATTTACGTGCCAAGAGAATAGTTAGCAAAGATGAAAAGCTAACAGAGACAATCGACAACATGAGTAAAAAATTCGTACAGAGGGGATACCCCAAAAGTATATTGGCTAAACAGAAAAGGAGACTGGATGAGGTGGAAAGGAGAGATTTGTTTGAGGAGAAAAAACGGGACAGTACGAGTAGAATTCCATTTGTAAGTAATTTCTGTGAGGAAAGTCCACAAATATCCAAAGTCATAATGAACCATTGGCTGATTCTGAACAAGGGGTGTCCACAAATAGAGGAATTTAAAAAAAACCCAATTTTTACATATAGAAAGAGCAGAAGTCTGGGTGACAGATTGATTAAAGCAGACATTGGGTCATTAAAGCAAACCAAGCAGTTGACTTTAACAAATACTCAGCGAAAGGGTTGTTTTCCCTGTTTATCATGTGTAAACTGCCCATTAATGCTTAAAGGCTCCACATTTCAAAATCCTCGTACAGGACAGACACTAAACATCAGACATTTTTTAACGTGCAATACAGATTATGTAATATACATGTTACAATGTCCATGTCCACTTTATTATATTGGAGAAACAACATGTGATCTGAAGATACGGAAAAATCAGCATAGGTGTGACATACGGAAAAAACGCAAAGATCTGCCTGTCCCTAAGCACTTTAATGAACAAGGACACACAGAGAAAGATTTGAGATTTAGAATTATAGATTATGTACCAGTACATAGACGAGGAGGGAACCGTACGGAAGTTTTAAAAAATTGGAAATGAGATGGATATATGAGTTGGGGACATTAAAACCAGCAGGATTAAACGGTGATTTTAAGGTACATATGTTTTGAGAAACTCCTATTTTTTTGTTATAACTTTCCTTGTAACCTGACTTCTGTGTGATGTATGTGCTATTGATATTTTAATATATATGGATATTTTTATAATTATATCCTTTTTATCTTTCTCCACATATATGATGCTGTGAAGAGAGTGACTACAAGACTATGAAGGGTACTTAATAATAGGCGTTAAGATAAGACGTATATTTTTCATTTTTCTATAGAATGAGTTTTATGGCCATTTCACTGCAATATACTAATGCCTGGTATGTGTGAAACAGAGTGAATGGGAACTGCATAAAGAGTGACCTCTGGTGGTGAAGGGTATTGAGGAATGGTTAATGCTGTAAAGAGAGACTGAGTGATGTTGTCATCTCTTGTAAAAACAGAAACACAGCCACATTGTCACCTCGCTGGGTGCCTCTAAGGTTTGTGACCATTCCAGTTGTAAAACCGCAACCCCAGGCACTAATACATGCTTTTACATGGAATCAGCAAAAGGACTGTGACGCCCTGAAGCAAAATGGCAGTTCTGAACAGTATGTCTAGTGCGCATGCTCAGGCACCCTGCAATGATCGGCTATGCAGTGATGAGTCACATGTTGGAGCTGGGCGGCGACAAACAACACTGACCATAGCAAGTAACCAGCAGTGACAGAGAGCTGCATGGATATGAGTAAAGTATACCAATTTTTTTTTAACTATATAAGCCTCAGTACCCTCATAGGTTGTGTCATGATCGGTTTTATTGGCAAAGCTGAGTCTTTTTAAAGCACTGTATATGCACTGTTGCACTTTGTAATCTAGATCTTCGGACATATGCACATATGTTTAATGGAGCACTTGTAAACGTTACTATGGCAATGGCCATCTTGAATATGTAAAACAGATTAATTATTAGAATTGTATGCACATGTGTTACCACTTTTTAAATTTGTACTGACTATGAGCATGTTGCTTGATAAAGACAGGTCACTATTGAAACGTTGCCACCTGAGGATCAGCAAAGTATCCTCTTTTTTTTCACATTTAATTTGGCGTGCTGCTATTTTTTTTACATATATATATATATATATATATATACTAGCTGAAGAGCCCGGCGCTGCCCGGGCATAGTAACTAACTGTGGTTAGTTATAGCAAATTATAATTATCCTCCATCTCATAGTCCCGTGCCCATATACCCATCATACATATCCACGATCCCATAGGCCCGTGCCCATATACCCATCATACATATCCTCCATCCCATAGTCGAGTGCCCATATACCCATCGTACATCCTTCATCTCATAGTCCCATGCCCATATTCCCATCATACATATCCTCCATCCCATACTCCCGTGCCTATATACCCATCATACATATCCTCCATCCCATAGTCCCGTGCCCATATACCCATCATACATATCGGCCATCCCATAGTCCCATGCCCATATACCCGTCATGCATATCCTCCATCCCATAGTCGAGTGCCCATATACCCATCATACATCCTTCATCTCATAGTCCCATGCCCATATTCCCATCATACATATCCTCCATCCCATAGTCCCGTGCCTATATACCCATCATACATATCCTCCATCCCATAGTCCCATGCCCATATACCCATCATACATATCCGCCATCCCATAGTCACGTGCCCAAATACCAATCATACATATCCTACTTCCCATAGTCGAGTGCCCATATACCCATCATACATCCTTCATCTCATAGTCCCATGCCCATATTCCCATCATACATATCCTCCATCCCATACTCCCGTGCCTATATACCCATCATACATATCCTCCATCCCATAGTCTCGTGCCCATATACCCATCATACATATCCGCCATCCCATAGTCCCGTGCCCATATACCAGTCATGCATATCCTCCATCCCATAGTCGAGTGTCCATATACCCATCATACATCCTTCATCTCATAGTCCCATGCCCATACACCCATCATATATATCCTCCATCCCATAGTCCCGTGCCTATATACCCATCATACAGATCCTCCATCCCATAGGCCTGTGCCCATATACCCGTCATACATATCCTCCATCCCATAGTCCAGTGCCCATATACCCATCACACATCCTCCATCCCATAGTCCCATGCCCATATACCCGTCATACATATTCTCCATCCCATAGTCCAGTGCCCATATACCCATCACACATCCTCCATCCCATAGTCAACCATTATGACATGATAATGAGCGGCGGCAGGACTTGCAACCTATGATGACGTCAGCGTCACCATGGCAACCATTGTGACATCATAATGAGGGGCGGGGCTTGATACTCACACACTGTTTCCCCAGTATGCAAATAGAGGCATTATGACATCATAATGAGGGGCGGGGCTTGACACGCACACACTTTTTCCCCAGTATGTAGATAGGGGCAAAATTGTTTGGTGAATTGAAACGCGCGGGGTTAAAAGTTCACCTCACAACATAGCTTAGGACACTCTCGGGGTCCAGACGTGCGACTGTGCCAAATTTTGTGGCTGTAGCTGCGACGGTGCGGATGCCTATCCCAGACATACACACATACACACACACATACATACATACATACATACACACATACATACATACACACTTTGAGCTTTATATATTAGATATATATATATATATATATACACACACAGTATATATACTGTATATATACATATATATGTGTATATATATATACATACAGTATATATATATATATATATATATTTACAGTACAGACCAAAAGTTTGGACACACCTTCTCATTCAAAGAGTTTTCTTTATTTTCATGACTATGAAAATTGTAGATTCACCCTGAAGGCATCAAAACTATGAATTAACACATGTGGAGTTATATAATTAACAAAAAAGTGTGAAACAACTGAAAATACGTCTTATATTCTAGGTTATTCAAAGTAGCCACCTTTTGCTTTGATTACTACTTTGTACACGCTTGGCATTTTCTTGATGAGCTTCAAGAGGTAGTCACCGGAAATGGTCTCCTAACAGTCTTGAAGGAGTTCCCAGAGATGCTTAGCACTTGTGGGCCCTTTTGCCTTCACTCTCCAGTCCAGCTCACCCCAAACCATCTCGATTAGGTTCAGGTCTGGTGACAGTGAGGCCAGGTCATCTGGCATAGCACCCCATCACTCTCCTTCTTGGTCAAATAGCCACCATCACACCTCCTCCTCCATGCTTCATGGTGGGAACCAGGCATGTAGAGTCCATCCGTTCACCTTTTCTGCGTTGCACAAAGACACGGTCGTTGGAACCAAAGATCTCTAATTTGGACTCATCAGACCAAAGCACAGATTTCCACTGGTCTAATATCCTTTCCCTGTGTTCTTTAGCCCAAACAAGTCTCTTCTGCTTGTTGCCTGTCCTTAGCAGTGGTTTCCTAGCAGCTATTTTACCATGAAGGCCTGCTGCACAAAGTCTCCTCTTAACAGTTGTTGTAGCGATGTGTCTGCTGCTAGAACTCTGTGTGGCATTGACCTGGTCTCTAATCTGAGCTGCTGTTAACCTGCGATTTCTGAGACTGGTGACTCGGATGAACTTATCGTCCGTAGCAGAGGTGACTCTTGGTCTTCCTTTCCTGGGGTGGTCCTCATGTGAGCCAGTTTCTTTGTAGCGCTTGATGGTTTTTGCCACTGCACTTGGGGACACTTTCAAAGTTTTCCTAATTTCTCAGACTGACTGACATTAATTTCTTAAAGTAATGATGGCCACTCGTTTTCTTTACTTAGCTGGTTTTTTCTTGCCATAATACAAATTCTTACAGTCTATTCAGTAGGACTATCAGATGTGTATCCACCAGACTCCTGCACAACACAACTGATGGTCCCAACCCCATTTATAAGGCAAGAAATCCCACTTATTAAACCTGACAGGGCACACCTGTGAAGTGAAAACCATTTCCGGTGACTACCTCTTGAAGCTCATCAAGAGAATGCCAAGAGTGTGCAAAGCAGTAATCAAAGCAAAAGGTGGCTGCTTTGAAGAACCTAGAATATAAGACATATTTTCAGTTGTTTCACACTTTTTTGTTAATTATATAATTCCACATGTGTTAATTCATAGTTTTGATGCCTTCAGAGTGAATCTACAATCTTCATAGTCATGAAAACTCTTTGAATGAGAAGGCGTGTCCAAACTTTTAGTCTGTACTGTATATATATATATATATATATATATATAGATATCTAATATATAAAGCTCAAAGTGTGTATGTATGTATGTGTGCATGTATGTATGTGTGTGTGTGTATGTGTGTATGTCCGGGATAGGCATCCGCACCGTCGCAGCTACAGCCATAAAATTTGGCACAGTCGCACGTCTGGACCCCGAGAGTGTCCTAAGCTATGTTGTGAGGTGAACTTTTAACCCCGCGCGTTTCAATTCACCAAACAATTTTGCCCCTATCTACATACTGGGGAAAAAGTGTGTGCGTGTCAAGCCCCGCCCCTCATTATGATGTCATAATGCCTCTATTTGCATACTGGGGAAACAGTGTGTCAGTATCAAGCCCCGCCCCTCATTATGATGTCACAATGGTTGCCATGGCGACGCTGATGTCATCATAGGTTGCAAGCCCTGCCGCCGCTCATTATGATGTCATAATGGTTGACTATGGGATGGAGGATGTGTGATGGGTATATGGGCACTGGACTATGGGATGGAGAATATGTATGATGGGTATATGGGCATGGGACTATGGGATGGAGGATGTGTGATGGGTATATGGGCACTGGACTATGGGATGGAGGATATGTATGACGGGTATATGGGCACGGGCCTATGGGATGGAGGATCTGTATGATGGGTATATAGGCACGGGACTATGGGATGGAGGATATGTATGATGGGTATATGGGCATGGGACTATGAGATGAAGGATGTATGATGGGTATATGGACACTCGACTATGGGATGGAGGATATGCATGACTGGTATATGGGCACGGGACTATGGGATGGCGGATATGTATGATGGGTATATGGGCACGAGACTATGGGATGGAGGATATGTATGATGGGTATATAGGCACGGGACTATGGGATGGAGGATATCTATGATGGGAATATGAGCATGGGACTATGAGATGAAGGATGTATGATGAGTATATGGGCACTCGACTATGGGATGTAGGATATGTATGATTGGTATTTGGGCACGTGACTATGGGATGGCGGATATGTATGATGGGTATATGGGCACGGGACTATGGGATGGAGGATATGTATGATGGGTATATAGGCACGGGAGTATGGGATGGAGGATATGTATGATGGGAATATGGGCATGGGACTATGAGATGAAGGATGTACGATGGGTATATGGGCACTTGACTATGGGATGGAGGATATGTATGATGGGTATATGGGCACGGGCTTATGGGATCGTGGATATGTATGATGGGTATATGGGCACGGGACTATGGGATGGAGGATAATTATAATTTGCTATAACTAACCACAGTTAGTTACTATGCCCGGGCAGCGCCGGGCTCTTCAGCTAGTGTATATATATATACACACACAGTTCCTTGCGAAAGTATTTGGCTCCTTGGAACTTTTCAACCTTTTCTCATGCTTCAAACATAAAGATACCAAATGTAAATTTTGGGTGAAGAATAAACAACAAGTGGGACACAATTGGGATTTTGAATGAAATTTATTGGTTATTTTAAATTTTTGTGGAAATTCAAAAACTGAAAAGTGGGGTGTGCAATATTATTCAACCCCTTTAACTTAATACTTTGTTGCGCTACCTTTTGCTGCGATTACAGCTGCAAGTCGCATGTGTATGTCTCTATCAGTTTTGTACATCAAGAGACTGAAATTCTTGCCCATTCTTCCTTGGCAAACAGCTCGAGCTTGTTGGATGGAAATCGTTTGTGAACAGCAGTTTTCAGCTCTTTTCACAGATTCTCGATTGGATTCAGGTCTGGACTTTGACTTGGCCATTCTAACACCTGGATATGTTTATTTGTGAGCCATTTCATTGTAGATTTGGCTTTATGTTTCGGGTCATCATTGTCTTGTTGCAAGACAAATCTCCGTCCCAGTCTCGGGTCTTTTGCAGACTCCAACAGGTTTTCTTCAAGAATGGTCCTGTATTTGGCTCCATCCATCTTCCCATCAATTTTAACCATCTTCCCTATCCTTGCTGAAGAAAAGCAGGCCCAAACCATGATGCTGCCACCACCACCATGTTTGACAGTGGGGATGGTGTGTTCAGGGTGATGAGCTGTTGCCTTTATGCCAAACATATCATTTGGCATGGTTGCCAAAAAGTTAGATTTTGGTTTCATGGATATCTTTGAGAAATGGCTTTCTTCTTGCCTCTTTTCCATAAAGGCCAGATTTGTGCAGTGTACAGGTGATTGTTGTCCTATGGACAGACTGTCCCACCTCAGCTGTAGATCTCTGCAGTTCACCTAGAGTGATCATGGGCCTCTTGGCTGCATCTCTGATCAGTATTCTCCTTGTTTGAGATGAAAGTTTAGAGGGACGGCCGGGTCTTGGAGATTTGCAGTGGTATGATACTCCTTTCATTTCAATATGATCACTTGCACAGAGCTCTTTGGGATGTTTAAAGTTTTGGAAATCATTTTGTATCCAAATCCGGCTTTAAGCTTCTCCACAACAGTATCACGGACCTGCCTGTTGTGTTCCTTGGTCTTCATGATGCTCTCTATGCTTCAAACAGAACCATGAGACTATCACAAAGCAGGTGCATTTATACGGAGACTTGATTACACACAGGTGGATTATATTTATCATCATTAGCCATTTAGGACAACATTGGATCATTCAGCGATCCACAATGAACTTCTGGAGTGAGTTTGCAGCACTGAAAGTAAAGGGGCCGAATAATATTGCACGCCCCACTTTTCAGTTTTTGAATTTCCACAAAAATGTAAAATAACCCATAAATTTCGTTCAATTTCACAATTGTGTTCCACTTGTTGTTGATTCTTCACCAAAACTTTACATTTGGTATCTTAATGTTTGAAGCATGATATGTGGGAAAAGGTTGAAAAGTTCTGAATACTTTCGCAAGGCACTGTATATACATATATACACATATAATAATGGATTACATAGACCTACACACCTACAAAAAGACAATTTACCACTTTATAGAAAATCAAGCAACTTACTCTGAGTTGGATGGTGACGGTTTTATTGTAGAAGAGCTTGAATCTCCAGAAGTATGTTGTAATTTTGGGGAGGATGGTACCGATGAATCTGTAAGTTCTTCAATATCTGAATGATTAGACTGTTTGTTGGACTTTTTCTTACCAAAGGCTTGCTTGAAGGAACTTCGCAACTAGAAAAAAAATCAACAATGTTATCGAGCTAAACTGCATAAGGGAATGGTTGCTAAGATATGTTTTTCTTTTTAACTCTTTAAGCTGGAGAAGATAGGGGGAACCTGCCCAGCTAGTCTTCTTGTTCCCAGCTCCTTTTTGCGCGATCTTTATCTATAATGCAGACCGCATTGGTAGGGCCCGCTCCTGATTCATGCTATACATAGCTCGGGTAGCATGATCAATTGTCTTGTTAAAGAAAAAAGGTTTACCAATAAACAATATGTTTCTGGAAACATTTCTGATAAACATTTCATATTACCCATTTGCTTTTTCTAATCCAAACTAGTGATGCAAGAATTTTATCATTTAACAAATATAATGTACAAAACTAAAGCCAGATGAAGCAGCTGGGTGATGGCTGGGTTGCATTTGGTTAGCAAGCGAATAGCGAAGCAGTTACTTAAGTTTGCAGAGGAACAATAGTTTGACCCTGAAATACAATTGGCTGCACAGTTTTGAATGCAAAATAGCTGTTTTCTAGCAAAATCAAGCGATTAATTAATGAGCAATTTAAATGACTGCAGCTAATGGCCGCTGGCTTTGCTAACAATTAGTATTAGTATTTTTAAAAGCATTAGTCTTTTGTTGTAGTGTGGAAACGAATATGTATAAGCTATTAGGCATTGATAGCCAGTTTTTGTAACATAATTGTTAAGCAAAAAAATACTATAAAATGTTGATCTCCAGGAGCCATTTCAAAACTAAAAAAATGAGCATACTTTGAAATAAATGCAGAAAGAGCCAGTAATGCACATGCAAATTTACCATGTTCATTACTACTTTAATTGAACATCCATTAATATTAATTAACATGGAATTGACCAACAGAATTCAAATTGCGATTATATAGCTGTACTTATACTCCAAACCAAAAAGCCGCTTCACACAATGAGTAGTATATCTGCAAACTAATTTTGCTTAAAACGTAGCCAAAATCCACCAAAGAAGCGTCCACATACTGCCTAAAAACTTAACCAAAATTCACATGAAGAGCGTCCACAAACTGCCTAAAACCATAACAAAGTCCACATGAAAAGTGTCTACAAACTGCCTAGAAATGTAAAAGATCAACATGAAGAAAATCCACAAACTGCCTAAAAACGTAACCAAAATCCACATGAACAGCGTCCACAAACTGCCTAAAAATGTAACATAGCATGCATGAAAAGTGTCTACAAACTGCCTAGAAATGTAACAAAATTCACATGATGAGCGTCCACAAACTGCCTAAAAACGTAACAAGATCTACATGAAGAAAATATACAAACTACCTAAAAATGTAACCAAAATCCCCATGAAGAGCATCCACAAACTGCCTAAAAAAGTAACCAAAATCCCCATGAAGAATATCCACAAACTTCCTAAAAACGTAACGAAGTCCACATGGAAAGTGTCTACAAACTGCCTAGAAACATAACAGTATCCACATGAAGAGCATCCACAAACTGCCTAAAAATGTAACAAAATCCACATGAAAAAAATCCACAAACTGCCTAAAAACGTAATCAAAATCTCCATGAAAAGCATGCACAAACTGCCTAAAAAATTAACCAAAATCCACATGAAGAGTGGTCACAAGCTGCCAAAAAACGTAACCAAAATCCACATGAAGAGTGTTCATAAACCGCCTAACAACGTAACCAAAATCGACATTAACAGCATCCACAAACTGCCTAAAAAAGTAACCAAAATCTACATGAACAGCGTCCACAAACTGCCTCTTACTATTTTACAAACTAAATATTGTGACCTTTCCAGATTTGCTTCAATAAGTGGCACTGAATGAGGCAAAACCATGTGCCGACATATGACAGTTAGAAGTTCAAATCCGTGTGAAAGAATCAGATCTGTATTTCCCTGCTGGAACCTGGAGCAAAAATAATTTCTGATGCAAATTCCAAAGCAAATATATATTCACAGTAAGTGAGGTATTCTTGAGTATTCCTTGACCAATTTAAATTATTACTTAAACCTTTGATAAACTATAGTTAGAATTGTATCACCTAAGGCAACATTTTTATAAAAAATTTATATCAAATATTTGCAGAATAAAAAGAGCAAAACAAAAAAGCAACTAAGAAGCAAAAAGCCAAAAGCAACTAAACATTTGGCTGCCAAGATATAAAAGCTAACCATATATATATACGGTAGTTTGTTTAGTGAAGATAAAAAAATTCAGATTATTTAGTACATATGTTGAGTTTCTTATCTTGAGCTGATCCTGAGCTACAGTACAGTTCTGGATTCATTGTTATGCTAGTTGCTACTGAAACTAAACAACAAGCTTGTTAGAAATAAACCCTAAGCACTTTGCTTCCATAATGTTTTGAAAATTGTTTAGCTATGTTTTGCCTACAGCAGATTACTACACAATACTTGATGATGCTTCTCATAATGCAAAATATTAGAGCCGACATTGAGCACACACGGACTGCTAAGAGTTTTCAGGTCTAAATGCAAAATTATTAATACATTTCTGGGCTCTAATAGGCAGCAACTCAGAATCAGTCTAAAATAAGTAACACAATGTTTTTACAAAGTTATAATTTTATATGGCTGATATGATACATTTTAATGACTAACAAAATAAAATAACTGATGTTACAAAGCAAGCTTTCAAGACCACATTACTTAGAAGAAAAACTTTGCACACATATCTCAATCAGAGACACAGTGTCATTTAACAAAAAAAACTCTCTGATGTTATAGTATGTCGCTTTGAAAGTTTACTGTAAATTATAATTTATTTTTGTTGGCCATTAAAAGGTATAATAACTACAAGAGTATTACTGAGAGGAATTAACTGTATGATGGACTGTGTAGTCAACATCAGTAACTGTGATAACTGTTCCTGAAAGCTGATATGGTGACACCATTCAGGGGACATAAAGCCATGTAAGAGATTTCCAAATCATTGCATTCTTTTTTCTTTATGTTTTACCTAGCTTCCAAACTCTTTTGGAATTGAGGGTGTATTTACCATTTATGCTCCTATCACTCACCCAGAAAGCTGCTTCAGAAACTACTTCCAAAACTATTTGTGTGATTCTAGCCTCAGATTGTGTTTAAACAAGAGTGGAACAAAATCATAGATGGTTTTTGTTTCAGTAAAGATTATATAAAAGATAATTTTTTTTGTTTTTAAAAATCCAATCCTAGTTTTGACATAAAACAAGAAAAACTTTAAAACTGTCAACAAGCCCTTATCAAGTTTGACTAGCTTAAAGAGGACTTTTCACCAAAGTTTTTATGTTGAACTGGACACATGATGCGATAGTGACTGCAGAGCAAAATAAAACCTTTTCATTTGTTTGTTTTTCTTTATTTCACCCCTCCATTGGAGAGATGTTAACAATCAAAGTTTTTGCACCTAGTAAGTTAGTTTATGTTAAGTTTAAATGAGAGTTAGAATAGTTTTCACTAGGAGTGTGTACTGCTTCTCCTGTATGAGGTTGATCAATCATAAGCAGGCAGCAACACTCGGAAGAAAAAAATACACCTCATCATAGCTTAGAGCAGGTTTTTCACTGTGAGGCATATAATGACAAACAGCCTGATATCACTGCAGAGAGATTGCAAGTTACTGTCAGCACAGCAGAACAGAATGTCATTACTGACATTCCTAGCAGAAATGTGGGGGCAGTAGATGTACAGCTGAGCATCCCTATGAGAGGAGAGTTAATAGAAGTGTTTATAACGTGACACAGCTAAATGCAGCTGTGCTGCCCCTCCCTCACACAGACTGCCAGGAGATAATTGCTCAAAAGGTGTCAGCAACCTGTAATTGCTCTGCAATGAGATTTGGCTGTCTGTCATTATATGCCTCACAGTAGAATTTGGTGAAAGGTTAGGTTCTCTTTACCTCCCAAAAAAGAGTCACCTGCATATGTACTAAACATCAAAAATAAAAATCACTTTTTAAATACTCTGCGGTTCCAGCATCAAAGATCCAGGCTGCACATGGTACATTGTTGCTACATCCAAACAATGACTGCAGTGGTCCTAACATAAATATATCATTTGACCATCGTGGACACTGATTGGCTGTAGCAGTCACATGCTGCTATGGCATGTCATCACTAATGATATGCAAACATATACTGGCATGTCATCATTAATTATGTGAAAACATATACCGGCAGGAACCATCAAATGATTGGCTCTGGAGTAGCAGATAATTTAATAAGGTATATATGATTTTCAGATATTTTAGCACATACCCTGCTCCCTAATTTTTTAAGAACCCCTTTAAATGGTAAGAAAAGCTGCACTATATTTTGAGCTGATTTACTTACTGCTTTGCCTGTCTCCATGCTGAGCTAACCTGAGCAGGCTGAAAGGCATTTGGTCTTGCAAATTTATAGCTGACAGGTCTCTTCTTTCATTAGGATTAAAAAGGAATCCACAGTTGAGAAACATTGTCATCGCTAATATATACATTCTACAGCAGCAAATGCATTTGCTGATTTATATTTAAGCATTTGTGCATTTTAATCATTTAGTTACATGCAATAAATTATGTGCCTAGTGTCCAAAAAATGTGCAAAATTGCAGCAGCCATGCTAAAAGGGGATTTATCATGCCAGACCAGTCAAGGTTCTATATTCACCTCACTTGTATTGAAGTTCACCTTGTGAGAAATGAAAATAAATGAAATGGAATGACAGCAGGTTAGTGTCGCACTGCAGTTGATTTGCGTATTGCTCATTTATCAGACTCAAGATTTTCGATTTGCCAGATTACATTGCATAGCAATATCTCTTCTGAGAGTGCAATAAGGTAGACACAATGAGCTTTTCCAGCTATCGCACAAATATGTTATCCCCATTGAAAGGGAGTTTGTCAGACCAAATATTAACTGTTCAAATCAAGCACTGCTGCTGGTGCATCCTTAGCATGGCCAAACAATTCAGCGCAAGTTCTTACTGTATCTACTTGTTTGGCATCTATTTTTGCCATTCTCTGGCTCCTGTAAAATCAGAGCTGTTAATCAAGGAAAAGGGAGTGGAGGCAGACGCAAACAAATGTAGGTGGGAAGGTGAATGGTACTATTTGAGTGCTTGTGCTTGGTTTGAACAGTTGATTGTGCTGGCAGACTCCATTGGCACCATGTGGCTTTAGTGTATCTGAAATATGTTCATTTAGACATTAGACATCAGGCACAAACATACTCAGTGGTATACATAAAACATAGCACATACAGTAGGACTTTTAGATGGCACACTAATCTACAAACATTGCATAGCACATTTTTTGCTTCTACATTTACGCATAGACCAACCGTGGTCCACGCTGCAGGCTAGTTATATTTATGCCCATAGAGACATAGCATCCTGCTTATGCTCCAATATCCAATAGAAGAGACAATACTTTAAGGCTACGCTCCCACAATGAGCTTTTGGTGAGTTTTTGATGTTGCTGATATGTGGAGGAAGACCAGACTGCGGGTAGCTGTACCGAACTGGGTCCGGAACTGTTAAGGCTGCCTCCCATGTTACCTGGGGAAGCAATGAGGGACCGGACCAACCTCATGACCTGGGTAGGATGAGCGGGATAAAAGTAGAAGCGCGTGCGGTGGCAGGGAGTTTGGCGCGAACCTGTAGCATGCAGCAGGGTGAACAGTGTGCTCCGTCCCCTGAGCATTGGCGCTGTGACAAGCTGTGTTTGTCAGCTTCCACCTTCTTCAGCGGGACGGTTGGAGAGAGAGGTATCGTGCGCCCAGTTACTGTAAGAGAGAGAAGTGCCGTGCGCTCAGTGACTGTGAGAGCTACTCTCGGGCAGAAGAAAGCCGGGTGCCAAACAAATGCTTGTGGCCTCCCCTGCCAGTTGCTGTAAGCCAGTCCACGTTTTACTCGGAGTGCTGTTGCCCTATTTGCTTCACCCCCTCGAGCTATTAGGCTAAAGGCTCAGCGGAAGGTAACAGAGACCAACCGCTGCTGCCAGAAGACTGACCATCGTTTAAAGGACCCTATCTGTGGACCTCATCCCGGTCGTTGCCAGCACTGCAACCCCTGAGGGATTATCTGTGGAGGAAGAACCTAAAGGACACGATAAGTTAGGCAATTTGACTGCTGCTATTCTGCATTTTGTGCCCTTGTTTTTGTTTCATGCATTAACTCTTTAGCCATTTATCTCCCTGCGAGGAGCTTATACTCTGTAAAATTAAATTGTTAGATTTGTTAACAAGTGCTCAGTCTCCTGTCCGTCATTGCAACCTGCTTACACCGATATCAGCACCATTTCAGCACCCATTAAGTAAAATAGGTTGCTTGCATTTTTTCGAAAATACACCCCATAAAAATCTCCCCAAAAACTCATGAGTAATGTAGCCTTAAATGCAATGTGAGTTTTTACCCCTGGCTTTCCATACTCGATACAACAGCCAAGGAGACAAAACTGGAAGCCCTAAAGTTCAGTGCATAGATATTGGTGAGAAACCCACCCTTTTTCTACAGCTTTATTCTGAGAAAATTAATGTATGTAGACCAAAGCAATCAAGATAGAAAAATGGCAACTGTGAGCTTCTTCCTACTGCCAATGTTTGTCCCCCCCCCCCCAATATGAACATTTCAATACTAAAATCTTACCCAATTTTTCTTTTTCTTCTTCTTGGCATCAATATCATTGCTACTACCAATGCTGGAATGACTTGTAGCGCTATTGATGCTGGAGACACTCTCAGAAGAATGCTGTCTTCTAATACGAATGTCTGCTGAAAGAGAAACCAGTGAGTGTCTATGAAGCATTTAGTCTCTGCATCAGGTCCATTTGACTTAATAACCCCACACATTTGAAAACCTTCTAACATAAATGAAGTCTTCTGAGCTGTCCCTTGACAGATAATGTTGGGGGACAAATGTTCCAGGCAGTGGAATTCAAACTCCATATCCTTTTGTTCTCCCACTAAATAAGCAAAATACATTTGGCAGCAGCCTCCTCTATACTCTCCATCAAAAACAAGAAATCTTACATGTGCATGAGAGAAGAGGCTTAGATTGCTATTGTCTGACCCGGTTTGGTTAGTTTGAGAATATGGGAAGCAAGATGTGCCACAGTCCACGCTGATGAATCCACAAAATCACCTGGGATGCAAGATGTAGTAACAAAGTACTTCTTTATTCCTTCCTACGCGTTTCGGCGCCCTTCCTGGCCCCTTCCTCAGGGATATCCTTGAGGAAGGTGCCAGGAAGGGCGCCGAAACGCGTAGGAAGGAATAAAAAAGTACTTTGTTACTACATCTTGCATCCCAGGTGATTTTGTGGATTCAGCAGCGTGGACTGTGGCACATCTTGCTTCCCATATTCTCTGGCAGTTTTTCCACTTTGGAGTGGTCGGTGGAGGTCCTGCAGCAGCTGATACTGTGTTATGTCTTCAAGCCAGTTGTGGGTCACACAACTGGAATAGGTGAGTGGAACTGCATTACACCACTCACATCGTAGTGTCACTAGTGATAGGGCACTATTGCGCCTCTTGTTCCCCCACCCTTTTTGTGTTGGTTTGGTTAGTTTGGTTGACAGCTATCTAAGGTGTATTGACACCTTTAGAAAAATAAAAGGTTATCTTGGAAAAGTTCCATAACACATAGTTTAATCTTCTACTTGTACCAAGTCAATATTTAATAAGATCACTGAAATGCAAGGAATAGATCCATCATAAACAATGCTCGTCAGACTACTAGAAGACCCTCCAGGAGGTGCAAGTTCTGCGCCAATAATGAGCCACTAAGCTCCAGTTGGAGACAACTTTAATTGACTCAAAGAGCTCTTCACTTGCTACAAGGTACTATTTGTATTATTTTTCAGACAAATAATGTATAAATCTATATTATTAATATGACCTATGCACAGACATGCACATGTTCTGCATATATTGAGGAAGGTGCTTAGAATAATTTCCTACTGATGACTCCCTGGCTTATGACCTAGAACTGTAGTTCACTCACAAATAATCTGAACTAGTCTTTTATCTGTAGTATTAAAGTGAACATTCGCTTACAGAAGATCCCTCATGTGTGGAATGTAAGTTATCACCTAACAAAAAGGTCACCAGTACTTCTTGCTCAGTATTTAGGCTTCCTTTACTAAGCACAAGTTGAACTCTTATATGTGGCAAAGGGCATTTAGAGGCGTTGTAATATACAGAAAGATATTTGGAGGTCTATATATACAATAACCTCTCTAAAGAGAAAGAAAACGGGGACTCTGGTGTTACATATTCGAAGTAGGTGTTATTCTAAGTCACGTGGCACAGCGCTTTAAAGAGTAGATATTGACTTTTAGGGGATTGGTGGCTCAGTGGTTAGCCACCAATCCCACCAAGGACAACATCTGCAAGGAGTTTGCATGTTCTCCCCGTGTTTGCGTGGGTTTTCTCCAGGTACTCCGGTTTCCTCCCACACTGCAAAGACATACTGATAGGGAATTTAGATTGTGAGCCCCATCGGGGACAGTGATGAAAATGTGTGCAAACTGTAAAGCGCTGCGGAATATGTTAGCGCTATATAAAAATAAAGATTATTATTATTATCCTCTTACTCTCTTAATTTCCAGGTGTGCAATGTGAGGCTTGTAAGTCTCCTTACACTGACTTGGACCTCTTCACAAGGAGAAACATTTCCCTTTAGACTACAAGGTCTAGATTCAAGATTCAAGATTCAAAGAAGCTTTATTGGCAGGACTAAATATACATTAGTTTTGCCAAAGCAGGTGTACAGAAGGGGATAGGGACTGTAGGGATGTTGGGAAGGGGCTGTAGGTCTATATAGTCATACATAAAAATAGAGATAGTAATTCCGTTTAGATTTAAAAAGGAGTGCCAATAAATCCGCAAGCGCTCTCACAACTTTTACATGCTGCTTAACTGCATTATATAATTTCCAACAGGCCAATTTGCACTAACATGAAAATATATTTAGAGGTATCATACAACATTATATATATAATATTAATATTATTATTATAATATTTATTTTATAGGAAAATCAAAAAGAAAACAATAGTTTAAGGAGAAAAATACAAGTTACCAACCATTGCATTATTCTAATATTAAATGTTAGTTACTATGTATAATTATATCATTTAATATGTACCATAACTGCTATGCCATTTACTCTCCAACTGTCCAAAGAAATTTCCAGTCCTGACTATGAGAAAATGTCCTCAAGCCAAAAACATCTTGCATCTTTAACCCCTTACCGACAGAGCCAGTTTGCAGCTTAATGACCAGGCCAATTTTTACAATTCTGACCACTGTCCCTTTATGAGGTTATAACTCTGGAACGCTTTAATGGATCCCGCTGATTCTAAGACTGTTTTTTCATGACATATTGTACTTCATATTAGTGGTAAAATTTCTTCGATAAGTCTTGTGTTTATTTATGAAAAAAATGGAAATATGGCGAAAATTTTGAAAATTTTGCAATTTTAAAACTTTAAATTTTTATGCCCTCAAATCAGAGAGATGTGTCACACAAATTTCTTAATAAATAACATTTCCCACATGTCTACTTTACATCAGCACAATTTTGGAAGCAAAATTTTTTTTTGTTAGGAAGTTATAAGGGTTAAAAGTTGACCAGCGATTTCTCATTTTTACAACAGAATTTACAAAACCATTTTTTTTAGGGACCAAATCATATTTAAAGTCATTTTGAGGGGTGTACATGACAGAAAATACCCAAAAGTGGCACCATTCTAAACACTAGACCCCTCAAGGTGCTCAAAACCACATTCAAGAAGTTTATTAACCCTTTAAGTGCTTCACAGGAACTAAAGCAATGTGGAAGGAAAAAATTAATATTTAACTTTTTTTTGCAAAAAATTTACTTCAGAACCAATTTTTTTTATTTTCACAAGTGTTAAAAGAGAAAATCAACCACAAAATTTGTTGTACAATTTCTCCTGAATACGCCGATACCCTAAATGTGGGGGTAAACCACTATTTCAGCACACGGCAGAGCTCGCAAGGGATGGAGCGCCGTTTGACTTTTTCAATGCAGAATTGGCTGGAATTGAGATCGGATGCCATGTTGCGTTCGGAGAGCCCTTAATGTGCCTAAACAGTGGAAACCTCCAACAAGTGACCCCATTTTGGAAACTAGACCCATTAAGGAACTTATCTAGATGTGTGGTGAGCACTTTGAACCCCCAAGGGCTTCACAGAAGTTTATAATGTAGAGCCGTGAAAATAAGAAATCTATTTTTTTCCACAAAGATGATCTTTTCGCCCCCAAATTTTTATTTTTTACAAGGGTAACAGGAGAAATCATACCCGCACAGTTGTTATGCGATTTGTCCTGAGTACGCCGATACCCCATATGTGGGGGGGAACCACTGTCTGGGCGCATGGGAGAGCTCAGAAGGGAAGGAGTGCCATTTTGGAATGCAGACTTTGATGGAATGGTCTGCGGACATCATGTTGCGCTTGCAGAGCCCCTGATGGGCCTAAACAGTGGAAACCCCCCACAAGTGACCCCATTTTGGAAACTAGACCCATTAAGGAACTTATCTAGATGTGTGGTGAGCACTTTGAACCTTCAAGTGCTTCACAGAAGTTTATAACGTAGAGCCGTGAAAATAAAAAATCCATTTTTTTTCCACAAAAATGATCTTTTTGCCCCCAAATTTTTATTTTTACAAGGGTAACAGGAGAAATCATACCCACACAGTTGTTATGCGATTTGTCCTGAGTATGCCGATACCCCATATCTGGGGGGGAACCACTTTTTGGGCGCATGGGAGAGCTCGGAAGGGAAGGAGTGCCATTTTGCAATGCAGACTTTGATGGAATGGTCTGCGAGCATCATGTTGCGCTTGCAGAGCCCCTGATGGGCCTAAACAGTGGAAACCCTCCACAAGTGACCCCATTTTGGAAACTAGACCCATTAAGGAACTTATCTAGATGTGTGGTGAGCACTTTGAACCTTCAAGTGCTTCACAGAAGTTTATAACGTAGAGCCGTGAAAATAAAAAATCCATTTTTTTTCCACAAAAATGATCTTTTCGCCCCCAAATTTTTATTTTTACAAGGGTAACAGGAGAAATCATACCCGCACAGTTGTTATGCGATTTGTCCTGAGTACGCCGATACCCCATATGTGGGGGGAACCACTGTTTGGGCGCATGGGAGAGCTCGGAAGGGAAGGAGTGCCATTTTGGAATGCAGACTTTGATGGAATGGTCTGCGGGCATCATGTTGCGCTTGCAGAGCCCCTGATGGGCCTAAACAGTGGAAACCCCCCACAAGTGACCCCATTTTGGAAATTAGACCCCCTAATGAACTTATCTAGATGTGTGGTGAGCACTTTGAACCCCCAAGCACTTCACAAAAGTTTATAAACGCAGAGCCGTGAAAATAAAAAGTCTTTTTTTATTTCCACAAAAGTGATTTTTTAGACCCCAATTTTTAGACCCCCAAAGTTGGCAAATAGTGGAAACCCCTCAATTCTTGCTCCAACCCTAACCCCAACACACCCCTAACCCTAATCCCAACCCTAACCCTAATCCCAACCCTAATCCCTAATCCTAATTCTAACCCTAATTCTAGTTCGCCCTAACCCTAATTCTAACCCTAGTCGTGACCCGAGCCCTAACCCTAGCCCTAGCACAACCCTAACCCTAACCCTAGCCCAACCCTAACCCTAACCCTAGCCCAACCCTAACCCTAACCCTAACCCAACCCTAACCCTAGCCCAACCCTAACCCTAACCCTAACCCTACCCTAACCCTAGCCCTAACCCTACCCTAACCCTAACCCTAGCCCTAACCCTACCCTAACTCTAACCCTAGCCCTAACCCTACCCTAACCCTAGCCCTAACCCTACCCTAACCCTAATGGAAAACTGAAAAAAAAAATATTTTCTTTATTTCATTATATTGGCCTATATAAGGGAGTGATAAACGGGGGGATTATGTACTATTTTTTTTATTTTGATCACTATGATCGTTTATCATAATGATCAAAATAATGAATGGAATCTGCCAGCCGGAGCCGACAGATGGCGGCGCCCATCGGAGGATGCCGGCGGGACGTGGGACCACCGGGAGGGGACGGAGGGCCACGGAGAGGTACCGGGGGGATCGGGGACCCTATTTCTCTCTCCTCTGATGTGCGATCACATCAGAGGAGAGAGAAATTAAATGTAAAATCGAGGCTTTTTTTTTTTGCGGTCGCCGTTATAGGGTTAATAACGGCGATCGCAAAAGCGGGGGTCGGTAAAAACCGACCGCTTCATGTTCTCTGGGGTCTCGGCTACCCCTGGCAGCCGAGACCCCGGAGAAAATCCAACACTGGGGGGCGCTATTCACTTAAATCACAGCGCCGTGAATTAACGGCGCTGTGGTTTTAGTACCCTTAATTACCGCTGTTAAAAGGCGTATAGGCGGTCGATAAGGGGTTAAAGAGGACATGTGCGCAGGTCAAAAGGGGCCAATGTTTGCTCTCATTTTGTTCACGCAGATCCTGAGTAATCTGGGGTTTTTTTAATTCGCCGTACGATTCCAGAGAAGTGCCAATTTTTATGGTCTTTTCTAAGGGGGCATCGGTCACAGGATTCTTTGTGGGCAGGTCTTTAGGCTGCCCTGCAAAATTACCTTGTAGGCAACAGGGTGAAAAAGCAAAAAAGCATAAACGCATCACTAGATAAAAGGTTATATCTCAGGAACTGTATGGTGGATTTTATTAAAAGAAAAAGACAATACTTAGGAGAGTAGTTGGAATTAAATAAGAGAAAGAACTGGAGACTTTAACTTGGAGACAGGTTGTCTTTAATTGCAGTCATGGTTTGCTATATAGATTGTGATCACTTGAGCCCGTAATTCTGAAGATATAATTCTGAAGGCTTATATTCCATCTGTACAGGACATGTGAATGTCCACCTTTTAATCACATCATACACTGTGAAGTTATGATTACACACGTCACAGTTATTAGCCCTTTATAAATCACTGGTGAGGCCACAACTAGAATATGGGATCCAGGTTTGGGCTCCATATTTAAAAAAGGATATTCAGAAATTAGCGTCAGTTCAAAAACGGGCATCTAGATTATTACAAGGGATGGAAGGCCTCTCATATGATGAGAGGTTGGAAACATTGGACTGTTTAGCTTAGGAAAAAGACGCCTCAGAGGAGATATCATTTATATGTATAAATATATGTGTGGCCAGTACAATACACTGGCATATAACTTGTTCCTTCCAAAGACCATGCTGAGGACTAGAGGGCACTCATTACGGCTGGAAGAAAGGCGATTCCGACATCTAAACAGGAAAGGGTTCTTTATGGTTAGAGCAGTCAGACTGTGGAATGCCCTACTACAGGAAGTAGTAATGCAGACACTATAACAGCTTTTAAAAAAGGGCTGGACGATTTTCTTGATACACATAACATTGCTGGTTATAGTTAGATTAATGACGAAATGTACAGTTGGTGGAGAAAGGTTGAATTTGGACCTAGGTCTTTATTCAACCTACGTAACTATGTAAGTCAAGGTCAAATAGGTCATTTGCAAATTAAAATATAAGAAAACTCCAATACAAAGTCCTGATGACAATAAACATATATGAAACCAAATTCCGCAATAGTATGTCTTGTCGAGATTAAAGAAATTAATGACATTTGGACAAATTTTAAAATGCAATAAGATTTGTTTAAATGCAAATATGGCCAATGCTGAGCTAGTTTAAGGATTTACCTCTACTATGGTGATCTGAACCATTGAGTGCTCCTTGTATAGCAGCTTGTGCTGCTGAATTCTGAGCTTTCAGTAGCTCTATTGTCTCTCGAAGCTCAATAAGCTCTGACTCCTGGAAATGAACAGCAAAAAAGGACATTTTCATAACCTGTATATAGAAAATATTATAAAGATATTTGTTAGTGGAATTATATGAAATATGGAGATAGATCAGGATCTGGATTGGATGCAGAAGATTTAGATACTGATAAACTACAATTGAAAAACGTCATATGGAAAAGTTGTTTTTTTGAATTGGTGAATGCTGATGGACAGGTCTGGTGGTGGTGGAGACTGATGAACAGGTCTATTGGAAATGGAGACTGATGGACAGGTCTGGTGGAGGCTGATGGACAGGTCTGGTGGAGGTGGAGGCTGATGGAAAGGTCTGGTGGAGGCTGGTTGAGGCTGGTTGGAGGTGGAGGCTCATGGGTCTGATGGTGGTGGAGGCTGATGGACAGGTCTGGTGGTGGTGGAAGCTGATGGGCAGATATGGAGGAGGTATAGACTGATGGACAGGTCTGGTGGAGGTGAACACTGATGGATTGGTCTGGTGGTGGTAGAAGCTGATGAACAGGCCTTTCCAAAACCAGCCATTCTGAGAAAAGAAGAGCAGTACAGTCTGTGAGGAAAAAAGAACTAAGAAGTACAGGAGGAGAATCTGTTATACTTCTATATCAGCACATGCCACAAAAATCATGTCCCCAACACATTTTTCAAAATAAGGTTATAGTGGCCAACTCATTTTTAATGTACTTCCAACTATGTTTGAAGTTTGCCAATGACCATCTGGATGATCCAGAGGAGGAAAAGGTCATGTGGTCAGATGAGACCTAAATAGAACTTTTTTGTATCAACACCACTCACCATGTTTGGATTAAGAAAAAGGATGTGTACAACCCCAAGAACACGATCGAACTATGAAGTATGGTAGGGGAAACATAATACTTTTGGGGTTGTTTTTCTGTAAAGCGGACAGGACGACTGCACCGTATTAAAGGTAAGATGGATGGGGTCATGCATTGCTAGATTTTGGTCCAACAACCTCCTTCCCTCAGTAAAAACATTGGAAATGGGTGTTGACTGGGTCTTCCAGCATGAGAATGACCCAAAACATATAGCTAGGGCAACTAAGGAGTGGCTCAATAAGAAGCAGTTCCATGTGCTGGAGTGACCTAGCCAATCTCCAGACCTAAACCTCAATAGAAAATCTTTGGAGGGAGCTAAACTAAAACTTAATGTTGCCCGGGATAGCCCCAAACCCTGAAAGATCTGGAGAAGATCTGTATGGAGGAGTGGGCCAAAATCCCTGCTGCAGTGTCTGCAAATTTGGCCAAGAACTACAGGAAACGTTTGACTTCTGTAATTGCAAACAAAGGTTTCTGTTCCAAAGATTAAGTTCTGGTTTGCTATTGTATCAAATACTTATTTCTTGCAATAAAAAGCCAATGAATTATGTAAAAATCATACAAAGTGATTTTATTAATTTTTTCTTTAAGATTCTGTATCTCACAGCAGAAGTGTGGATAAAAATAACACACTTCTCTCTTCTTTGTGGGAAAACTTGCAAAATCTGCAGAGTATCAAGCAATTATTTTTCCCACTGTAGCTAATTCAGACTTGTACATTTAAATAGTAAATAGATGAGTATACAAATTATATCAAAAAAGCCATTAGAAAATAAAAAAAGCCACAATAAATTTGTTATAATATACCAATACAGGCCAATAACAATGAAAAAACTAAGAAAACATGATAGGTCAAGTTTACCAGCTTTAGACCCTATTGTGGGATGCAATATAGAAAAAAAGTGAGAAAATTGACCTCCTTGTGATGGCTCATATAATCTTAAACATTTCATCACTTTCTAGGCTTTAATCTACAGATGTTTCTAAGCTTTTTAGGTCACCTTTTGTTCAGCCGTCATTGTAAGGCTTTGCAGGCGGCCGGTCATATTTCCTAAGCTCTTCTCAAAAGCTGCCACTAAATGAGACTGGAAATGAAGCAAAGAGGAAAATCATCAAAATTGCATCAACTACTCGCATTCATGGCACATAAATCAGCTTGTTGAGATAAGCCCCATATTTTTTCTGTTCGCATCCAGGTTTTTTAAAGTACCAATAGAAGTAAAATCTTCTGTGGAAAGATGTGACATTATCTTTTCTACATGGAAATTGCAGAGACAAAAAAACACTGACAATAGTGGAAGGTATTGATTTTACTTTGCGTCTAAGTAAAATCGTTATCGATTGTTTTTGCTCAAATCTATTTAATCCTACACAATAACAAGCATACAATGAAAAATTTCTAAGCTTTTATGTCATTTTTCCTTACAAATTTAAATAATTGTGATAAGTGAATGTGCTCGGATAACATCTTATCCGAGAATGCTTGTGTGCTATCCGAGTGACTTTGGCGTTCTAACCGAGTGACTTTGGCGTGCTCGAATAATATACGATCGAGTCCCAGCGCCTGCATGTCTCATGGCTATTCAACAGCCACAATACATGCAGGGATTGCCTAAGAAACAGGGAAACATGCATGTGTTGCGGCTGTCTAACAGCTGCAAAAACATGAAGCCGCGGGGACTCGAACATATTATCCGACCACGCCAAGCTACTCGGATAACACCTGAGTGTGTTGGGATAAGACGTTATCCAAGCACGTTCGCTCATCACTAATAAAAATGTAGTAAAATGAAACAACTGCATGTAAAACACATATGGCACACATTTACATCTTCAATTACTTTTGTCACGTACATTTTATTAGCAGAAAAAATACAACCAACATATTGCACATAAACAAATCAAAAAGGACACATGTTGACATACATTTGGTCCAATTTAATATTTTTTTTCAAAAAATACACTATGTGGACAAAATTTTTGGAAAAGATCTTTAACCCCTTAACCCCCAAGGGTGGTTTGCAGGTTCATGACCGGGCCAATTTTTACAATTCTGACCACTGTCACTTTATGAGGTAATAACTCAAACGCTTCCATGGATCCTGGTGATTCTGACACTGTTTTTTCGTGACATATTGTACTCATGTTAGTGGTAAAATTTCATTCAAATAACTTGCGTTTATTTGTGAAAAAAATGTAAATTTGGCGAAAATTTTGAAAATTTCGCAATTTTCCAACTTTGAATTTTTATGCCCTTAAATCACAGAGATACGGCACACAAAAAACTTAATAAGTAACATTTCCCACATGTTTACTTTACAGCAGCACAATTTTGGAACCAAAATTTTTTTTTTGTTAGGAAGTCATAAGGGTTAAACCAGCGACCAGCGATTTCTCATTTTTGCAACACCATTTTATTTTTACGGACCACATCACATTTGAAGCCACTTTGAGGGGTCTATATGATAGAAAATACCCAAAAGTGACACCATTTCAAAAACTGCACCCCTTTAGGCTGCTCATAACCACATTCAAGAAGTTTATTAACTCTCCAGATGTGTCACAGGAATTTTTTAAATATTTATAAAAAAAAATGAACATTTAACTTTTTTTCACAAAAAAAATACTTCAGGTTCAACTTTTTTTATTTTACCAAGGGTAACAGGAGAAATTGGACTGTAAAAGTTATTGTGCAGTTTGTCCTGAGTACACTTATACCTGATATGTGGGGGGGGAACCACTGTTTCGGCGCATGGCAGAGCTCAGAAGGGAAGGAGCGCCGTTTGACTTTTTCAATGCAAAATTGGCTGGAATTCAGATCGGACGCCATGTCACATTTGGAGAGCCCCTGATGTACCTAAACAGTGGAAACCCCCCACAAGTGACCCCATTTTGGAAACTAGACCCCCCAAGGATCTTATCTAGATATGTGGTGAGAACTTTGAACCCACAAGGGCTTCACAGAAGTTTATAATATACAGCAGTACAATTAAAAAATCATATTTTTTCCACAAAAATGATCTTTTCACCACCAATTTTTATTTTTCCAAGGGTAACAGGACCCTAAAAGTCATTGTGCAATTTGTCCTGAGTACGCTGATACCCAATATGTGGGTGTAAACGACTATTTGTGCGCATGGCGGAGCTCAGAAGGGAAGCAGCGCCATTTGACTTTTTTGGCTGGAATTGAGATCGGACACCATGTCGCGATTGGAAAACCCCTGATGTGCCAAAACAGTGGAAACCCCCCAAAAATGACACCATTTTGAAAACTAGACTCCCCAAGGAACTTATCTAGATGTGTGGTGAGCACTTCAAACCCCCCCGTGCTTCACAGAAGTTTATAACGCCCCGGGGTGAAAATAAAAAAATCGTATTTTTTCCACAAACATGATCTTTTAGTCACCAATTTTTTTTATTTTCCCAAGGGTACCAGGAGAAATTGGACCCCAAAAGTTGTTGTCCAATTTGTCTTGAGTACACTGATACCCCATATGTGGGAGATAACTACTGTATGGGCACACATCAGGGCTCGGAAGGGAAGTAGTGATGTTTTGGAATGCAGACTTTGATGGAATGGTCTGCGGGTGTCATGTTGCTTTTGAAGAGCCCCTGATGTACCTAAACAGTGGAAACCCCCCACAAGGGACCCCATTTTGGAAACTAGACCCCCGAAGGAATTTATCTAGATGTGTGGTGTGCACTTTGAACCCCCAAGGGCTTCACAGAAATTTATAACGCCCGGGCGTGAAAATAAAAAAAATCGTATTTTTACCACAAACATGATCATTTAGTCCCCAATTTTTTTATTTTCCCAAGGGTAACAGGAGAAATTGGACCCCAAAAGTTGTTTTGCAATTTGTCCTGAGTAGGCTGATACCCTATATGTGGGGGTAAAACACTGTTTGGGCACATGGCAGAGCTTGGAAGGGAAGAAGCACCATTTGACTTTTTCAACGCAGAATTGGCTGGAATTGAGATCAGACGCCATGTTGCATTTGGAGAGCACCTGATGTGCCCAAACAATTATAACTCCAACCCAACTCCAACACACCCCTAACCCTAATCTCAGCCCTAACTCTAGCCCTAACCCTAGCCCTAATGGGAAAATGGAAATAAATACATTTTCTTTTAATTTTATTATTTTTCCCTAACTAAGGGGGTGATAATGGGGGGTTTGATTTACTATTTATAGCGGGTTTTTATTTTTGGCAGCTGTCACACGCTAAAAGACATTTTTTATTGTAAAAATAGTTTTTGCATCGCCACATATTTAGAGCTATAATTTTTCCATATTTTGACCCACCGAGTCATGTGAGGTCTTATTTTTTGCGGGACGAGTTGACGTTTTTATTGGTATCATTTTCGGGCAAGTGACATCTTTTGATCGCTTTTTATTCCGATTTTTGGGACGCAGGATGAACAAAAACCAGCGTTTCATGAATTTCTTTTGGGGGGTGCGTTTACACCGTTCCGCCTGCGGTAAAATTGTTAAAGCCCTTTTATTCTTCGGGTCAGTACGGTTACAGCGATACCTCATTTAGGTCTTTTTTTATGTTTTGGCGCTTTTATGCAATGAAAACAATTTTATATAAAAAGTAATTATTTTTGCATCGCTTTATTCTGCGAGCTATAACTTTTTTATTTTTTGCTGATGATGTTGTATGTTGGCTCGTTTTTTGCGGGACAAGATGACGTTTTCAGCGGTACCATGGATATTTATATGCGTCTTTCTAATCGCGCGTTATTGCACTTTTTGTTTGGCGGTATGATAATTCATTATTTTTTGCTTAGTTTTTTATTTTTATTTTTTAAGGGGTTCACTAAAGGGGTTAACTAGCGGGACAGTTTTATAGGGCGGGTCGGTATGGACGTGGCTATACCAAATATGTGTACTTTTATTGTTTTTTTTTTCTTTTATTTCCAAAAAATGAATTTATTAGGGAATTTTTTTTTTTATTTATTTAGCGATTTTTTTTTAATTATTTTTACACATTTTTTTTTTAACTTTATTACATTGTCCCAGGGGGGACATACCTGTCATGTGACAGATCGCTGATTTGCCACATCACATATCCCTGTGACAGATCAGCGATCTGTCACAGGCACTGCACAGGCTTTCCTCATGCCTGTGCTTTTCTGGCACTGAGAAAGCCAGCTCCCTGCAGGCCCCCGTCACCATCTTGGATTCGGGGACCTGCAGGGATGGAGCCCCCCACAGCAGCGCTGCATATTGCGCTGCTATGGGGGGCTCAGGGAAGCATGGAGGGAGCCTCCTCCCTGCCGATGCTTCCCTTTATCCTCCGGTACACCGCGATCGTGTTTGATCACGGTGTGCAAGGGGTTACCGTGTCGGGGGCGGTCCGTGACCACCCCTGACACATTGTGCCAAGTGTCAGCTGTGATAATCAGCTGACACCCGGCCGCGATCAGCGGCGCTCACCACGCGGGCGCCGCTGATCGCTGTGATGTACTATCCCATCCCTGGTAATTAAGTCCCAGGGCACATGGACGGGATAGTACGTCACATGACAGAAAGGGTTTAATCTTTGAACTTAGGTTTTACATTCTGTACCGTTGCCACAAGGAACTAGGCATGCAGTCTGCCTTTACTAAGATTTGAATGCCTCATACTATAAAGCTCACTGAATTGGAGAGCATGCTCTTGTTAAAAGATGCCATAATGGCAAAAAGTGAGCTGGTAAAATTGTTGTTGTGATAGCCTACATATCAGAAAAATGCATGTGATACTTACAGGTAGGAGGCAGGTGACAGAGTTTCCATACAGCAGGCTAAGACTACTGATGTGGACTCAAATGGATCACTCATTTCTATTAAAGCAAGTTTTCAGATTTTAACTTTCACTCCTGGTGCTGGATATATCACCCTTGGATTCACACTTCTAAGCTATATTGTCGAAAAATGTAAGCGTTTAGAAAGTACAGCAACTCAACTCAACCATGACCAAGTAAAGTTACAGAACAAGGTCTCCGAGTGTACATAGTGCATAAAAGTCACCATCTGCGGAATCAATACCTACAGAGGTCCAAACCACCTCAGACAAATATGTCCATTGGGAGCTTCCGTTTCCATGGCTAATCAGCTAAGCAGCTGTTATTTTAATCACTCTCCCCATGAGAAAGCAATGAGATAAGCAAAACACGAGTAGGGGATTTATTTGCATGTTGTCTAGGATCATTTAGCAGAATGGGTAAGAACTGGCATTATTTCTTTTCTGGGCCAATTTTGGAGTTATGGTGGGAAGGTCTTTTGGGGAAGTGTAATCGCCACAGACATATATGGATATTTTTTTCTGATTTCCTCCTATTCACTTACCCACCTCCAGGACCAACCTGTTTAAGTGATTCCCATTCTTTGCTTGTTGCCACTAATTTGTCTTGTTTTTAACCTATGTTTGATTTTTTTAATATTTTTGTATAAATAAAAGAATATTTTTAGCTTCCAACACTCCGTTTAGTTCTCCTTTATTTTCATGTTTGCAAGGAGTGGCTTCTCTATTTTTTCATATGTATTTAAGGTCTATTATGGCCTAAAATTTATTTAACTAAAATAGTCCTGGGACTTGTTTCATAAATATTAGCAGCGAGCCAAGTAATGCCAGGAAAGCAAAATCCATATGAAAGCGTTGTGCCAACTGTAAAGTTCCGTGTATGAATGATTATGCTGTTGAGGTTGCTTTTTAGGGGATGGCCAAGTCCCCTTAGTTCCAGTGAAGGTAAATCTTGGACAATTATGTGCTCCAACTTTGCGGGAATAATTTGACAAAGTCCCTTTTCTCTTGCCAAATGACTGTGATCCAGTGCACAAAACGAGGTCCATAATGCCATAGTTGGATGAGCTTGATGTGGAAGAACTTGACTGGCTGCACAAAGTCCTTCCTGACCTTAACCTCATTGAACATTTCTGGGATGAAATTGCAAGCTATGCCTTCTGGTCCAACATCAGAGTATGGCCTCAAAAAATATTTTCTGGATGAATGGGGAAAAAATTCCCATAGTCTCCTAAATGTTGCAGAAAGCCTTCCCAGAAGAGTGGAAGCTTTGGTGTGAAAGGAGTAGACAACTTTCTAATAGGAATTCTTATTATAGATCTATCATTATTCATGAGTGAGATGTATGCTAAAAAAGGAAGTGGCTAGGCCTTTATGTATAATAATACAATGATCAAACATTTATGCTAGTCATGTTAAGCAAAACAATTTTTAGTACCAAAATGCATTCAAAATTCACATGAACAGTTTCCAACATACAGTGAATAACAAGAAATAAAATCATACTCACATTAGCAGACAACTGAGATGTCAATGTCGCAACTTTTTCCTGTGACGCGATCAGTTCCCTACGCAACTTTTGTATCTGCTAAATAAAAGCATTTAAACACATTTTAACACTCATCTGATTTTCTATTTGCAAAAATAATTAAGCGAAATTTGCCACATATTGTAGACCACCAACGGCACAAATGTTTCTCTTCTCTAGGCATAATTCTAGTGCTGCCGGAAAATAAATACCTATTTTATTGCCCATGACAGAGGACTGCAATAGAAAATTGGGCCCAAAGTGCTGTGTTGTCACTGAGCCTAATGTAAAGGACAGAAGATTGAAAGTAATATCTTGAACATTACAAGAATTGTTCCATAACTTGAACAGGCTTTCAGGATATGAAAAGCCATTCAAAAAATGATTGGAAGATAGGAATCTGGCAATTATGAGACAGGTCATGTTACTCTGATATTAAAAAAAAGTAATAGAGTCACAAGACAGGAGGAAAACTGGACTTCTTGAAAACAAAAATGAAAAAAAAAATTCAATTTCCTGCCCATGATAAACAAGTTAGCAAGGAGGCAAAAGGTGATTGCCTTTAAACTCAAATATGTGGCATGTACGAGCTATCAAGATCATGATCCTTTGAAAAGGTGATTAAGCCAAATAAATGTAATTTGGTGCCTTCCATTCACAGAAAAAGACTACAAAGTTAAAGGGATTGTCTTCTTTTAAAGGAAATCTGTCAGCAGGATTTCACTCCTCAAACTATTTATATGCGCATCTAGCTCTTTCAAAGACAAGTCCAGCAATACCTTTATATGGGCAGTCCATTCCTCTGTTACTGAGAAATTAGTCTTTAAACTATATGCAAATGAGGCTGTAGATCTGAAAACTTTGTCACTCCAGCTCAATTCCCCAATCAGCACCACCTCTTTCTACTAACAGCCTCTATATGCTGTGTTACTTCACACAGAGAACTCATCAAACAGGAGGAGACAGTTCTGGACAGTGAATAGAGCTGGTGTGACAGAGGATTCAGACCTACAGCTTCATTTGCATATCATTTCAATATCTGATTTTTCAGTTACAGAGGAATGGTTTGGCAATGTAGCGGTATTGCTGAATTTGTCTTAGAAAGAGCTACATGCACATATTAACAGTTTTTGGTTTGAAATCCTGCTAATAGATCTCCTTTAACATTTTTCCTCCATAGGCTCAGAAGTGTATAAGGCCAGGTTTATACTGTGTTAATGCAGTCCATTTAACGCATAGCATTGACGGACTGCGTTAACGCTATAACATAATATCATCACGTTATGCTATACCGCTAGCGCAGATGCTTCATCTGCGCTAGCAGTGAGGACCCTCAGATGCTGCAGACCGCATCTGAGGTTCCATCACAGAATGACAGCACATCGCTAGTGTATGCCGATTATGGCATGTGATAGCGATGCGCTAGGTAATGGGAGTGAATGGCAGCGTTAATGGACTGCGTTGCATTGCGTTATGCCGCGGTGTAATGCAATCAGTTAAACGGACTGCATTAATGCAGTATGAACCCAGCCTAAGACAAACTGAGCTTCCAAAGTCCAGCAATGCCTCTCCGACGCTGCTCCGGGCTTTGTTGATCGGCTGCACTGTTGACATCACTGAAGCTAATTAGTGGGTCCAGCTACTTGAGCCCTATACATTAGCATTGCTGCTAATCCCAGTGATTGTCACATCTTAAAGCACTGCAGCCAATCACCAAAGATCAAAGCAGCAGCTGAGAGGTAGCACTGGACCCAGGGATGATGAATAAAAGCTCTGTTTGTTATTTTATGTTTCTGGGCTTATAAAGGAATAAAAGATAGATAAAAAGTCACGCAAACTCAAAGAAGTTGTCCTCTTTTATAAGTCCTTGCTACTAATCGTTAAAATTGTTGTTGGTATCAAAGTGTAAGCAGTTGTGAACATATCACGCTGATACGCACTCTGTGGGTAGCAATGTCACATATTTACTGTGATTTTAGATTGGATCTTGAATAAAAGGTAAGGAGAGAATTAAAAGCTGTTTTGCTCCAGCCAGTGTTAGTTTTGATAAGAATTGTTCACAGATCACAAATATTCCCTGTCCGTTTTGCCCCATCCACACACAGCTTCAGCCAAAGACTTCCAGTAGTTACGGTAATCATTAATTGTGACTTATATTGGGAATGTTTCAATTAGGAAAAAATGCACATTGTAATGTGATATTTCGCACATGTTTTCATTTTTTTTGCAACTGTAAAAAAAAAACCCAAAAAAACAAAAATTACCTCTGAGTGTGCTTTCTCTTCAGCCTAGAAAAATGACATACATTTTAGTATTTGAGATATGCAATTTGACTATCAAATTCTGTGTTTCACCTTATGAGAACCAATGCAATTCTAAGTACAAAACTGTGCAAAAATGAACTTTTTTTGTATGCATGATAGGAAATCATATAAATTCTGATTTTTACAGATTCTACAAGATTAGTTTCTTCAAGTTGCTGATATGATTGAAAATGTGGGCATCAATGGAATACGACATAACAATCCACCCTCCCCACACTGCTCATGTAGGTCTTTGATACATTAGGCAATCTGTACCTTCATTTAAGTAATCCCTTGCTCCATTACTGAAAAAAAACAATGCTTTATTCCATATGTAAATGAGATTGAAGTGCTCCTGAAGTGATCAGAGCACTTCTCCAAGCTCTGCCTCTTTGGCTCGATACTCCTCCTTACGTTTGACTGACAGCTCACTAGCTTGACTACACATTCAGTGAGCTTTAAGTCAAGCAAAAGAAGGTGGGCATTAGAGTCAAGGAGACAGAGGCTGGAGAAGTGCTCCGATCACACTAGAGCAATATGGCTTCTTTTGAATATGGAATAAAACATTGCTTTTTAGTTCAGTATTGGAGAATGCTTAAGCTAATGTTCAGATTGTTTTACGTTTCAAAGACCTACATGCCATTTAGAGCGTTTTTTTTGGGTGGTGTGGGGTTACACTGACAAATTCTCTTTAATCCTTGAAAAATGTGGACATGTCCTGATTTCTGAGGACATTGGGGAGTGAATGCCTAGGTGTATTCTCATTTGGGGAACGAACTTGTACACATTCTTACTGCTATGAAAAGAATGAAAACAGGAATAAGAATTAAATGCCCTTGCATATGCTGAGACATAACTTCTACTGGCCGGTTTCTTGCTGGATTCTCCCACAAATCTTTTCCGGCAAGTTTCGAGAGTGTTTCTGTGCATATTTTGGGGACACTTAAAACCTCCAATTCAAATATTAGGAGGGTCACAGTATAGAGGTTGCCCCAGTTCCACATGACCCACTGCTATGTAGTGTGACCCTATACTAGGCACAGTTCACACTGTCTCATCCGGTATATTATGTTCTAAATGAGAAGTTTCTAGCACTAAATCTAAAACTTTGACAACATTAATTATAGTAAATCATGTAAGAAAGGTCCCTAACCATGTTATACAGTTTATTACAGATTCTGTCTGTCAACCAGTACCTACAATTTCTTCCACCTACACTTTTCTTGCTTTTTTACCTGTGTTCCTGGAGAAAACTGTACGTTATGTTCAAGAGAACAATTGAGGTGTGAGTAATAATTGAGATAATGATGGCTAGAGCATAATGTTCAGCTGTGTGCATACTGGCTGCTGTCTCTACTGCTGGCATATGGGAAGCAGCTGATTCACTACTGACATCTACTGACAACGCTGCCTGCAATCTTACACTTCCCTGGCATTACAACTAATGCTAAACATGCTAGAACTAATCCTACCGAGTTATTCCAACATATTATAATATTATTACAGCTCAATAGAAGGGAAATTATTTATTAGAATCATGGTATACTACACTATCACACTTGGATTCAAAAGTATAAAGGTATAGTTTACACGGAGATTTGATACATTGGCTTTGAAGAGGATTCTGCTCCAAAAGCTACATAAAAAGCCACTTCAAATACTTTCATACAGGCTTCCTACTGATGTAAAACACACCTACAGTGCACATAGTGCAGTATTTTTCACATGGTTTATTTTTTTTCCACGTGTCAAAAGAAACATGTTGACTCTTGGGGAGCTTCTGTTGAAACAAATGCTCTAAATTTGACTACTTAATCAACTGATGCAAAAACTATGTCTAAAATATTCGAAAAAAACATGCCAAAATACCCTGTATGAACATACCCACAGAAGCAGAAAAAAACACTCCATACACAAAAATTTTTTTAAAAAAATCACGGGAAAAACAAGATGATGAGAATTGTTTTGCCCATGCACAGGCACTTTTTGACCTTTCCACAGCCATATGCATTACGGTACTTTGCTGACCAGAGAGAAGTGTGCCTGTGCAGGCGCGCGATGGAAGACACTGTGTGGATGACGTAGAACGCATCATCCACATGAAAGAGGGAAAGAGGACAGCCATCACAGGAAGAGAGGAGGCCCCGTTTTAAGACATTCTGACAGGCCTTGCCCGGCTTTGCCGAATACACTGGCATTGAGTGAGGCCTTTACCATACAGTCGACATGTGACTCCATGTATGGAAATCACATACGATCACGTGCCCGCCGCTCGTGGTGCCAGCACCTGAGAATCCCCATAGTGCGAAATGTGCATGGTGTGAGGATTCACAAGTCTGCAGTCACATAGAGTGACTGCAGACTTGTGCCCTAAGGCCGGACAACCCCTAAAGGTAAGGCACCAGCAGGAAAGCACTACAGGGTCAAGTCATTAAGGTTTTTACTACAGAATTCTGGCATAAACATCAAAATACTATTGTGCAACTCAGAAGTAACTTTCAACTTTTGGACTTTTAATGTCTGTTCCATCAAATTACTGCAATATGAGCGTAGCATGGATTCGAGAAGGCCTGTCAGTATGTGCCTGGAAGTGTGAAACTAGCAGACTTGCAGTAGCATTACCACCAGCTCCCATCACCAGCACCGGAGAATCCTAACATTGAGTGACTGCAGACTTGAAGCCTAAGGCCGGCCAACACCTTGAACAACCAGGTGAAGGCAAATGGAGTGTCTACAGCTTTGTGTAATGATTTCCTATTTTTTAACAATATTTGCTATATACTCACCTTTTACACAATGTATTAGCATCACATAGAGTATATTTTCTTAATGTTCCACTGGATTTTACAACACACTTTTTTCATCACTATATATATATATATACACAGTATCTTTTAGCATTATAATTTAGATTTCACACCATTTTCATAAATTTTTATACTTAAAGTTGTATATGTTATCTTTATTGCAATATTTTATTTATTATTGTCATACACTGTGGTTATTATGCTATGAATTATTTTTCATTTCTTTTTGCACCTTTTTCATGAATATGATTTATTCATTTATTTTATTTTCTATGAATTTTAGTTTTCATTTTAGCTATTTTCATACTTCTATATGTTATATTGCATCATACCTATCATATTCACCACACTGTGTCCGTTTTTCTGACCATTTTTTTTTATGCAGTTTTCATTCACATATCTACGGCTCACTTTTTTTTAATCACTTATAGGGTCTTTTGTGTGTACCAAAATTAAATTACCTGAAGCACTTTTTTGTTTCTGTTGATTGTTTTTACTTACTGGTTTACCACTATTCACCCTGGTCACCTTAGACACATCAATTCTCACTTCCATACTTATATATTTATTCTTTCATTCTAGTCATATTTTGATCTTGCTTTGTGAATTAATGAGAGGTTTCTTTATTTATGCACAAATTCATTTCCAGCACTTTTTTATTCTATTCACTTGCATTTTTATTCAGTTTATTAACATTTCACCCTCTGTGTTTGTTCTAGCTCACCATCTCTTTCTTTATCTTGTAATCCTGCCTTTGCCCATGATACTACACAAAGGCTAGTACAGGGTTAAAATTATTCTCATTATTTGGCCCACCTTCTGACTGCTCCAGCAGTGCACACGCGCCTCCAGCGGATCTCTATTTCCTCCTGCCTGCGGCACTCATTGGACAAAATGTGTTTCACTGGCGTTCCACCTGCCGTGAGCGGGGAGTAACTCATCTGAATTGTGGAGAACCATGCATTGTCTCCTGCTGTGAACATCACAGGACCATGACGTTTCCTTTCCGGATTTCTTCTTTTTATGCAGCATCCGTCTTCCACCCTGACATGCACCCGGAGGAAGCTGGGCGAAACGCTCATCAGAGTGGAGGAACACCACTATTTTATAGTAAGGACTAGTAGTAGTTTTAGCTCTGTCTAGTGGCAGAGTAAGGCCTTATCGGACTGTGATCAATTACACTTTATAGGGACAGTTGTGCATCACACTTTCCTTTCTCATACAAACATTTGCTTTGTAAAGAATAAAACCCACATCAGGTAATATATGGTGATGACAGACTTCCTACCCTAATCACCAAACTGCTATGCTACATTTTCAGACATGTTTTAACTCATCCCCAGCAGGCGAATAATACGTACAGTGGAGTAAAGAGATGATGTGCTGGAAACCAGTGACAATGATGATCCATGTACTGAGGAAAAAAACAAGAAATGACGAGTTATATTTTCATGACCTGCACAATGCAAACATTCAAAAGCCTTTAAAGGCTGAAACGCTACACAAGACAAGCACCGGGCACAATGGCAGAATATCAGTCATGTGAACGGGCAAATGGCAGTGTTAGGAGTATAACATACATTATAAAAGCTACACATGAAATACAAAGAGAATCAGTATTTATAGGGGTTAGAGAAACTTCTCTTCTTTGACTCCAGAAGACGCATCACTTCAGTAAAAAGGTTGTGCCAGGGACTGTTGCTTAGTCCTATTAGTAAATGGAGTTGGGAAGCAGTACCAGGCAACACATGGACAGGAATGGTGCCATTTCTGCTAAAAACACAATCTTTTTTTTATTTAATTCTGGAGAACATTTTTTTAAAACATTATTGAAGCCACTTAATTACCTTCTTCCATGCTGTCCCGGAAGGAACCTGAGTGACTGATTGCTCTTGGCCTGTCCTCTAATGAGGTAGCACTTCCTCCCAACTGAGAGTCTTCATATAATTCAAAGGAAGCATCTTGTGCTGGAATGCTATTCGATCGCATCATGTTTGGTCCAGGAATTGAAAACTGAGATAGATTGGTGGGGCTTACTGCAATAAAAAGAATTTCAGAGAACATAAAGGATCTATTACATGCATTGATGACATATTTATGATCAGAAAATGTGCCGGAGATGCCGGCAGGTAGAATTAGGTTTACAGGGCACTTGTCTGGCGGTGACCGCTGATGTACCTACATTTATCTTAAAATTTGAGAAGTGACGGTGTAGAACTACATCCATGACAAAATAAACGCTTTCTGATTGTCAAATAAAATGTAAAAAAAACAGTGTCACCATAACTACAGTTGTGGCCAAAAGTATTGACACCCCTGCAATTCTGTCAGATAATACTCAGTTTCTTCTTGAAAATGATTGCAAACACAAATTCTTTGGTATTATTATTTTCATTTAATTTGTCTTAAATGAAAAAACACAAAAAGAATTGTCCTAAAGCCAAATTGGATATAATTCCACACCAAACATAAAAAAGAGGGTGGACAAAAGTATTGGCACTGTTTGAAAAATCATGTGATGCTTCTCTAATTTGTGTAATTAACAGCACCTGTAACTTATCTGTGGCACCTAACAGGTGTTGGCAATAAATAAATCACACTTGCAGCCAGTTGACATGGATTCAAGTTGACTCAACCTCTGTCCTGTGTCCTTGTGTGTACCACATTGAGCATGGAGAAAAGAAAGAAGACCAAAGAACTGTTTGAGGACTTGAGAAACCAAATTGTGAAGAAGCATGAGCAATCTCAAGGCTACAAGTCCATCTCCAAAGACCTGAATGTTCCTGTGTCTACCGTGCGCAGTGTCATCAAGAAGTTTAAAGCCCATGGCACTCTGACTAACCTCCCTAGATGTGGACGGAAAAGAAAAATTGACAAGAGATTTCAACGCAAAATTGTGCGGATGTTGGATAAAGAACCTCGACTAACATCCAAACAAGTTCAAGCTGCCCTGCAGTCCGAGGGTACAACAGTACTATCCGTCGGCGTCTGAATGAAAAGGGACTGTATGGTAGGAGACCAAGGAAGACCCCACTTCTTACCCCGAGACATAAAAAAGCCAGGCTGGAGTTTGCCAAAACTTACCTGAAAAAGCCTAAAACGTTTTGGAAGAATGTTCTCTGGTCAGATGAGACAAAAGTAGAGCTTTTTGGGCAAAGGCATCAACATAGAGTTTACAGGTGAAAAAAAGAGGCATTCAAAGAAAAGAACACGGTCCCTACCGTCAAACATGGCGGAGGTTCCCTGATGTTTTGGGGTTTTTTTTGCTGCCTCTGGCACTGGACTGCTTGACCATGTGCATGGCATTATGAAGTGTGAAGACTACCAACAAATTTTGCAGCATAATGTAGGGCCCAGTGTGAGAAAGCTGGGTCTCCCTCAGAGGTCATGGGTCTTCCAGCAGGACAATGACCCAAAACACACTTCAAAAAGCACTAGAAAATGGTTTGAGAGAAAGCACTAGAGACTTCTAAGGTGGCCAGCAATGAGTCCAGACCTGAATCCCATAGAACACCTGTGGAGAGATCTAAAAATGGCAGTTTGGAGAAGGCACCCTTCAAATATCAGGGACCTGGACCAGTTTGCCAAAGAAGAATGGTCTAAAATTCCAGCAGAGCATTGTAAGAAACTCATTGATGGTTACCGGAAGCGGTTGGTCGCAGTTATTTTGGCTAAAGGTTGTGCAACCAAGTATTAGGCTGAGGGTTCCAATACTTTTGTCTGGCCCATTTTTGGAGTTTTGTGTGAAATGATCAATGTTTTGCTTTTTGCTTTGTTCTCTTTTGTGTTTTTTCATTTAAGACAAATTAAATGAAGATAATAATACCAAAGAATTTGTATTTGCACTCATTTTCAGGAAGAAACTGAGTATTATCTGACAGAATTGCAGGGGTGTCAATACTTTTGGCCACAACTGTATATCATAGGTTAGAGCTACATTCAGATTTCTGGTTACTATTTAGAGGAAATCCATCACCAGGTTATTGTCACCTAATCTAAGAGCAGCATGATGTAGAGACAGAGACCTTGTTTCCAGACATAAATCCCAGTTTTATCAGCAGATTATAACTAGGGGACTCATAAACCTGTTGCCATCTAGTCTTCCATATTCATTAACTTAATAGAATTTCACTGAACTTCTGATAGCTTTCTGCCTATGCAGTGTATGCAGAAAGCTGTTAATCAGTGGTGTGCAGCATTCAGAGAACTGGCAGATCTCATCAAAACTGCAGCAAGCAACCCAGTAAATGACAAATAGTTGGAAACAGGATCCCTGGGCCTACATGATGATTCTCTCAAATAGGGTAGCAAAAAACTATGATAGGTTCCCTTTAAACAAGGTGGATTGGTGACATTGTGGGTGTAGGGGTTGCACCAGGGCCCTGGAGACTAGGTGGGTAAAGTGGGGCAAAAAAGTCCCTTTGGCACATACGATAAGAAGGCCAGTACTATAAACAACCCATGTGAGGTGGGTGAAACCTTGTATATACAGTAGATTTTACTTTGGTGCCCACAAACCTCAAGTTATACCATTAAAGGGAACCTGTCACCACTTTTCTGTCCTACCAGCTAAAAATGGTTTCTCACACGTGCACACTTCTGCTTTTTGGCTTTGCCCGCAGTTGCAAAGCATACTGCGCACGCGCAAGAAACCATTTGACTGCGCGGGCGCGATATCTCACAGCGTTCTGCCTCATCCACATCAAGGACTGCATGCAGAAGCCGAGTAGAAGGGTGGCTTGAGTGATCTGAAGCCACGCCCATCGGACCGAACGGACCCTATCAGCATACATTGCGGGAGGCGTATAAAAGGTTTTTATGAGTGATACATAGGGAGTCAGTTGGTTACTAAAGTATTTAGGGAATGCATAGCTGATACTGAATAAAATAATATTTTTAGCTGGTAAGACAGAAAAGCGGTGACAGGTTCCCTTTAAAAATGTTAGTAGAGCCCTGTAATATATTGTATTGTGTTGCAAGCATTCTGAAATGGTTAGTGCTTCCTTCAGGAGGTTGTTGTGCAGGACCCGGTGTACTGACCACAGTCTCCAAAATGCAATTTACTGGAGCAAGTTCTGTGCACTCAGCAGGGATTACAGGGAGAACTTGGCATAGCAGCACACAGAATTGTGATTACGGCAGGGCATGAAAATGATATTTAAGACATGCTGTAAACAGAGCAAAGTATTTGCAGAGTTACTCAATTTTTATTAAGATCACGTCTACTCCTTATTTGAACCTAAAAGAAATTCTGTGGTGGAACCTGAAATAAGCTGTTTATGCAAAATAAACTTTCCAATATGCATAACATAAAGATCAGTTATAAAAAAGCAGTGGGCAAACATTTTTCAATACATGTATATTAAAGACTGATATCACAACTCATGTACTGGCAATCACTTTGTCTTAGATAGAGCATCTAGCTATCAACTGTGGTGAGGGGGTAAAGACAGGATAGAAAATAGGGTAGTACTTAGGAAGTGGCAGGCCTTATTAGTGTACAGTGAAAGGAGTAGTGATGGATACAGTTAAATGTTTGGGACCAGCCAGATAGGGGGTGGGTGGTTAAGTAAAAAGGGGAATTACTTCCTGATTTAAATACAGAAAATAAGAGAAAGTGTTAGGGTTGTGTCAAGTTGAATTTGAAGCTGCAGTAGGCAGGAGTCATGTTCAGGACATATATTGTTCTAGTAGCATGAGGTCATACCAAATTTCCTGAAGACCTTCCTGTAATTTCCAGGGCCTACGCGTGTTTTAATCTCTCCCATACAGAGAAAGCCAGAAGGGGAACCGCGCGGGAGAAATGTAACAGATATCGGGAATGCTGTAGGGCTGGATGAGAAATCCCTGGGGCTGACAAGAGGATCAAACATAGAGATAGTCTGAGCTGAATCAAAGCAAAAGCTTAAAATGTACTGTGCTGATGAAACTGGAGGGTGCTGTGCTCAATACTTGAACTATCCAGTAAAGTTGCACTTGTCTAAGTGAACCAGGTATCCCCTGATGTGTGCGGCTGATCCTAGAACTGAGGATGTGGATGGAGCAGAGGCCACCGAGTTACAAGCGGGTGCAAAGCAAACATCACAGCATATCCTATATGGACTAGGACACTGTTTGTACGTGGGGTCCAGGGTATGGAGAAGCAGCAGCTCGCCCATGGATACCACCTTGGCTCCTTACAGACACAGCAGGAAGTACAGGATGAGGCTGAGAAGCTGTAAGTGCATTATCACGTGACGCCCAATGCATATATATATATATATATATATATATATATATATATATATATATATTTACACAACTTGAAAATGCGATTTCTCATTGCTGGAGCATTGCTTTGAGGTCAAAAACGATTTATCTTTTAAATGGCTACCCAGTTATAAAAATGATTTTGGAGGGTAAAAGTATCTGACTGGTTCCTTTGTAGGGTTTTGGTGGGGTATCAAGTTTTACAACTCAGCTGATTCCTCATCTACTATAATTTCTTACCCAAATTGGAATAGTGATATTTCCCACTAGTAGAGGAGGACATGCCTGATGGGGAGACAAGCGGCGATTGGCTGCCTGTGTCTTGGAGGCCCCCAGTGGAATGAGAACGTAACCACTCTTTACCTTCCTCTTGACTGGGCTGTCGGGATGATGGCGTGTACCTGAGGAATAGAAAAAAAATATGTATTCGATTTTGGTTGGTTTTATGAGCAATTTAGAAACTCTAATCTTAAAGATATAGACTACCATGAAGGTATTTAGTTTGCTGAAAATTTTAAATTATGTGTCGGATACAGGTCACTCAATATAGGCGGGTGCTTGGGAGGGGTACAACACTGTGTAAATCAAGAAGAAAAGGGCTGGTACTCCATGTAATCTTAAATTATGGATTTCTTTAATGATGTAATCCAAAACAAATATCATTTCAATCCACAGTAGACCTTCTTCAGACAGAATGCCATAGAAGATAACTGAAGAGTATAAGTATGTAGTAATCATGCATGCGGGAGCAAGGTGTATTGGTGGTGAAAAAAAGCCTTACAATATTTATTTTGGATTAAGAGGATGCAACATTAAATCGAACCTATCATCAGGATTTTGCTAAGTAAACTACAGACAGGGTGAAGATATCCGTCTTGTGGTTCTTGTGTAATCAGTGTTAGAACTTTGCAGCTAATTATACACCCTTGCTCCAGGGCCGGACTGTAGGCAGAGTCTTGTCTTCCTGCTCTAAGCCAGAGAAACCAAGAAAACACCTGTACACAGTCCACCACGAAGCACAAATAGTCTATCTGTATGATGAGGAACATGTTTCTGCTTCGGGGCGGCCTGTGGTCCCTGATGCATAAACCATAATTAAGAGAAGGAGTTCTAAAAATTGCATAGCATATGCTTGAGCAGCTGTTTACAAAAATGCCTTAGAAGTAAATAGGAAAAGCTATGCATGTACTATCACCCTCCACTCGCATTGATGTGAAACAAGCTCCTGTTCTTGTAAATCCCAGCTGTGGAAACTACATCTATAAGACATTTATGGCATATCCTGTACAAATACCACAAAGCTTTAAGTTGAAAATACCTCCTTAAGGATTGTTGAAGTTGAAAAAAAGAGGCACCTTAATAAATTACCTCATTAGTAAGTTTAAGTCTATTACAAGACAGTGCAAATATGTCCATTTTATCTGTATACTGTGCAAAATATTGAAAGGCACTTGAAGGCATATGCCTAAGGAGTACATGAATATGTTTACTAATAAAAGTGGAAGAGATCGATTCCCAAGACCCAGTCCATTGGCCGCAACAGTGGTCTGTGGCGGCTAATAGAAGTAGGAGAATGACCTGACAGCATCTGCATTTCTTCATATGTGCATCATACTGCAATTGTAAAGTAAGAGTCGGTTCTCCCACTCCCGTCAAGTGGCCAGAGAACACTATAATGGCCAATCGCCCTGGAAACGATGGCCACAAACTGTCTATTAACTAAAGACTAGGGAATCTATGCAGTTTAGAAAATAATGCCCAATTCTTAAATATACTAAACATAAAAAATTCTCTACAAAACAAAATCTAATTAGCATTCACAACACCTATTTGTCTAGGTAGGAAAGTCAATGTTTTTACTAATGGAATGTGTGCTCTGCTGCAGAACATCACCAAACAGGGAACCATTAACAGCTGTTTTCATGCATCCAAAAGTAGCAGCTGAATGTTCCTGTATTTGTTAGCCTCTAAGTATTAATTAGTTGCTTGAGGCCATTATTTCACTGATTTTATCTGCACACCATTAAACCTGTGCATAAAAACAGCTAGAAATGATATGCCACAGTAAGCAATAGAAATGGAAATGCTTAGCTTCTCAACCAGAACTACTTTGCAGAGTAGTGTAGGTTGCCGTAATAGAGCAATTGTACCATTTTCCCATGTGTAAAATATATAATAATATACCATTAATTTACAGACAACATTTAAAGCAGTACATAAAGCTGTATACAAAAGACTGGAGAAATAGATACAGAGATCAATAGGAACGAAAGTAAAAGCAGCCAACAAGGAGTCAAAGATGGGTCAAAGATTTTGAGCTTAGATCCTTGAGTTTGTTCTGAGACACTGAAGACACATTATCTCGCCTGGTCCTGTACCATGAGGATGCACTGCAGAACCATGACAAGTAAGCTTCTTGGCCATTGATTTCTATAATAAAGAATTTCATGGCCCAAAAACTTCATTCTTACTGTCAGTTACCATTCTTCAGCCAAGCTTCTGTGACCATAGCCTAGACGGTATGCTAGGGTACAGTCACACTGACTTTTTTTCTACATGGATTTTGAAGCGGATCTGTTTCAAAATCCACAGCAAAAAGCTATATGTGAACGGACTCTTTCTGAATAAATATGCAGTATGTTTCAAATGAACGGGAAATTGATCAGCACCAAACAGTGAGGAACCAAATAGACTGACAGAAAGCAAGAGACGCCCAAAGTGTACCAAGGCAGCAGTCAAGCTCAAGGAGTATTTGTACCTCAGTCCCTTTTTGGGCAGGGTGTTTCGGTCAAGCTGCAAACTGTTAAGATAAAGATAACCCCTACAAATAAGACAAAAATATTAACAGAAAAAAGTTATTGCTATTAAAAATGTGTACAATATAAAAAGAAGAAAGCCTACAGTTGCTCACTCTTGGTTATTATACTTTCCACCATTGTGTCCTAGCATGCACTTAAAATGCTGCCCTATTCACTTTACATTAGGTATTTTTATATTTAGGCCACAGCATAGAGACCATAAGGTTGTGTTCAAATTACGTTTTCTTCTGGCATTTTTTGAGCTGGGAAAAAAAGGTCACAAGATATTCAAAAGCGTCTTCCTACTTATTTCTATGGAAAAACAGCTTGATGTTCATATGTTCAGGCTTTTGGGTGTTGCGTATCTTTTAAATGCTAAGGACTTCCAAAAACACCAAGACGTAACATGTCTATTCTAAAGAATTTTTCTGACAGGAGGACCATCCATACTTCATAATAGCAATCAAGGCTAAAAAAAAAAATGCCTGGGCAATTTTCTGATCATTTTGAAAATGATTTTGATTAAAAAAAAATGATAGCATTTTATTCAGTTATTAATGGATCAAACAAGGCTGAAAATCTCCCCCTCCAAAGAAAGGACCAATAAAAACATTACAGAAATTGAATAAGAAAATCCTCAGAAAATGGTTGAGACAACAATCGATTCCTGAAGCATCTTCTGCTTGGAAAACAGATGTTTTTAACCACCAGGAAAAACGTAGTATGAACAAACCCTAAACATGGCAGAATAATTTTAGAGGGCAAAATTCCTTATGAACTAAACAGTAACAAGTATAAATGAGCAAAAACTACCTCAGTCAGCACTTGAATCCCATCATCCTGGGTCCCTGTGGCATTTACAAGCCCCCGGGAGGCTTAGACATGACAACGCGGGTGCCTTGGCAAATACCAAACGCTCCCATGATGTTGGCATTCGAGTGCTGACCAAGAAAGTTCACAGGAACTTAGTCTTAGTCCAAGGCACTAATTCTGTCATTTCAGGATGGTATGTTTCGTACTAAAATGTTGCTGCATTCTTTAAGCAAAAACATGCAATTAAATGCTTGGTGGACTAATGCTGATGACTTTTCACCGCCCTGATCATACTGACAAGCTCCCAATAAATGTACTCATGTATGTGTGTTTCAATTATGGAGATGTAATTGTTAGCCTCACTGGGCACAGTGATCAATGTGAATGGCCACAACCTCTGTACATAATAGGTTGGTTTTACATAATTTACCGGAAATTAAAAAAAAGAAAATTGTTAGTTATTCTTGACAAACCATCTCACCTTTCTGAGAGGGTTGATCTCACACTACCAGTCCGCATAAGCATGCTTTGTAGTTCTTGCGTACATGTCGTCAGTCCAGATAATGATCCATGATGACTGAGAGGTAAATCTATGGACTCTGAGCTGGTATGAAGACTTGTCATAGATTGGTAACTAGGAGTATCTTTACTACCAGCAGATGAACTGCTCAAATTAGTTGTCCACACCTGACCACCAGATGTAAACGAATGAACTGAAGCTGGGCTGGAGGCCAAGGAGTGTCCTAAGCTGATAACATCAGGGGTTAATTCATTGGGTTTGCTGAACAAAGGGCTGCTGCTTCCACTTTGTCCTCCTGCGCTTCCCATGCTACCTGTCCCCGATGACGGAGAATCCAAACTGCCTTGTCTAGCCAGGGATGTGCTGCTGGGGCTGGACATGACTGAAGCAGACTTCACAGCATCAACGCTGACAGGGGAAGAGGGCTTATTTCCTGCTTTTGTGCCAAATAATCTGCAAAGCAATAGAAAATGTCAGAAAAGTATTATGTCGCAGTTTTTTAATTTTCATGACCAGGAGCTCATAAATAATATATGGACTACATGGATCATTGCTCTATCTCAGTAACTGCAATAACATGCTTGATTGACTCAAAACATTAGAAATAATCTACATGGCGGATGTAATGAATTACAGGAAGGAAATAACCACACGCTGTAAACAGATTTAACAAAGTGTTAAATGAGATTTATAGATATCCCATTCATATTAATTCTTATACACTGTGAACTGAATAGTTTTACAACTGTTCTAACATACTATGGGCCCAATACATCAAGGCCAGCATTGTTCACGCCGGTTGTGATGAGGGGGCATGGTGCAGTCAGACGCTTCATGAAGAGGTGCACACCAAATCATGAATCAGGAGCACTGGATGAGCGGTGTGCATGTCTGTCTGCTCCTTGCCACAAATGTCAATGTTCTGAATTTGATAAGCGGCTGTCTCCATGCCCCAGCTCCAACAAAGGCCAAAAGTTGTGCCAAAATGATTCGACTTTTCAAGCTTCTTGGGTCAGAATACTGGCTTAAAAGCTGTGTAGAATTGATTCCTGTGTGTGTTAATTCCTTATCTCTTCTTAAAGGGGGTATTCCTTACTTTTTCTCTTAGCTCCACATATCACAAGATGTGTGGCGTGAGATGACCAGGTTTTAAATAAACAATGATTTTGCGACACTAAGTCGTGAGATGTATATGCTAATTGCATTCCAGCATGTCAAGGGTTATGTTAGCAACTCATTATAATGCATTAAATTTGCCTTGTGACAAATAAAGCCCTTAAGAAAATTCACATTGAAATTTTCAGTATAAGTCATGGTCACACAATGCTTACTATCTATGTAGCACGACACATGATCCTATGTGATGACTCCCTATGTGCTAGGATTATCCGAGATCGCTAGAACTAGAAATGGCTGTATACAGAATAAAGGATTTGTACAGTGGCTACTGTACATGTCATTTTCATATCGAAGCTTCTCACTACTAGATCTGTGGCTGTACAAATATAATGCCAGATCTAAAAGATGTGTTTATGATGGACAATAAAAGAAATTAAATAAAAATATGTTTTTATTACCTTATTAGTGAAAAGAAAATAGACCATTACTATGATAATACACAAAGTTGTTCCTTGAAGAAGAAATGTAAGAAAAAAAGTGAAATATCTACTTTGTCCACAAGGGGGAGACAGCTCCCCACACCAAATACATCATTTCGCCTGCTCTCTAGATAAGGAAACCTTTTCTTTTCCATCATTTTGGTTCACATGTTCAGAATGTAAATTAAGTGGCCAGCATCACTTTCTAAGAGCTGGGGTTACAGCAGTAGACTAGAGATGTATCAATAACTGCTGCATCTAATCACAAATGTGTTATTTTATTACATATATTTATCCGAGACTCCTCTCTGCAGCATAGGACTTTTCAATACATAATTACGCATTTTCTGAAAGTATGAATGTTGTGATAAAATAATTTACATCAGACATGATCATTTATTGACCATTGTTTCTAAAGAAAGAAGCAATGTCTAAAAATACTTTTTATTATTATTATTATTATTATTATTATGTGTCTATATTATGGAAGAGATTCTGCGTGTTCTGTCATGTGCATTAGGCCTAATGCTTAAAGGGAACCATGGGATGCAAAAATCAGACTTCTGTGTGATCACAGCCAGGAATGTTTTTCTCTGAAACCCTCCTACATTTCAGAGAACATATACTTTGAAGATACGGCTAGGGTCCATAATCCGGCTATACTCCTACAGCCCTTTTCCATTGAAGTGATGGACAAGTATTTGGCTATGAGATAGAATGGTCAATCATCTGAGAGAAGCCGGACTAGTCTGGTCTTCGGCTATATTTAAAATATATTGTCTCTGAAATGCAGAAGTGTTTGAGAGGCAAATATACCTGGCTACAATCACACCACTAGGCCCTCATTCATGCTGTCCATGGTTTGTGTAGCATGAATCAGAAGACAGGTTTCTTATAACACTATTTCTTAGTGGGCTTACTTTATGCCAGAAATGTGTGCCACAATTCTGGTGCATTTTTGGCACCCAATGTCTCATGCTAGGCCGTCGTCCTCTTCACACTAAAGCCCATCCCATTAGCGAGACCATGTTGCATGAGGCCCTCAAATAATATGTTGCACGTCAAGGAGGACAGGTTTTGCTGCCAGAATTGGGCTAGAATTGTAGCAAATTTAGCCTACAAAATCATTATTCACATCATATTAATGGATGTAGAACTGTTCATAAATTTGTTGAAACCATAAATAGGTTGTCTACCAAATTCTATTTCTTTAATACTGTGCCCATGGCTGTCCTAGTGTAAAAACCCACATACTCATCTACTGGACTGCTTACTCTTCCAGAGGGGGGCTAGTAGGCCAGAAAAAACAGTCTCCTAACTCTCTCAATATAGGTTGTTTTTTACATTACGACCACCATGGGCTTATTTTAATGTAATTAAAAGTAGTGAACAACACCTTTTTACTAAGGGCAGGCTGCAGAACAGTCTTCATGTTGTCTATGACTTTATCAGAAAAAAAGCATTGCATGTTCTGTTATGGTTTCCTGAATTTATGACAACTTACAATTTAATGTACCAGAGCCCCTGATGAAAATGTAAACCTAGTTGAAATTATTGTGCTATTTCCTGACACACTGAAATCTTTTCTGTGTCCCAGAAAACTTCATACAAGTCCCAATGTCATAGCGTTACCAGCAAACCTAAGTAAAATCAGCACTGACAAATGGTGATGGAACAGAGAGTCAGCGATACACACGGTCTCACCTTCGGAATGTAGGAGAAGCAATATCAGGATATTTTGATCCCGGCTGCCTCAGACCTTGAGTACCGCAGGCACTGGCTGATGTTGGGCTGGATTTAGGAGAACTTGATAAAGAGACACTTTCTGAATCGGATACTTTGTCCTTATCCTTGTCTGGTTGAGTGATATTGACAGGACTGGAGCGTTCAGAGATTTTTGAAGGCTCTCGTAGTTTACTCCCCGTTGCACCGGCTGATTTGCTGCTGACATTTGAGTCAATGCTACTTGTGCTTGACCTGTGTCCTCCCCGTCCTGCAATACCACTAGTACTGGACTTCGAAGGACGTGGCAAACTTCGATACTGCAGAGTGGCTTTAGAGTTGACCAGCAACACGCCATCATCTTGATTTGACCCATCAAAACTTGTCTTCCTGCCAGCACCTTTACCTCCAATTCCCGATGACTTGGGCATTTTCCCAAGTGTCGCTGATCCACTAGTCACAGTAACCCCACTTCCAGTTACTGTGGGTGAGCCAACTCCAGCTTTCTTAAAGCCAAATGAGCCAGTGGCTGTTGGTCGTGCAATTCCAGAAGGTGGCTTTTTACCTTCATCCCCGCTGCTTTTTCCTGCATCTGAGGGGGAGCGCTGCAAAGGGCCACCTTTAAGTGGTGCTTTCACTTTTTCAGAAGCTTTTACATCATCTGTTTTTCCTAGTCGAAAATGATGAATACATTCATAAAAGAGGAATATTAGAAAAATACGTTAAGGTATTTAAAAAAGAATTAAATCTAAAAGAGCAAGAAAAATTGATTATTTTTCACACCTGGAGTTTTTAGTGAGCTGCTTCCGGATTTGTGCCTAGATGATGTCGTTCCTATTTGGGCAGTCATTCCTCGCCTCCATGACCCAGTCTGAGAGATAGATAGAGACTTTTGTCCTCCTTTTTCTGAGTCGTCAGATAGCCCGGATGAAAGCCCTTTCCATTTGCCACTCTCCATGCTAAAATCATATTCATCGTCTTGTTTCTTCATCTCATCATTGCACCAAGTCTTCTCAGCTTCTGTCTTCAGCTGCAGCACATAGAACAAATCTATAGTTAAGTATTAGGTACAGAGATGTGGATTTGTTATACCGTTAATAAAAAACAACTTGCCACCCCTGTCTTAAACTGGTGCTTGTATGGCACGCTCTCAAATATCAATTTGCGATCAACACCATTTTTTCTATATTTGTATAATGAATAGTGTTGAGCATTCCGATACCGCAAGTATCGGGTATCGGCCGATACTTGCTGTATCGGAATTCCGATACCGACTTCCGATATTTTTTCAATATCGGAATTCGGCATCGGAATCGGAAGTTCAGTTGATTGACGGCCTGACGTCATCATGATGCGCGGTGTGTGTGCATCATGATGCGCCGTCATTTCGGGCCTTCCGGGGGTCTCTGCCGGCCTGCCGGGGGGCTGTGCCGGCCTGCCGGGGGGCTGTGTGGACTGCCCGGGGTCTGTACCGGCCTGCCGGGGGGCTGTGCCGGCCTGCCGGGGGGCTGTGTGGACTGCCCGGGGTCTGTACCGGCCTGCCGGGGGGCTGTGCCGGCCTGCCGGTGGTCTGTGCACCCTGTGGGGGTCTGTACCGGCCTGCCGGGGGGCTGTGCCGGCCTGCCGGGGGGCTGTGCTGATGTCCGTGGGTCTGTGCAAGCATCGTCCGATGGGACTACAAGTCCCATCGGGCGATGCCTGCTACCATGACAGTGATTGACACATTAGCCAATGATGGGACAGTAGTAGTCCCATCATCCGGCTAATGTGTTAAATGTTAAAAAAAAAAAAAAAAAAAAATACTACATACATACTACATGCATGCTACATACATACTACATGCTACATACATACTACATATATACTACATACATACTACATACATGCTACATACATACTACATGCATGCTACATACATACTACATGCTACATACATACTACATGCATGCTACATACATACTACATATATACTACATACATACTACATACATGCTACATACATACTGCATGCTACATACATACTACATATATACTACATGCATGCTACATGCTACATACATACTACATGCTACATATATACTACATACATACTACATATATACTACATACATACTACATACATGCTACATACATACTGCATGCTACATACATACTACATACATACTACATGCATACTACATATATACTACATACATACTACATACATGCTGCATGCTACATATATACTACATGCTACATACATACTACATGCTACATACTACATATATACTACATGCATGCTACATACATACTACATACTACATATATACTACATACATACTACATACATACTGCATGCTACATACATGCTACATACATACTACATACATACTACATGCATGCTACATGCATGCTACATGCATGCTACATGCATGCTACATACATACTACATGCATGCTACATACATACCACATACATACTACATGCTACATACATACCACATATATACTACATACATACAATACATTCATACAATACATACATAGACATACAGTACATATAACATAGAGTAACATACTTACCAATACTTGTCACATTGTTCCCCGAAGCCATTGTCTATTCCGGGATAAATATTAACATAACAAACCACAAAAATACTCACCCACGATCCGAAGCAGTCCACGAGTGTGTCCCACGACGATCTTGGGTAGAGAACTGCAGCATCAGATGATGCTGCCGTTCTCTACGGGCTGCAGGAATCCAATGACGGAAGGTAGGTATCCTTCCGCACTGTATTCCTCCGCCACTTAAAAAAAAAAAGTCCCTAGTCTCACTTTATGCCATTGCTGTGTGGGAATTTTTTTTAAGTGGCGGAGGAATACAGTGCGGAAGGATACCTACCTTCCGTCATTGGATTCCTGCAGCCCGTAGAGAACGGCAGCATCATCTGATGCTGCAGTTCTCTACCCAAGATCGTCGTGGGACACACTCGTGGACTGCTTCGGATCGTGGGTGAGTATTTTTGTGGTTTGTTATGTTAATATTTATCCCGGAATAGACAATGGCTTCGGGGAACAATGTGACAAGTATTGGTAAGTATGTTACTCTATGTTATATGTACTGTATGTCTATGTATGTATTGTATGAATGTATTGTATGTATGTAGTATATATGTGGTATGTATGTAGCATGTAGTATGTATGTGGTATGTATGTAGCATGCATGTAGTATGTATGTAGCATGCATGTAGTATGTATGTAGTATGTATGTAGTATGTATGTAGTATATATGTAGTATGTAGTATGAATGTAGTATATATGTAGTATGTATGTAGCATGTAGTATGTAGCATGCATGTAGTATATATGTAGTATGTATGTAGTATGTATGTAGCATGCATGTAGTATATATGTAGTATGTAGCATGTAGTATGTATGTAGCATGCATGTAGTATGTAGCATGTAGTATGTATGTAGCATGCATGTAGTATATATGTAGTATGTATGTAGTATGTATGTAGCATGCATGTAGTATGTATGTAGCATGTAGTATGTAGCATGCATGTAGTATATATGTAGTATGTAGCATGTAGTATGTATGTAGCATGCATGTAGTATATATGTGTTATGTATGTAGCATGTAGCATGCATGTAGTATGTATGTAGTATATATGTGGTATGTATGTAGCATGCAGTATGTATGTAGCATGCATGTAGTATATATGTAGTATGTATGTTGCATGTAGTATTTATGTAGTATGAATGTAGCATGTATGTAGTATGTAGTATGAATGTAGCATGTATGTAGTATGCATGTTGTATGTATGTAGCATGTAATTTTTTTTTTTTTTTTTTTTTTACATTTAACACATTAGCCGGATGATGGGACTACTACTGTCCCATCATTGGCTAATGTGTCAATCACTGTCATGGTAGCAGGCATCGCCCGATGGGACTTGTAGTCCCATCGGACGATGCCTGCACAGACCCCCGGAGCCTGCACAGACCACCGGCAGGCCGGCACAGCCCCCCGGCAGGCCGGCACAGCCCCCCGGAGCCTGCACAGCCCCCCGGCAGGCCGGCACAGCCCCCCGGCAGGCCGGCACAGCCCCCCGGAGCCTGCACAGCCCCCCGGCAGGCCGGCACAGCCCCCCGGCAGGCCGGCACAGCCCCCCGGAGCCTGCACAGACCACCGGCAGGCCGGCACAGACCACCGGAGCCTGCACAGACCCCCTGGCAGGCCGGCACAGCCCCCCGAAAGGCCCGTACAGACCCCAGAGAGGCTGTACAAGGGCAGGAAAGGGTTTTTCTTATTCCGATACCGGAAGTCCCATAGACTTGAATGGGACTTCCGGTATCGGAATCGGCGATACCGATACTTTTTTTAAAGATCGGCCGATACCATCCGATACGATACTTTGAAGTATCGGACGGTATCGCTCAACTCTAATAATGAATAAAACTAGTGGTCATTTGACTTTTCAGGAATAACCCTGTATGACACTGTATGTGAACCTATATGGCCAGCAGATGGCACTATTTCCAGTCTGTTTATAGGTTCAGCATTATACAAAATGTTATTGGAGGGCTGTAAAGTTCCTAAACAGAATTACATATTTTCACTTACAATAAAAACATAAAATATATATAAAATATCCAAAACTAAAATAAAGCTCAAAAATAATTATTCTCACATTAGAGACTACTTTCAAGGTGCAATCTTGCAAGGAATGGAATCAACCTTTTTAATGTAACACTTTAAGCAAAATGTGAAGAGTGTTTTATTCCTAGTGTAGGGGTAGTGCATGCGAGAGGGGTTTGCCTACCGTGGGATCTTTTGGTCTTAAATGGGTTGTCCAGTGAAGATAAGTTATCATCTCTCTGCAGGGAATAGTCCATCCACTGGGCAGCGCAACATTTGGCAGAATGGGGCACCTTTATCCTAGTTAGAATGGAGTAGTAATGAACATGCCAAAATACCACCGCATTCATTCCCTATGAGGCTGCCGAGAACTCCGCTTGTTTTATTTCAGCATCCCCATAGAGAAGGAATGGATCAGTGTTTGGGCATGTGCACTGCAGTTCCATTCTCATGGGGATAAAAGTGTTTTTCCTCACCAATCTATAAGCTATCACCTATCCTATGAAGAAGTAAGGCTTTATCTTCACTGGAGAGCCCCTTTTACAACCAGAATATATACATTTTCCTGATGTGTCCCTTTAGGTTTCTAAAAAAGTTTTTGCCTGTGAAACTAAGAGTGATCACGCAACTGAGGTTCTATTCAAGAAGAGCAGACACGGTGTGGGCTCAATAGTATGTCAACGTGTTCATATGTGGCGCCCTGTGTCTTTGCCACCACAAAATGGTCAAATATGTACTACTTTATATGTGTTTTGTAAATGATGGGAGTTATGCTTTCTCTGCTGAGACAACTTCACACACACAATTTTACCCAACTCCCTTACTTGCCTGAAGCTTAGAGCTTGGAAGACGTACCCTAACTGGGAGGGGAGGAGTTTAGTTGTTGTTCTGTGAAGAAAACGGTGAGGAAAATGGAGAATGAACTTGGAGCAGTAACACGTGCTCTCTCCAGGAACCATGCTGAGAGGAATCAAGGAATCAACCCCTAGGCCATGTATGCTTCTAGAGTCGGATGGCAAGCTGAGAGACTGCGTGGTTTGCACAACTAGCAGTGGAGTGTTTTCTCCCAGGAAAAACTACAGCAACAGAGAATCAGTGAGGGATCATGCCAGAACGAGCATGTGCTTCACATAGGGTTCAAGCTGCATGTTGCCGGGGCAGAAAACACTGTGAGTACTGGTAGTACTGGAAGTTTCAGACTCTGGGAAAGCTTTGTCCCTGAACAGCAGGAAGTTTACAATGAACCCCAGCAGAGAGAGCGATAACTCCTATCAAGCAGAGCAGACAGTAAATCTGGTGAGAGAGTTGTATTTTATCCTCCAAACTGCATCTGGACTTCAGTAAATGATAAAGTGACTTTCCTTGTCTCCTGCCTTGTTACTCCGTTCTATCTACTTCCATCATTATCTCTGGTGGCCAGCCCTAGTTGGAGGGGGTTAAACACCTGCACTGCTATCACCATCTACCCCCCTAGGGATCATCCGCAGTGCTGGCTATCTTACAGTGGAACACTCCAACTGGCATCACAAACTCTTTTCTTTTCTTTTTCTTTTATTTTTAAACCCCCATTTAACTGTCCATGGAGCACAGGTACTGGGCATGGTTTGCCACCCCCTGTGACCCCCTGAATCCCCCCTGAATCCAACGCTGCCCAGCGACCTGAGTACCCTGCTCCGGGTGATACACATACACCTAACTCATAGAGGGGAGTGCGGTCCCATAGAGTTTAAACTGAGCTTGTACACTGCATTGTGCTCGTGTGCCAGTAGGAGTTTAGCACTTCATAGCAATGCTGATATTAATGAATGATGAACTCGTGATACAACCCTCCACGATCAGCAGCACTTTCAAGCCTATATCATATATATAATAAAAAATGTAAATGATAGGGTTCTATGATGATTTAAAATTGGTTCAATATCTAGCAAAAATTAAGATACCACACACACTTATTACTATACAATGGGACATATTTATCATTTTTAGACAGTGCAAACTTTAATAAGTCTAGTATAGTAAACACGTATGTGTCCGGTAAACATCCATAATTGAGCTGCCAAAAAACAATAACATCATAGTGGCTGATTCGTTAAGATTAGCTTTCCACATGCCAGTCTTAATAAAAGGCTCGCTGGAGTACGATGTGACAAAGTCATTAAGGGGGCGCAACATGTAATGTATTTGGCACATCTTATTAGTGGTACATGCCTCTGTGACCTTTGCCAAAAATGCCACTGCAGATAGCGGCTGGAGTAGCATTTCTGACAGTAGAAAGACTGATACTAGTGATGGGCGAGCACTAAAATGCTTGGGTGCTCGTTGTTCGGGTTGAGCAAATTGGAAAACTCGGGTACTCAGACAGCACAAAGAGCCCAATGTAAGACTACGGGTGACCTGAGCATTTTTACCGCAATTTCCCCCGGGGGTCCTTTTAAGGTCTTAAAACTTCTGAAAATGATGGAAACACTGATCAAATGACACAGGGACATCATGGGGATCGCCCCTGGAAGCATTCCTGACTCCTAGTTCACAGCTTTAAACAATGTTGCTAGAGTTTCATGACATTTTTACCGATGCACCAAAAAACATATCAAAACAAAACCAAAACAGATTTTGCTGGGAAATATGTTACGGTACATCCTTTCCACGTTAACGACTTGTATATAAGGCAAAATAAATAACCCCAGACCAAAATGTTCCTCCACCACTTGAGCTATGTTCACACAAAGCATTTTTGAACTTTAACATTGCTTTCAACCAAAACAAATGCATTCACTGGGAAATGTCATTGTAACATTTAACAACCCTAGCTGGCCATGTGGTGTGTGACACATAAGCAGACATATCTTGTTTCATTTATGAAGGAGGGACACTTAAAGTGACAGAGCCTATTTTTACAGGGGCATCAGGCAGCATTAATCTGCTTAAAGGGCCATTATTAAACAGTGGGTCTCCTAAACTGTAATAGCCTATGCAGCGAGTGGATGGGCAGCCAAGAATCATGACACAACCCAATACCCCTTTCACGAGATGTACAGGAGGGCTTCCATAAAAAATGTTGCATTGAATGCAAGGCCTGCCCTTCTACCAAGTCATATGCACCCCAATAAGCCTTTGAACCCAGGTACTGGATGGGCCCAGGAAAATCCACTTCACATTATTTATTTTGTACTCCCATTCTGTTTTCTCATGCATTGACTGCAAGCTTGCCCTGCTACAAAGTGATATGCATGCCAATAACTCTAATCCCCCCTTGGAAGAAACAGGGAGGAGGTTCTCTTAACAAAAAATGTCCCATTAAAAAGGAGCGGGTCTCCTAGACTTGGAATGCCCATACACTTAGTGTATGGGCTGGCAAACACTTCTCCTGTGGGGTACACCTCAACCTTTTTCAGAACAAGTCTTTTACGCACAGCCTAGCCACCCACCCTCATTAATAATGCGACACTGGCTGTAGCTGCATGGAACACGTAAATCCTTTTGATCTAGTGGCAGTGGATGATCAGACGTGGAGGAAGGCCTGATTAAAAAATAGGCCCAACTTCTAGGAGCGGGTCTCCTAGACTTGGAATGCCTATACACTTAGTGTATGGGCTGGTAAACATTTCCCCTGTGGAGTACACCTCAACCTTTTTCAGAACAAGTCCTTTACGCACAGCCTAACCACCCACCCTTGTTAATAAGTCGACACTGGCTGTAGCTGCACGGAACACGTAAACCCTTTTAATCTAGTGGAGTGTATGATCACACGTGGACTTAGGCCTGATTTAAAAATAGGCCCATTTTCTAGCAGCGGGTCTCATAGACTTGGAATGCCTATACACTTAGTGTATGGGCTGGCAAACATTTCCCCTTGGGGGTGTACATATTTTTTGTATTTTGGTGACGGGCATCATAACACCCTTGCCAAAACATAGAGTGGCCGGAGCATAGCTGAATACGTTCACCCTGCTGTTCAAGTGGTGGTGGACAGTGAGGATGAGGAGCAGAAGGAGGAGGACACCAAATAGCCAAAATCAGGAAGCATATATCCATGTTTGGTTGTGAAGAGGTGCATGGGAATACACCTCCCAAAAAAACACTATATTTGAGTTTATGCTTCACTGTCATCATTTGGTGGTGTCGAGAAGTCAGGCCCAATCCATCCCTTGTTCATTTTTATAAGAGCCAGCCTGACTGCATTTTATGTAGAAAGGCGAATCTGTGATAATGCCACCAGCAGCACTAAAAACCCGCTCGGACAAAACGCTAGTGGCAGGGCAGGCCAGGATCTCCAAGGCATAGAGAGCCAGCTCATGCCACGAGTCCAGCTTGGATACCCAATAATTAAAATGCACAGAGAAATCACAGAGGATGTTGGTACAGTCAGCAAGGTACTCCCTCAGCATCTTAGAGAAGATTGCATTCTTTGTGAGATTACCCTGCGCCTCAGTGCATGGGCGATGGGAGGGTCTTAGAAAACTGTCCCAGAACTTTGCCAATATTACCCTGCCTCTGCTAGAGTGGACTTGTGTCTGTCTCGCCTTTCCTGCTTGGATGGCCGATGAACTGTTATCTCTGCCGCCAGCGTTTTGAAAAGGGGATTTTTTTAATAGTTCTGCAAAAATGGCCCTATGGTACTGCACATTTTGGCACAGCTGTCTGACTCTGGAAGAAGAAATTGAAGCCATGCCTGACAGACTGGTAACAGACAAGCCTTCCGTGTCCTCACCAACAGGACAACTGACCAAGGTGTCCACCTCCTCCTCTTCTTCCTCTTCTTCCCTGTCCTCAGGCCATCCACGCTGAACAGATAGCTTGACAGTTGTGGTTGTAGTCCCGTCTATAGCGCATGAAAGTAGCTCCTGTTCTTCCTCCTCCTCTTTCTCATTGTCAACCAATCCACGTTGGCATGACATGAGACTGGGCTGTGTGTAATCACCCTGTATGGTTCATTGATCCATGTCCTCGTGCTCTGCCTGCAATGCCTCCTATTTCATTGTGAGCAGAGAGCTTTTCAGAATGCAGATGAGCGGGATGGTGATGCTAATTATGGCATCATTGCCGCTCACCATCTTGGTGGACTCCTCAAAGTTTTGGAGAATGCTACATATGTCTGACATCCATGTCCACTCCTGAGGTCTTATGTGTGGAGTCAAACCTGAAAAATGACGGCATTGTTGATGCTGGTAATCAACAACTGCCCGCTTCGGCTCACAAATCCTTTCTAACATATGCAGTGTAAAGTTTCAACGCGTGGGGACATTACACACCAGTCGGTGAGCCAAAATCTGCAATCGCTGCTGAAGCACGGCAAGGGCGGCTGAAGCTGTAGCTGGCTTTCTAAAATGTGCACACAGGCAGTGTACTTTAACCAGCAGATCCGGCAGCACTGGATAGCTTTTAAGAAAACGTTGAATAACGAGGTTCAGCACATGGGCCAGGCATGGTACGTGTGTCAGTTTGCCTCGCCTCAAAGCCACCAGGTTCCTGCCATTGTCACACACAACCATGCCTGGCTGGAGATTTAGCGGTGTCAGCCACATATCTGCCTGCTCTTTCGGAGATGTCAACAACTCTTCAGCATTGTGCGGTTTGTCACCTAAGCAAATTAGCTTGAGCACAGCCTGTTGCCACATTGCTTTGGCAGTGCTGCAGTGCTTCCAGCTTGTGACTGACGTGCTCATTTCTGATGTGGAGGCTGAGGAGGAGGTGCAGGAGCTGTACACAGTGGAGGCAACCCTGATTGACGTAGGGCCCGCAATCCTTGGCATCGGGAGGACGTGTTCCATCCCAAGGTCTGTCTGGGTCCCAACTTCCACTATGTTAACCCAGTGTGCCATCAGCGAGATGTACCGTCCCTGGCCACAAGCACTTGTCCACGTGTCTGTGGTTAGGTGTACTTTCCCAGTAACTGCATTGTTGAGGGTATGGGTAATGTTGTGGGACACGTGCTAGTGTAATGCCGGGACGGCACACGGGGAGAAATAGTGGCGGCTAGGGACAAAGTACCTTGGGACGGCCGCCGCCATCATGTTGAGGAAAGCTTTCATCTCCATGAGCCTAAAAGGCAACATTTTGACCGCAAGCAGATGAGAAATATGAGAATTGAGTACTGTGACCAGTGGGGCATTGGCTGCGTATTTACGCTTACGTTCCAATAACTGGGGTATGGACAACTGAAGACTGCACTGGGACAAGGACGTGCACGTGCTTAATGTTGGTGCTATTTGACTGTGGGCAACAGCAGGTGCAGGGCAGGAGGCATCTTCGCATGCACCGTGGACAGGGGATTGGCTTGCATGGACAACAGTGGAAGAAGCAGTGGTGTCAACCGCAGACACTTCTTGGTGCCTGGGGTTGGGCCCACAAAGTCAGGTGCTTTGCTGCCATATGCCTGATCATGCTGGTGGTGGTAAGGCTGTTAGTTTCGCTACCCCTGCTGATGCTGGCATGACAGGTGTTGCAAATGGCCTGATTGGATTTATCGGCAGAGTCTTTAAAAATAACATGACTCGGGAAGACCTAACAGTTGGACTGGCAACTTCCCTCAGGTTAGTGTTAAGAGGAAAGGTTGCACACCTTCTGTCTGCAGCCACCACACTGCTTCTTCCTGCCTGAAGTGATGCAATGCCTACCTCCCCCTGTGTGCTGCTGTCCTCTCTCTGCATGTCCTACTGCCAGGTTGGGTCTGTTACTACATCATCCACCACCTCATCTTCCACTTCCCCACCCTGGTCCTCCTCCTGACTTTCTGGCAATTGTGTCTCATCATCGTCCACCTTTTGTGACCGTGGCTGCTCAAAGATTTGTGCATCGCTACATGGAATATCATCTTGCCCCGCTTTTAGTGGACAGGAAGGAGAGAAGAAAAAGGAGCATGTACATATCAGGGATCACCAAATGATAATATCAAAAATACTTTATTGTAACCCCAACACACTAGGAAAGCATTAAAAACATCTAAAACTGCAAAAATGCAATCATCAAGATACAAAAACCCATAGTAGGCTTAAACCCCTGCCAAAACCCCAAATAGACAGTGTGTTGCTTCTAGTGGCACGGCAATACCACTACCACAAATGTGTGCCCTGTTTTTTTATTATTTTTGGGCTAACTAGTGCTGTATATCAGTACTGTGACACCCAGGACAAAAAAAGGAAAACCGGCCTAAACTGGCCAAACTTTGAGCACGCACAGATATCAGCTGGTACGGAGATACCACTATGACAAATGTTTTTTTTTGTTTTTTTGGCTAAATAGTGCTGTATATAAGTACAGTTTCACCCAGGACAAAAAATAGAAAACTGCCGTAAACTGGCCAAACTTTGAGCACACACAGATATGAACCACCACGGAGACACCACTACGAAAAATGCTATGACACCCAGGACAAAAACAGGAGAACCGGCCTAAACTGGCCAAACTTTGAGCATGTACAGATATGAGCTGCATGGAGATACCACTACGACAAATGTGTGGGCTGTTTTTTTTATTTTTTGCTAAATACTGCTGTATGTAAGTACAATGACAGCCAGGACAAAAAAAGAAAACCGCCGTAAACTGGCCAAACTTTGAGCATGCACAGATATGAGCTGCCATGGAGATACCACTACGACAAATGTGTTTTTTTTTCTTTTTTGGGGGAGGAGTAATTACTGCTGTATATAAGTACAGTGACACCCAAGACAAAAAAAGAGAACCACCGTAAACTGGCCAAACTTTGAACACACACAGATATGAGCTGCACGGAGATACCACACCAAAAAATGTGCGGCCTGTATTCCAATTACACCTGGGGCTAGCTATATAGGGAAAATATATCATACAGGTAGTAGCAGCACCAGAACACAGGAAGGGAATGGACCCTCTTGATGTATGCAATTATCTATATACACACATACAGTGCCTGCAGGCCTTGCACTGATGTGTACAGAGCGATGCACACTACCCTGCCTACCTAACACCGGAACCTATATACTCCGGAATTAGTCCTTAGAAGGACTGTTGGTTTAGATGGATTTGAGTAGTTTAGGTGGTGCTAAGTGTCGAATGCCCACCAACTTGAAATTGTTGTTGAATATATTTATAAACACACAGATTATGAAAAAGTGTAATGGAAATGAGATGATGGCCAGCACTTACCGGTGTATGATTGGTTTTCCTTGGAGAAAACGCATTGGAATAGGAACCAACAGAGGACGTATTCAGGTCATCATTGCTGAGGTTATCAAGTGTATCACTAAGGCCACTGCTAGCAGAACTACTGTCATCCCAACTAAAAAAAAAGAAGACCGTGTTGTTAGTGCTGTACTACAACGTTTTCACTGTATATTTCTAATGTACTATATAATCCCATCCATCGCTTAGAAAGAACTGCTAACAGTACTACACAACAAGTGTCACATGGCGAGTTTCCGCTGTCACTTTACATAAAGCTTAAGTAGTTGGAGGTTTGTTATGAAAAAGTAGATTCATAAAAATCGAGCACTTATAAATCTCTCCAGTGATGCAGAGTTTACAGCCATTACATGCTTTGGCAACCAGACACTGGATGTCCTTGGAAGAAATGTTCGGCACTGGTTTACCACCTGTGAAATTACCTTCATGTAAAAAGCGAGATTTTCCATTCAATATACTTGTTAATGCTTTTTAAATGCTTTCTGCAGCTCAGAAAGCCCCCCAAACAATAGAGCGCATGTAACAAAGACTTTTTGACGATAAAAGTCTTAATTCGACCTCAATCAGGCAATACGTTCTTAGGCAGCACTACAACACCGGTGCCCTTTATTCATTAATGCTTACACCCAAGCTTGAAATACGGAATAAAAAGCTGATCACTTCCAAGAACATTCCTAAATTGACTACATTCATCAAATCCTTTGAATATGTACAGCAACCATTTACTTTGTTGTCAAGGTCTCCTGAAACGAGATAGCATTCATCTAGCTGACAAATGAGAGAGCTATTGAGAAAATGGAATTCATCAGTGAGATATACTGTAGGTAAAAAGTAAGCGGTAGTGCACTGAAAACTGATAATGTATATGTCTATGAAAGGTCATTTAATACAGTAAATTCGCTGTATAGGATCACACATTACAGAAATATACTATATGCCATTACACATTATTTTGAATTTATAATCATTTCCTCACTTTTCATGACACTTTACAATTACTTGTATCCAAACAATCCCTGTTATGTGTTAACAGTCACACTCTGCAGCTGTTCTTCCAAGTCATGTATGATGAATCCAATACCGTAAAGCTTATCGAGCTAACCAATGAGCCACTATGATGCCAATCTGAAATATACTGTCTGGCTATTGGTGGACATACTGCATGTGCAGCCTGTGCGGCTGCACCCGGGCCCGAAGGTGGAGGGGGCCCCTGCAGGGTTTCTAATAATGAGGGCAATCTGGCCAGGGAGCAATCCCTGCAGCTCCACTGCCTACAAGAGAAAATAGCAGCAGAGAGTAGCTGCAGCGATCTGTTCTGTGCGGAGAGGTGAGAGGTGGTGTGTGTGCATGAGTAGCGTTGAGGGGGAATGTGCAGAGAGGTAAATGGTGCTGTGTGTGTCTGTGTGTGTGAAGGGGGAGAAGAGGGCAATGATGGGGCTGATGGGGAGAAGGCAATAAATGGTTGATGGAAAAGGCAATGATGGGGATGGTGGGGGAGAATGAAATGATGGAAGCGATGGAATGGGTAAGGATGGGGGTGGTGGTTGAGGAGGAAATGATGGAAGCGGTGGAATGGGCAATGATGGTGTGGGAGAAGAAGGCAATGATGGAGGTGGTGGAAAGGACAATGATGTGGTGGTGGAAAGGGCAATGTTGGGGAAGGAAGAAATGATGAAGGTGGTGGAATGGGCAATGATGGGAGTGCTGGGGGAGAAGGCAATAATGGAGGTGGGGGAGAAGGCAATGATGGTTGTAGTGGAAAAGAAAATGATTGGAGTGGTGAGGAAGGAGGCAATGATGGGGGTGGTGGAGGAGAAGGCTGTGATGGAGGTGGTGGAAAGGGCAATGATGGGGTAGTAGGGGAGAAAGCAATGATGAAGGTGGTGGAAAAGGCAATGATGGGGTGGGGCGAAAAAGCAATGATGGAAGTGGTGGAAAGAACAGTGGTGAGGAGAATGAAATGATGGCAGTGGTGGAAAGGACAATGATGGTGGTGGTGGAAAGGAGGAAATGATAGAGGTGGTGGAAAGGGCAATGATGGGGTGGTGGGAAAAATCAATGACGGAGGTGGTGGAAAAAAACAATGATGGGGTGGTGGTGGAAAGGACAATGATGGTGGTGGTGGAAAGCACAATAATGGGGTGGTGGGGGAGGAGGAAATGATGGAGGTGGTGGAATGGGCAATGATGGGAGTGGTGGGGGAAAGGACAATGATGGGGTGGTGGTGGGGTAGGATGAAATGATGGATGTGGTGGAATGGGCAATGATATGGGGTGGTGGGTGAGAAAGCAATAATAGTGGTGGTGGAGAAGGTAATGATGGAGGTGGTGAGGAGGGCAATGATGGGATGTGGGCGAGGACAATAATGGGATGTGGGGGAGGCGGACAATGAGGGATGTAGGGGAATGGGATGGGAGGAAGGGGACTTATAATGGACTTAGGAACAGGGGGAGGTGGAAGAAGACATTATTATCGCTTATTATGTCTAACATAGTCCTTTAGTATATAGTGTACTCTCTTTTATGTATAACACAGTCCCTTAGTATATAGTGTACTCACTAATTCTGTATAACACCATCCTTAGTTACAGAGTTTCCTCTTTTATTATGTATAACATCGTCCCTTATTATGTACTATCCTCTCTCATTACTGTATATATGATGCCATCCCTTATTATATAGCTTCCTCTGCTGTTATGTACAGTAATATCTCTTACATAGTGTATTCTTGTTAATTTTGTTATTCACAGCGCCCTCTTTTATTACATAGTCCCTCTCTTTTTAGATATAAAATGACTGCTGATGGAGGAGCCAGTGACCAGACGACCAGTCCATCAGCTCCTCCATTAGAAAAGAAGCTTTCCCATGCTCCATCAGCCATCATCACATTATACTGTACAGCTAACAAGACAGGAAGGTATGTAATAAAAAAACAAGGCTCTATATAATCCAATATGTAAGGGACGGTGCTGTACATAACAAGAGAGGGCACTGTATAATAAGGGACAGCAATATACATAATAAAGGAGACTATGTAATATATATACATTTATGTGTGTGTGGCTATATATATATAGCTTTGTCACCATAAAAGGAGGTGGGCCCAGACTCATTTCTTGCACAGGGGCCCCAAGCTGTCAGTGTCCACCCCTGTAGTTTGGCTAAGTGAAAACTACAATTATTATTACTTCGAGATGGCATAACTACAAGGATACCAGAATCACATATGCAGTCCAGCATCTTCTTAGGGGTTCATACAGATAGATGAAGGCCAGAGTGTGCAGGAAACATTAGTATAGACTGGGGACTAAAATAGGTTTTTCATATTATAGCTACTGTGAGCTGATATGATTGAATGGACCCCATTAGACGGCAATCATAGAGCCCAAAAGGTACCTCCTAATGGTAAAACAGACTCCTAATCCTCTAAATGGTATGATTAATATTTTTTCAGATTAACTCATCTGTAACCTTATAAACACTCAAATCAAAGGCCAAGATAATCACAGATTAATAAGATACTCTAAAATAACAAACAAAACCTACAAACAAGGCAGCATTATACAAAATTAATAATCTTTATTAAATCATGACAAGCAAAACAAAAAATATTTCTTAAAATGTTAAAATACATAGGCAAGTAATACAGCAAAATGGTCCTGTTGTGCACCTGGCTAGCCACATCATAATGCCGCATCCCCCCTGACAGGGGTACCAGCAGACACCAAACATCAGGGAGGACGAGGCGTTACAACTTGAGACACAGAACAAAGATGTGCAGAAGGTGAGCTCCTGATCCAGCTGCTCCATCCAAGGATTCCTCTTTATTGGTTTGTGTCCCTATTCAACACCCGTTCATTCGCACAATGGTAAGCCCGCTTTGAAAAAGCTCACATGAAACGTGCGTTGGGGGTGGTCCTGGTTGTGCATTACAGACCTTGATATTTGCAATTTGGCCTGGTTTTTCTTTTGACTATATTATTGTTGCTTATAGTTTCCTTACTTGAATTTGGATGACGTGAAGCACGGTGCACATAGTTATCAGATCAACATATTAAAGTATTGTATTAGAGCTTTCCATTTATTTTTACTTTATAGAGGCGTAAATTTAGGCTAGTCAGAAGCACAACAGGATCTTTTCCGTGTATAATTTGTCAATGTTTTTTTAATGTGTTTAAAAAATATTTTTTGTTTTGTCAATTATGATTTAATAAAGATTATTCATTTTGTATCATGTTGTTGAACAATCTCCTTTGTGCATGAATTTCAATCTATAAAATGTTTTGCTAACATGTTGTGATATTGTATTCATTTTTTGTGACAACTTGAAGCCCATAAAGTATTACCTTTTCCTCGTTAAGTCATAGGTAATATGTGCACATTATATGCATTAAAATACATATCCATCACTGCCTTGTCCGATTTGGAACCCCATTCTAGCTCTTTTTGGTACCTCATGAGCACAGTTCTGACTAGCTGGCTCACAAGCGGACAATTAGTTGCTTTCTCAAAGTAAGCAAAATAAGCTTATGAGAGCCTTGATGTGAGATTCATACAGTAGACTTACATAAAGAAAATGACTTCTGGGCCACAAATAAAATGCTGTGTGAACTGGCTAGACTGAACTGCGGTCACTTGGTGCAGTAAAGGTCCATTGAGGCGCTTGAAATGGGAGAAGACGGCGATGTGTAAATATTTAATGCGTACACTGTGTGCACATATTACTTATGGATACGGGAGGAGATAATTAGAAAACGTAGGACTGACACTTTAAGCAAATTGAATAAAAGGTAAATGTGGACACATCTGTTCAACACAAAATAGCAGTGATATGATTATGTTATATTAACAAAGCGCTAAAGACATTAAGCACACAGCACTAAATATATACCATTAATTTATCATAGTAAATGTGACAAAGTGCTCCAAAGAAATAGTTGTAAATATATAAATCACAGTTAGGGCTAAATTAAATTTCAGAAGCTGAGAGTTATTTAATGAGCTAATGTTATGGTTCATTAAGTCCTACAGATCAGTTTAGAAAATGTCTGGACAGGAGCAAAATTCAAAGGTGAAAGGTTAGGACACAAATGACATAAAGCAAAGCTATCTGGGTAAAAAGTAATTCCAGTAACACTACAAGTAAATGAAAACACAAAAAGGCCAAAAATGGAGCAACAGAGATCACCTAAGAATTTGTATAATCTATTTTTTGATAGAAAATAATTAAGAAACTAAAAAAAAAAAACTATCAGGTCAGTAAGGAGCGTATCAAGACAGAAAAGGGAAAAATTATGTTTAGATTTCTCATACAAATTTTGGATTTTTTTCACCACTGAAATAAAAAATAAACTATACATGTTTGGCATCTGCATACTGGTGCTGACCTGGAGAATTACTTTGCCAAGGCGGTTCTATGATATAGTGAACATTGTAAATAAAAAAACACAATAAATAATTGTGGAATTGCACCTTTTTTTGCAATTTCACATCACTTGGAATGGGGAAAAAAACCATTTTCCAGTACAAGATATGGCGAAATGAATGATTTATTTCAAAAGTACAACCACTCATACGGCCATGTTGACGGAAATATAAAAAAAAGTTATGGCTTATGGAAGAAGGGGAGGAAAACACAAAAACGAAAAAAAAAATGGAAAATGGCCTGGGGGTGAATGGGTGGGGGTTATACAGGACTATATTAATTTATTTGCTATGGGCCTAAGAACTAACAGGCAGTTAGTTACTAAGCTGTCTATTGGTTCTTCAGACAATAAAAAAATAATATAGTGCAGCACTTCTCCATGAGTATATGTATGTACAGTAGCTCTCCCCCCAAACCTGTCTGATCACTGCCACTTATAAGCCAGTAGGTAGCCTTCTTTCTTCAGGATGAGAGCTAGTATGCACTGACCATTTCCAGTGACAACTAGTGTAATGGTAAATGCAAGATGTTGGCAATATTTTGGTCATTTTGTACTAACTTATTGCTATGTATATAAATACTAACGGGAATGAAAAAAAACCCTCTTTCATGTGTGCTTTTCTTATAAGTAAACGTCAGCTCAGAGTAACAATTTGTTTTATCATTTAAAATGTAGTTACAAATTATACATATTCCTAAATTAAAGCCAAACATTGCAATCTACTTAGTGAAGTTTAGGAAGACAGATGCAAAGTAAACAGGACACTCAGGACTCCTAAATATTTACTTGGCACCTACAGTGTACAGCTGTATATGGAGATGTTATACCTTGTATCTGTGCACAGACTAGAGCATGTTCGCCTACAATTCACGGACTGTTATTTGCTTGCTAATAGATAAAAGAAACAAATGTCTTTCCAGCTGTTCTTCGTATTCAGATTGGGTTTAGCTGACCTTTCATTTGGACTTCCATCCATTTATTCACTATTAAGAGGATTTATAGCAGTGCTGAAAAACTGAACTGATCCATTTATGGATTCTGAGCATACTCTATGTATAGTAAGTGAGACTTAACTTTAGTGGTGAGGGAGCAGAGGATTACTCATGTCTTGTTAAACAGGATATCCTGAACTATTTAATTATTTTTTAACTAAGAGACTAAATACTAACAGTCAGGTAGTACACTAACTATCTGTCTGTTGTGCTCGATGCCGATCTCTGCCAGCACAGAGCAGTCAGACCGCTCCTGCCGGTGATTCAGTGACTTCCGCTGATGCCTTGTCAACAGAGCAGCGACTCGGAGCCAGCTGTCAATCAGCATGACTTTGGCAGTTACGCCCCATCAACTAAGCAGTCCAGAAGAAGTTGAAGTGGAGCAGCTGAATCCGCTGGCTGGAAGAGAAGTTGACCACTCTGAGATGGCGCTAGGTAGAACAAACAGGTAATGGCCCTTGTTAGCAACAACCTTCCTGTTAGTTTAAAGGCCTATAGTTAATCATGGGCAAAACCTTTAAAATTGAAGGATAAACAGACAGACAGGCCTGATTTCCAGATTATAGCACCTCTTTATATCTAAAGGCCTCTGAACTATTAGACAGAAGTTGACCAAACCTGCTGATTTCAGGCATCCATCTAATGAGAATGGGCCCTGCTGACTCTTCCCTAGATGTCATCTGTTGGGCAGGTAAAATGTAAATACCCAAGTTTTTTCTTCTCCCCGAGATAAGCCTTTACAGCTGTTTGGCAGCAACTTTCCTCCGTCTTCCCATTGAAAACACATGAATATTTCGTGGAGCTGAACGTTCATGTGTATGGGGAGGTCATAGCAATATCTGTCAGATGAAAGTGCATTTGACAGGCAGACAGACAGATAATCTGATTTTGAGACTTATAGGAAGTATGTGATGTCTGCTTTTTTATTTTTTTTTTCATAATTTAGATTACTAATCATTTAAATATTTTTTAGATGATGAAGCACATAGTTCAGAATATTTCCTAAAAACAACCTGTGTTTATTTTGTAATTCCATTGTAAATTCTTCCTTTGATTTTGTAGATGAAACACTGACTCTATCCAAACATATCGCCACCACACACATTGTATGAAACCTAGTCATCTAAGATATATAGTCACAAAAAATAAACCACTAAAAGTTTGGACATCACATCAAACATAAATACTCATATGTGGGGAAAAGGCCCAGATATAGGAGATCAGTAGATTGGATTGTTGGGAAGTCCTTTATTGTGGTCTGGCTCTCCACCCAATACAGCTTAAGTTGAGAATAAATAGGGTTGCATAAATCATTCTTACTCGTCTCTAATGATTATGGGATTGAGATGCTTGTTAAGAAAACTAGAAATACGAAGCGCCTCTGTGACACAAATATGTTTTTCATTAGAGGTCCCATCATTTCTTTACAAAGTACATAATGGTAGAGTACATGAAGCAGGTCCATCACTCAGGCACAGTAAATAAACTCCTACGAGTTATGATAAACCATAAAAACCAAAACACTATTTCAACAAAAAGCCGATAACTAAGTTTAATCTCACTGACTGGCCTCAGAATAGGAAAATGATTCTTTTCAAAGCTACTGGTTACATGATATATGGCTCAGGCACTATCACAGATCCAAAACAGATTGAACAAATTAACATTGTTCTGCTATCCAATAGAAATTGTTTTTGTAATTAACCACAGTATAAGGAAGCAATGTGTTCCCAGCCAAGCTGTAATAAAGCATATTATCCTGCCCTAGAATGACAGCTTTCAGATCTTGGAACATTTTTTAAGGGTTAGTAGTCTTGCTATTAGTACACCCACTTCTTTAGCTGATGTCCCACCCAGGGCGTGAAAATCTTCATATGCTGTGCCGGACAGGGCATCAATCAAGGAAAAGTGAGCTTCTCACATTAAAGAGGCAATGATCATGCTAACCGACCCAGATGACTCATGAGAGCGGTGCATGGCAGTTTTATAAATTTCATTTCTCCCTGCCTTATAAGAGCTGCAATTTCAGCATAGGGATGCGTAGAAAGGTACTCACGAGCCCTGTTGTGCTGTTCCATCTAAAATTATTAATATATGGTTTTATAGACTGTGTTATTTTCCATGCCATGTATAATAGTCCTGCATTTGCTCTGCTGCCACCTGCTGTCCTTTTTCTGTATAGCAGCCTGCAGCTAAATCATTCTAGTACATGACTTCCACTTCCGGGTCAGGCCACGCTTTCTCTTCCTGCTAGCAGCCATTCTTAGTTTCATTTTCTGCGGGAGAGACGCGCTTGAACCGAGCTGTGAAAGGCATCAGTTTTTTGACCACCTTGCTGCAACACCTTGCTTCACAAATTTGCTGTACCACCTTGGTTGTTACACCTGCATTTCTGGAGAAGTACTGCATTACCAATCATATGCTGTTTGTCCAGATTTCCAAATAAACAAGTCTGGACTTCACAATCCCTGGTGTGTGTCATCTCTCCGGATGCTGAACAGCAACAATGGTCCTGTCTGCTTTGCATTGAGGAAACGGAAGGTAGGAATCTCTCCCAACCCCAATCAACTACACCTCCATTCGCCTCATGTGGGGACAGAACACCTGTAGCATGTTGGCAAGGGTGTTACCACTATGTTTTTGATGTGTAAATAAAGAAGTTACATTTTTTCACCATTTAAATTAGATGATACAATGTTTTATATAGTGGTTCATCAGATACACTCCTCAACATTGACATTGCAATACCAAGAAGAAAATGTTGTGGAATTATTAAAATCACAGGATCGATAGACATGATACTGATATGCTGCAAGGAATGAATGATACAATAAGTAAACAGCAGCCATTCAACAATTCACAAACATCAATGTAATCTACAACAAGAGTCAAGGTTCAGACTCAAATGAACAATAGTTCATGTCCCTGAGCACATTAAATAAATTAAATTATTAATTAATTATTAAATTAAATGTCTGGCAAAATTAAGAATGAATGCTGTGTTGTCACACCAACCAATGACTTTCCCAATGTGCTTGATGGGAGATAAGTTCCTGGCCTTGTTAGCACACTTCGGCCATGTAAGCTGCTCATTGAAACATGAGCAACATATGGCCTGGCAGTGTAGAGCTGAAAAACAGCTCCTGGGATACTTTGGAGAAATTTACATGACAGAATGATGCTATCATTGTGGTTTGGTCCTGGTGAAGAGGTTTGGAAACCTTGAAACGTGTTGACCCAATAAACTGCAGTCATGCTTTAACCTTGTGTGTGACTGAACTTTGGGCTGCATGGGTTCTGAATCACCACCTTCCTCATTTTCTTCATGGCATTTATTGGTGGTGTGGCAGCAGGCTTTCCATGTTTTATATGAGTTGTGACTTTCACAACCCTATCAGGTCAGCGTACCTACAATATTTTATTTAATTTTTTATCAGATGAAACACGAGAGGTAGTGAGTTCTACTTCCATGGAAGTCTTCAAACAGAGGCTGGACAGACATCTGTCTGTGATGATTTAGTGAATCCTGCTTTGAGCATGAGGTTGGACCAGATGACCCAGTAAGTCCCTTCCAACTCTACCATTCTATGATTCTATGTTTCTATAATTTGCGCTTTCCTTCTCTCCAGCTTTATCATTTTATTTAGAATGAAAACTAGATGGATATGGCTACCATACATCATATCACTCCATTCAATAATACCAGGAGTAGGACCAGTGTGAAATTCTCTTGCGAAGGCCCCTTCACAGAGTGATCCATTCTGTACTGCAAGTGAAATTAAATGTCACAAAGCTAAAGGCAACAAAGAGATGATAGCCAGACATTGGTTTGGAGACTATGTATGCAATGCCATGAAGAAGCCTTCACAAGGGTTTGTGAAAGGGTCCTCAGAGGCATATTTCAACATAATAATGCCAAGCCGGATGTTGCTTATGCTATTATGAACAGCCTACTGGGCCTAAACATGCTACTAGGCCATGCAACCTCTCCAGACTTGTCCTCTATTGAACACATCTCATTGGTCAGCAATTACAAAGAAAGCTGCAAGCAGCAGATCTTGATGATTTGTGTGCCCAAATGCCTTCAGTGGGGCCGAACATTACTCAGAGAGCCATTAAAGAGAATCTGGTTTTTGCAATGTAATCTTCAGACACCATGAGCTTATCATTATTAAAAAAAAAAATTAACGGTGGCCAAGCATTTCTGTGGTCCAGGACACAACATGAGCAATATGATCATTGTCATATTAAAAGGCAACTTTAAAACAAAAAAATATTGAAGGGTTTGGGAATACAAACTTGTCTTTTATTGCCTCCACACAGGACTAAAAATGTCAGGAGGATTTATGACTCACTACAAATTTTGAGGAATCTATTCTAGAGATAGTGAGGGCACCTTGCCTTTGATCTTATGTGGATATTGGGACTATAAAACTTTCACATCCCTAATTTAATCCAATTAAGGATTCATTCTGTGAGTTAATTTGTTTATTTAAATGTCCATTTATTATGCCATTCCTCTGTTTTTTTTGTGCATATATTTGTTATACCATGCCTGAGGAAGAGACCTATAAGAAGTCTCGGAAGCTTGCTTTGTAACATTATTTATTTTATTCTGGTTAGCCAATAAAAAGGTACTGTAGTAGTTGGATAAATTAATACAGGCATAGAGACCCAATAAGTTCACAGAGCTGTACTTAACACGAATGAACTAAAAAAATAACTTTTATTAATCTATTTAAAATGACATAAAAAAGAACTGTGCACAAACTTTATGACCAAGATAGAAAAAAGGGAAAGAAACCTACGTCTCACCCTATCACTATATCACCCTTTTACCATCTCACCCTATGACTCACCTATATCCTCACCCATTAAAAGGTATCATAACTACAAGATTATCTTGTTTTTCCCTCTGATAGGTCTCATTGCTAGGAAACATGCATCCTGGTTTGAGGGAGCCCCCTTCTATGATAAGCATCTCACTATCTATGGACATTGTATATTCAGGGTCTGGTGTGGGCGGGGTTAGCTTTCTTAGCTCTGCTTCATGCTAATTCTAAAAAACCTGATTGTGTGAGAATCGCAACACCCAGTAAACTAAGTGATAGTTTGTTGGATTCAGGCTTTCTTTGTCTACATCATGCTGCTCTCAGATGAGGTAGCAAAAACCTTCTGACAGATTCCCTTTAAAAAAATCTCACTGATAGCATGCCAAAGCTTGTAAGTACATGCATTTCTGCACATGATGATCTTATATGAAACTGAATAAATCAAAATGTTTTGAAAATTGTGTTTCCATTTTTCATCATACATATCATTAATATGTCTGTAGTTATTATAATTCCATGACTTTTCCTTCTCGTTGTTGTAATTTTGATAGGTTGCCCCTATTATCCCCCATATTTTGAAATCAATAGTGGTGACATTAGATTTACATGTTAGGGACCTAAAAGTAGAAAATGTCCTCAGGTAAAACATCTGATAATTCATGCTAAGTTAGGTATTATGCATACCCAAACTTTTACTAGAGATAGTAAAACAAAACAGTTTGCCCCACCAATCATTAGTATGTAGGTCAAGAGACCCTATTCCTTCCTACCAATCCAATCACAAAATGGGATAGCTTAAAGAAAACTTTTTATATTGAAAATGGCATCCGCAGAGCAAAGTTATACATTAGGAGCTGATGACTCAGATATAGATCTTTGTGGGTATAGTTTCAGAAAACTTGAATCTTATTAACTGAAATCCCTGCTGCTTACATATGAATCCAGTGGGCAGTCCAGTTCAGTGACTGACAGCTATCTCGGCATACACAAGAAAGACTTTCAATCACTGAACAGTACCACCCACTGGACTCACATATGTACAAACACCAGGGATTTAATGAATAAATACAAGTTATACTGAATATTTTCCAAAAGTTATTCTCTCAAACCATTTACATATCATTCTTCTCAGCATCTCCTTCTCTATGTACAACACGACAGGTTCCCTCTAAATGGACCGGCAGGGTGAAGAATGTTCTTGAGCATTTAGGAGTTCCTGTATGGCAGTTGCACACCTTCAGGGCTGCATTTCTCTGCTCTAAAAACATTAATTTGTCATAATTTCAAAACATACACATCTAAGGATGGAAAATCGAAACACAACTATACACCATCTCAATTTCGACCTATATTTTGCTGATGTTGCTACAGGGGGGTCAATAAAGCTGCTATTCATTTTCTCTTGCAAGCAAGAAACGGTTGGATAGGAAAAGCAATTCACTATGACTATAGCATAGCCTGCAGAGACATCAATAAGACTGCAGTGACAGCAATACTGATGGCTAATCCGATGTAGGAACTGTAGAAAACATTTCATAAAGTATGTTCAGTATATCTGAAATATTAATGACTCTGGAAGTGCAGCTCCTTCCAGGCATGCGGAAATAAAATTATTCCCTCGCACTGCAAGTCACAACTGTTATCAATCAAATCATTGATTAGTATTATTTCATAAAACCATGCCTTCTGCACCATTAGTGTAATGTAAAATGGGGGCAATATCCTTCTCAGACAGGGCTGGAATGTTCTCAGCAGTAGCTAAGTGCAGACATGTTATTTGTTCTACTCAATATACAGATGTTCTAAACATTTCTACGACACCAAACAAAAGCAAACCATGGGGGAAGATTTACTATCAGGGGATATTTTTGAAGTCAGTTTTAGTTAAGCGTGTGCTGCCATATTTTATTCTAAATTTATGTCACACAGTGCTTGATCGAGTTGGTGCATATTTAGTTTGTTCCCCAGTACTTATGTCACCTGGAGATTGAATTGCCAGTTTCTTTCAATTCATAAATTTGATATAGATACTTGCCTAAGGGTGCTTTCACATTGCATTGTGTTTCACCGTCGGGGCATACATCCAAAAGCAAAAAGGGGCCCCAAAGCATGCACCGATGTGGCCAATAGACTGTAATGGTGACGAAAGAGCGAACGTGAGCTTGGCCATACACTTTTTTCAGGAGTGTACACCTACAGGAGGCAGACACTAAGACACTAGTACACTGCGTCTGGGTAAGGAGATGCCCTGCTTCAGGGAGAATAATAGAAGCTACGGGGGTGTGACTACGAGGCTATCCTCCCGATAACATCCTATTTAAAACTCTTCTCAAATGAAACATCAGGAAGTAAAGAGAATAGCAAAGAATTATTATTAAGCAAACTATAAAAGTGGCTAGGTCTTAAAAAATAAATATCTATAAAAGGCATTTTATCTTTGTGATGTACACTTTAACCCCTTTCTGACATCGAATGTAATATTCCGTCCCTGTGCCCTGGGCCTATTTGACCAGGGACGGAATATTACGTCAGCGCGATCACCCGTGCACACAGGAGGGGGGTGTGAGGGCGATTGCCAATGCATGTCAGCTGATTCTGACAGCTGACACCCTGAACTAAGTGCCAGGAGCGGTCACAGACCACTCCCAGCACTTTAACCCCCAAAATGCTACGATCGACACAATCGCAGTATTCCGGAAGCCGGCAGAGGACTGACAACCCCTCTGCCTTTGGATTGGAGACCTCATGGCATGACGCAAGGTCCTGATTGTTGCCATAGTGACCCATAGTGATTCATTTACCAGACTTAGAAAACTTGCTGATCATGCCCAGTGCATTATGAGCAAGTTTGTCTGTCAGTGCAGAGCTGACAGTTTATGAAGCATGGGGATGCTGCTTCATCTCCATGCTGCAGAAGCGATCAGCCTGCAAAAAATGATAGTCCCATAGTGGGACAAAGCAAAAAAGTTAGAAAAAAGTAAAAAAAAGAAGTTTAAATAATTTTAAAAATGCAAAAAAATAAAGAAATAATAACAAAAAATAAAAGATATTGTATCTCTATATAAAAAATTTTAATGAAAAAAATCAATAAAAGTACACATATTTGGTATGACCGCGTCCACAACGACCCAACCTATAAAACTGTCCCAATAGTTAACCCCTTTAGTGAACACCATTAAAAAAAGGCAAAAAACAATGCTTTATCATCATAATGCTGAGCAAAAAGTGGAATAAAATGCAATAAAAAAGACAAAAATAAGTAAACATGGTACTGCTATAAACATCATTTTGTTCCACAAAAAACAAACTATCATACAGCTCCATGAGCGGAAAAATAAAAAAAGTTATAACTCTCAGAATAAAGCGATGCAAAAATAATTATTTTTTTCTATGAAATAGTTTTTATTGTATAAAAGCGCCAAAACATAAAAAAACTATATAAAAGAGGTATTGCTGTAATCATACTGACCAGAAGAATAAAACTGCCTTATCAATTTTACTCACAAAAATCAGAATAGAAAGCAATCAAAAAAGGTCATGTGCCTGAAAATGATACCAATAAAAATGTCAACTCGTCCAACAAAAAACAAGACCACACATGACTCTGTAGGACAATACAGTTGTGGCCAAAAGACCACATTGAGGGACAGTAAAGGTACTGTCACACTTAGCGATGCACCAGCGATCCCGACCAGCGATATGACACGGTCAGGATCGCTGGTGCATCGCTAAGTGGTCGCTAGTGAGCTGCCACACAGGCAGATCTCACCAGCGACATCACAGCGGTCGGGGGTCACTACTTACCTGTCACACTAGGCGATCCTGACATCCTCCCACCCGGCTCCACGCTCGTCGCTCGTCTCTCTACAGGAAGCTGACGACGAGAAACGGTCCAGTACGTTCTCGCGCGATCAGCGATAACCAGCAGGGGAGCGGGTCGTAGGTAAGTATCACACACAGTGATATTGCTAAAATATCGCTATAATGTCACAAGTTATAGCGATATTGCTAGCGATATCGCTTAGTGTGACAGGCCCTTAACTGTAGAGCAATGAACCGCGGTCAGGAGGGCGCCAAGGACAAGAGGGAAGTCTGTTTGATGTCTTTATTCCACAACTCGTTTCAACAGCAGGACGCTGTCTTCCTCAGGTGGTTACCCACCTGAGGAAGACAGCATCCTGCTGTTGAAACGTGTTGTGGAATAAAGACATCAAACAGATTTCCCTCTTATTGTGGGAAAACGTGACATAGTTTTAAGTAAAACCTATGCAGAAATAAGGAAAATTCTGAAGAGTTCACCTGCTTTCACATACTATTGTATCTCAAAATGCCGTTAATGAAAGCTCAGACAAGATGAATAACCCATGATCATATTACTAAAACAGAATAAAAAATTCTACAATCAGAAAAATATTATACAAAATATTTTTTCAGTTTTACTTATTGAAAATTAATAAAAAATTATACATTTCCTTTAAAAATTAACTGAAGATAGAACTAAAAAAAAAGTTTCCTTTATATACCGTAACTGTTTGCACATTGAAGAAGTGACTAAATAAGGAAACTGTGGGCTGTTTTTCAAAGATTCATAGGGAAGTAGCCACACTAAAAATGAAATTTAAAATGAACTAGATGTAATCTGATCTAATTGTGATGTGGTTTTTTATACTTTATATAGAAAAATTATAGCTCTCAAAATGTGTTAATGCAAAAACTATTTTTTGCAATAAAAAGCGTCTTTTAGTGTGTGACAGCAGCCAAGCATAAAAACCCGATATAAATCTGGTATCACTGTAATCGCACCGACCAGAAGAACAAAGTCCCCTAATCACTTATACCGCATGAGGCATGGCATAAAAAAAATAAATAAATAAATAAATAAATAAAACCAATTCTTCACATGCTGTTGATTTTTTCATTCTGCCTCACAAAGATCGCAGAAAGGCTCAGCGCATATTTATCCTTCGCTCTGCACTGAACGCTTACACCGGTGTTGTGAACTCATTTTCTGGTTTACCTCTGGCTTCTGGTGAGGGTGGTGGAGCTGGCTGTGTTGACAGAGGAGTCATGAGTTCTCCATCCGGGCTCCCTCTAGTGGTGACAGTAGGTAATGAAGCTGATCTAAATGGCAGAGACCTGCCACCTGAGGAGGAGGACTGAGTGGACATCAGGAGTCTCTGACTGGATTTAAGACAGCCGACTCCCTAATTTTGTGCTGGTGATTTTTCCTGCCCTGAGGTTCTGGTTTCCAGTTCTGTTCCTGCCTTCTCAAGCTATGTGTGCTCTGCTATTTTTTTCACATGAGATTTGGTTTGGTTTACTCAGTTTTTGTGGTCAGCCAACCCCTGCTGGGGCTGTGCTGAATTTCCATTCTTATGTCTCTGTTTATGCCAGTTTGCTTTTTGTCCCTGATCAGATTCATCTCTTTTTGCTCTGTCTTCGGAATAAACCAGAGTGCTGATATAGGGAATTGAAGTCTAGCGACTTCAGGGTTTTTGTTATCAGAAAGTGTTGGACATTTTTTGGCAGGGTTTTGTGCGTGATTGCAGGCAGCATCTTTCCTTTCCTGTCCTTTCTAGTTTATGTGGGCCCCATCGTTTGCTCAGCCTATTTTTCTATCTGTGTTTGTGTTTTCATCTTGTCTCACTGACAATACATGTTTGGGGGCTGTCTATTGCTTTGGGGTCTGCTCTGGGGCAGTTTAGATTTCCCCTTTTCTTGCTTTAGGCTTATTTAGTTCTCCGGCTGAGACGAGGCATCTATGATCATTGTAGTTACGCTCAACGGCTACTGCTAGTTGTGTGGATAGGATCAGGGGTCTGCAATCCGCTTAGTTACCAACATCTCTGGTTTTTCTGTGGCTTAGCTTGTTTTTGTTTTTTCTCCTCGGTGACTCAATCATAACAGAATCACCAGCCATACCGCAGATTCTAGAGTACTCAAAAGCAGGAAAAAAAAAATTGTAAAAAAAAAAGTGTCAGAATTTTTTTTTTTAATATGTATTTTTCCTCTTTTTCTCTGGGGCCGTAGGAGCACCTCGCTGCTGAAGTGCGGGGAATTTCCGCCTATCTCGCTCAATCACATGCTGTTGAACCAAAAATCCCTACTACTGATGTGTTTTCTGGGGATCGGTCAAAATTTTTGAATTTTAAGAATAATTGTAAATTATTTCTTGCCTTGAAGCCTAACTCATCGGGGAGCTCTGCGCAGCAGGTTAAAATTGTCATCTCCTTGCTGAGCGGTGATCCCCAGGATTGGACGTTTTCTTTGACACCTGAAAAATCCTATTCTGACTAATGTGGATGCATTTTTTCAAGCCTTGGGATTGTTGTATGATGAACCTAATGCTATTGATCAAGCTGAGAAAGCCCTATTGACATTGAACCAGGGTCAGGATTCTGCAGAGTTATACTGTCAAAAATTCCGAAAGTGGGCGGTCCTTACTAATTGGAATGATGGTGCCTTGGCAGCTCTCTTTCGCAAGGGTTTATCAGAAACCATAAAGGATATTATGGTGGGATTTCCTGTTCCCTCTGGTCTTGACGATTCTATGTCATTAGCCATTCAAGTTGATTGGCGTTTACGTGAACGTAAAACTACACGAGAGGTGTTGCCACCTTTTCAACAAATGTCTGAACCTATGCAATGTGATAGAGTTTTGTCTACGGTGCAACGTCAGGAGTATAGAAGGCGTAATAAGCTGTGTTTTTTCTGTGGAGATGCCTCTCATATTATTTCTGTCTGCCCTAAATGAGAGAAACGTTTTTCACACACATTTGCTGTGGGTGGCGTACAACCAAAGTTTCTTTTGGCAATTACTCTGATCTGCTCCTTATCCACATTTTCCGCCAAGGCTTTTGTGGATTCAGGAGCAGCTTTGAATCTGATGGATTTGGAGTTTGCTAAACGTTGTGGTTTTCCCATGATACCTCTGCGGACACCTATTCCTTTGAGGGGTATTGATGCTACTCCTTTGGCGGAGAATAAACCTCAGTTTTGGACCCAGGTGATAATGCGGGTCGCCCCAGACCACCAAGACAATTGTAGATTTTTGGTACTGCATAATTTGCATGATACTATTGTTCTGGGTTTTCCCTGGTTGCAAATCCATAATCCAGTTTTGGATTGGAAATCTGTGTCTGTGGTGAGTTGGGGCTGTCGGTGTGCTCTTGGTGACACTCCTGTTTTCTCCACCTCTCCTCAGTCTCATGATGTTCCTGACTATTTGGCTGATTTTTATGATGTATTTAGTGAGAGTAAGTCTCGTCCCTGCCTCCTCATAGGAGTTATGACTGTGCAATTGAGTAGAGGCCTGGGTGTAAATTTCCAAAGGGTAGGCTTTTCAACTTATCTGTACCTGAACACGAGGCTATGCGATCTTATATTAAGGAGTCGTTGGAGAAGGGTCATATTAGACCATCCTCTTCACCCTTAGGTGCTGGGGTTTTTTTCGTGGCTAAGAAAGATGGTTCATTAATGCCTTGTATTGACTATCGTTCCCTTAACAAGATTACGGTTAAATATCAGTATCCGTTACCCCTGATTTCTGATTTATTCTCCAGAGTTAAAGGTGCCTGCTGGTTTACTAAGCTTGACCTCAGGGGGGCGTATAATCTTATTCGCATCAAGCATGGAGATGAATGGAAGGCGGCGTTTAATACTCCGGCGGGACATTTTGAGTACCTGGTGTTGCCTTTTGGGCTTACTAATGCTCCTTCTGTCTTCCAATCCTTCATGAATGATATTTTCCGGGAATTTGTGGATAAGTTTTTGATCATCTATTTGGATGATATTCTGATCTTTTCCAGTGATTTGGATTCTCTTATGGAACATGTTCGAACTGTGTTCCGGATTTTGAGGGAGAATTCCCTGTATGTTAAGGGATCGAAATGCCTTTTTGGTGTACAGAGGATTTCATTTTTGGGATTTATTTTGTCTCCGTCAACTATTGAAATGGACCCGGCCAAGGTACAGGCCATTTATGATTGGGTTCAGCCCACTTCTTTGAAGGCTCTCCAGAAGTTTTTGGGTTTTGCTAATTTTTATCGTAAATTTATAGCTAATTTTTCTGGTATTGCCAAACCACTGACTGATCTGACCAAGAAGGGCGCTGATGTGCTGAATTGGTCTCCAGAGGCTGTTTTGGCATTTCAGGAGCTGAAGCGGAGGTTCACTTCTGCTCCGGTTTTACGGCAACCTGATATCTCACTTCCTTTTCAGGTAGAGGTAGATGCTTCGGAGATTGGTGCAGGAGCTGTTTTTTTCCCAAAAAGATCCGGTGACTTCTAAAATGAATCCCTGTGCCTTCTTCTCCCAAAAGTTCTCCCTATTTGAACGCAACTATGATATGGGGAATCGGTAATTGTTGGCCATGAAGTGGGCATTCGAGGAGTGGAGACATTGGTTGGAGGGAGCGAAACATCAAGTTGTGGTCCTCACTGACCACAAGAATTTGATTTACCTGGAGTCGGCCAAACGCTTGAATCCTAGACAGGTTAGGTGGGCCTTGTTTTTCACGCGTTTTGATTTTGTGGTCACCTTTCTTCCAGGCACTAAGAATGTTAAGGCAGACGTCCTTTCTAGGAGTTTCTTTGCTGATTCTCCTATTGTGACCAAACCTACTAAAATCCTAGGTGAGGGGGTAGTTCTTTTTGCCATCTTGCCCGATTTGAGACGTGCCCTGGAAGAATTTCAGGAGGACAAACCTGAGCGTTGTCCTATGGGAAAATTGTATGTTCCTGACCAGTGGAGGAAGAGAGTGATGTCTGAAGTTCATTGCTCTGCGTTGGCTGGTCATCCAGATATTTTTGGTACCAGAGATTTGGTGAGTCGATCTTTTTGGTGGCCCGCCTTATCTCGTGATGTCAGGAATTTTGTGCAGTCTTGTGGGACTTGTTCCCGGTCTAAACCCTGTTCTCATTCTAGTGGGTTGTTGATGCCCTTGCCGGTGCCCAAGAGGCCATGGACCCATATCTCAATAGATTTTATTTCTGATCTTCCTGTCTCTCAGAGAATGACTGTTATCTGGGTGATTTGTAATAGATTTTCTAAGATGGTCCATCTTGTACCACTCCCAAAGCTGCCATCTTCTTCAGAGTTGGTGCCCTTGTCTATACAACAGGTGGTTCGGTTGCATGGGATTCCTGAGAACATTGTGTTGGACAGGGGAGTCCAGTTTGTCTCCAGATTTTGGAAAGCTTTTTGTTCCAAGCTGGGAATTAAGTTATCCTTCTCTGCGTTTCACCCACAGACCAATGGGCAGACTGAGAGTACAAACCCGACTTTGGAGTCCTATTTGAGATGGTTTATATCAGCTGATCAGGATGATTGGGTCTCATTTTTGCCCTTGGCCGAATTCGCCCTAAATAATAGAGCTAGTTCTGCCACATTGATTTCGCCCTTTTTCTGTAACTTTGGGTTTCATCCTCGATTTTCATCAGGGCAAGTGGAATCTTCAGCCTGCCCAAGTGTTGACACTGTGGTAGAGAGAATGCAGCAGATTTGGGACCAAGTGGTGGATATGTTGTCCCTCTCTCAAGAAAAGGCCCAGCGGTTTTCCAACCGGCATAGGACCATTGGTCCCCGGTTAAAAGTGGGTGATATGGTTTGGTTATCGTCAGAAAATATCTCTATGAAGGTTGCGTCTCCAAAGTTCAAGCCGAGATTTATTGGACCTTATAGGATTTTGGAGATTCTTAACCCGGTTTCTTTTCGATTGGCTCTTCCAGTTACATTTAAGATCCATAACGTGTTACATAAGTCTCTGTTGAAGAGGTTTGTTGAGCCAGTGGTTCCTATGGTGGCACATCCTGACCCTGTGTTGGTTGAAGGTAATGTGGAATATGAGGTAGAGAAAATACTGGATTCTCATCTGGCTAGACGGAGACTCCAGTATTTGGTCAAGTGGAAGGGTTATGGCCAGGAGGACAATTCTTGGGTCTCTGCCTCTGACATTCATGCCGATAGATTGGTTCATGCTTTTCAACGGGCCCATCCTGATCGGCTTGGTGGCGTGGATGAGGGTTCAGTGACCCCTCCTCAAGGGGGGGTACTGTTGTGAACTCATTTTCTGGTTTACCTCTGGCTTTTGGTGAGGGTGGTGGAGCTGGCTGTGTTGACAGAGGAGTCGTGAGTTCTCCATCCGGGCTCCCTCTAGTGGTGACAGTAGGTAATGAAGCTGATCTAAATGGCAGAGACCTGCCACCTGAGGAGGAGGACTGTGAGTGGACATCAGGAGTCTCTGACTGGATTTAAGACAGCCGACTCCCTAATTTTGTGCTGGTGATTTTTCTTGCCCTGAGGTTCTGGTTTCCAGTTCTGTTCCTGCCTTCTCAAGCTAAGTGTGCTCTGCTATTTTTTTCACATGAGATTTGGTCTGGTTTACTCAGTTTTTGTGGTCAGCCAGCCCCTGTTGGGGCTGTGCTGAATTTCCATTCTTATGTCTCTGTTTATGCCAGCTTGCTTTTTGTCCCTGATCAGATTCCTCTCTTTTTTGCTCTGTCTTCAGAATATACCAGAGTGCTGATATAGGGAATTGAAGTCTAGCGACTTCAGGGTTTTTGTTATCAGAAAGTGTTGGACATTTTTTGGCAGGGTTTTATGTTGTGAGTTCATTTTCCCCTTCACCATTGAGGTCTGATGAACTCCCTCTTCTGGTGAAGGAAGGTAGTGAGGCTGATTACCAAGCACCTGAGCAGGATGATGATGACTGGGTGACGGGAATTGCTAACTGGATATAAGGCAGCCAACTCCCTTCTGCCTTGCTGGTGACTTCTCTGAGGGATTCTAGGAGACCAGTCTGATTCCTGCTCCTCAAAAGCTAAGTTTTCTGCTCTGCTTTTTGCATTTGTGTTTTGGTTTTGTTTTGCCTTGTTTTTCTGGATTTCTGCCATTCCCTGCCGGGGTGAGCTGAATTCCTTTTTGCTCTGTCTTCAGAAAATACCTGAGTACTGATATAGTCTTTTTGAAGCCTAGCGTCTTCAGGGCTTTTTTCCCTATCAGTCTGTTGGCTCTTGTTTTGATAGGGTTTTGGCAGATTGCAGACAGCAGCTTTTCTATCCTGTCCTATTTAGTTAGCTTGGGCCCCATCATTTGCTCAGCCTATCTTTCTATCTGTGTTAGTGTTTTTTCATCTTGCTCCACTGTCATTATATGTTGGGGGCTGCCTATTGCTTTGGGGTCTGCTCTGGGGAAGTTTAGATTTCCCTTTCTGTCTTTAGGCTATTTAGTTCTCCAGCTGTGATTGAGGGGTCTAGGGCACCGTAGGAACCCCCCACGGCTACTGCTAGCTGTTGATAGGTTCAGGGGTCTGCAATCGGATAGCTGCCAACTTCTCTGGTTTTCTGGACTTAGCTAGTATTTCTGTTTTTGCCTCCTATGGTGACTCATTCATAACAGTTTTGTGCGTGATTGCAGACAGCATCTTTCCTTTCCTGTCCTTTCTAGTTAGTGTGGGCCCCATTGTTTGCTCAGCCTATTTTTCTATCTGTGTTTGTGTTTTCATCTTGTCTCACTGACAATACATGTTTGTGGGCTGTCTATTGCTTTGGGGTCTGCTCTGGGGCAGTTTAGATTTCCCCTTTTCTTGCTTTAGGCTTATTTAGTTCTCCGGCTGTGACGAGGCATCTAGGATCATCGTAGGTACGCTCCACGGCTACTGCTAGTTGTGTGGATAGGATCAGGGGTCTGCAATCCACTTAGTCACCAAACTCTCTGGTTTTTCTGTGGTTTAGCTTGTTTTTGTTTTTCCTCCTCGGTGACTCAATCATAACACACCGGGGTTTCCATGTAAATCTCTGAAATGCGTGAATCAGAAGGAACCTCTGGTAGAAGATTCCCTATAATGAGAAAGATGGAAGTGTGGCACCCCAGAGCCCAGTTGCCATGGTCACATTGCCTCTCTCTAAGGGATGATGTCATGCCTGGAGGCAGGGGGGTCTCCATGCCAGGTAACACAGTGTACATGTCAATTCCTGCTCCAGGCTTCCTTATAAATTCTGGCCAGCAGGTGGGGTTAGTGAGTCAGAAAGAAGTCAGATGAGAGATTAAACAGGAGAGTTGTCATGGAAACAGGAGCCAGTTGGAGCTCATGACAGGACAGTGAGAGGGGAGAGTTGGCAGTTGGTCTGTGGAGAGGGAAGGGACAGGAGCAGAGACAAGTGCTCTGGGGAAATAAAATCGCGTATAGCTGACCCCAGAGTGGAGCGCTGATGAAAAGGGATGCCAGAGTCCTTGGCTGGGTGGGTGCTGTATGCCCTGACAGCCGAATCTGGAGGGCAGGAGACTGCAAGCTCCTTGGCCACACTGAACACCTGAAGGCACGGCAGCAGACCAAGAGCCCGGGGCTGACAGTGAAAAGGACAGTGCCTGTGATATAGGCTACTGCTGTTAGAAACCATCATGCAGGAGAGGGCCGCAGCTTAGCTACAAGCAGCAGGGACCCGAAAAGAGAGTGCAGAAGGAAGTTCCCCAACCCCTCCAGGCAAGTCAGACTCATTCTGTCATCTGTAATTAGTACCCCAAATTGCATATACAGTGGGGAAAAAAAGTATTTAGTCAGTCAGCAATAGTGCAAGTTCCACCACTTAAAAAGATGAGAGGTGTCTGTAATTTACATCATAGGTAGACCTCAACTATGGGAGACAAACTGAGAAAAAAAAATCCAGAAAATCACATTGTCTGTTTTTTTTTTCATTTTATTTGCATATTATGGTGGAAAATAAGTATTTGGTCAGAAACAAAATTTCATCTCAATACTTTGTGATATATCCTTTGTTGGCAATGACAGAGGTCAAACGTTTTCTGTAAGTCTTCACAAGGTTGCCACACACTGTTGTTGGTATGTTGGCCCATTCCTCCATGCAGATCTCCTCTAGAGCAGTGATGTTTTTGGCTTTTCGCTTGGCAACACGGACTTTCAACTCCCTCCAAAGGTTTTCTATAGGGTTGAGATCTGGAGACTGGCTAGGCCACTCCAGGACCTTGAAATGCTTCTTACGAAGCCACTCCTTCGTTGCCCTGGCGGTGTGCTTTGGATCATTGTCATGTTGAAAGACCCAGCCACGTTTCATCTTCAATGCCCTTGCTGATGGAAGGAGGTTTGCACTCAAAATCTCACGATACATGGCCCCATTCATTCTTTCATGTACCCGGATCAGTCGTCCTGGCCCCTTTGCAGTGAAACAGCCCCAAAGCATGATGTTTCCATCACCATGCTTTACAGTAGGTATGGTGTTTGATGGATGCAACTCAGTATTCTTTTTCCTCCAAACACGACAAGTTGTGTTTCTACCAAACAGTTCCAGTTTGGTTTCATCAGACCATAGGACATTCTCCCAAAACTCCTCTGGATCATCCAAATGCTCTATAGCAAACTTCAGACGGGCCCGGACATGTACAGGCTTAAGCAGTGGGACACGTCTGGCACTGCAGGATCTGAGTCCATGGTGGCGTAGTGTGTTACTTATGGTAGGCCTTGTTACATTGGTCCCAGCTCTCTGCAGTTCATTCACTAGGTCCCCCCGCGTGGTTCTGGGATTTTTGTTCACCGTTCTTGTGATCATTCTGACCCCACGGGGTGGGATTTTGCGTGGAGCACCAGATCGAGGGAGATTATCAGTGGTCTTGTATGTCTTCCATTTTCTAATTATTGCTCCCACAGTTGATTTCTTCACTCCAAGCTGGTTGGCTATTGCAGATTCAGTCTTCCCAGCCTGGTGCAGGGCTACAATTTTGTTTCTGGTGTCCTTTGACAGCTCTTTGGTCTTCACCATAGTGGAGTTTGCAGTCAGACTGTTTGAGGGTGTGCACAGGTGTCTTTTTATACTGATAACAAGTTTAAACAGGTGCCATTACTACAGGTAATGAGTGGAGGAAAGAGGAGACTCTTAAAGAAGAAGTTACAGGTCTGTGAGAGCCAGAAATCTTGATTGCTTGTTTCTGACCAAATACTTATTTTCCACCATAATATGCAAATAAAATGAAAAAAAAACAGACAATGTGATTTTCTCGATTTTTTTTTCTCAGTTTGTCTCCCATAGTTGAGGTCTACCTATGATGTAAATTACAGACGCCTCTCATCTTTTTAAGTGGTGGAACTTGCACTATTGCTGACTGACTAAATACTTTTTTTCCCCACTGTACTTTCAAGTAAAAGGAAAACAAAATTGCACCTCTCTGTGTCCTTCACTTATTCTCTGCACCCCAATGTTCACCACCATCTGAACAATCAAATAATATATTTGCCCTGGGGTCCCGCTCTACCCATGGGGAGCTAAACCATTTTTGCTGCGTCACCATCAGCCTCAGTGGACCAAAACCGCAGCGTCGGCCACCCATTCCCAAACACTATGGGTTGCGTCATGATTAAACACCACATAACTATCCTCTATTTTATGACACGGCCAGGGCCACAGATACGGATCACGGCCTCGTGACCTCCCCCATAGAACTTACTGGTCGGATTCTGGGTACCCCACACCCCTGGTTGGTGCATCAGAAGCACTGTGGATGCCATCTGACCTGTGATACTGCAATGTCTGTCTTTTTAGGATTGCATAAAAGTGCAGTTGGACACAGTTTTGTGCACTTCAGAAAAGAAGGACACCACTGAACAGAGGCCAGATGTAGTCCAGGGTAACTCTGCTGCCTCATTATAGTGAATGGATCCCTCAGAAATTTAGTCTGGATCACGTGACTTGGAGATTTAGATGGAAACCCCAAAGTAAGTGGTCAGCGTAGAGTGCCGGATAAATGTGATCCCAAACGTTATGTAAAATACTCAATCCACAAGAAAATACTCAACTTCAACTCAATCCACAAAAAAAGCAAGCCCTTGCTCAGGTCCGTCACCTGTTAATGGAAAAATAGGGGGCTTTCCCTTTACTGGTAGCAAAAATGCTCTGGAAAAGCGAAATGGCCCCTCACCCGCCAAAAGAAATTCAGCATATTCTCCGCTCCCAAATCCAAATACCCCCTCCCTTCTGAGCCCCATAGTGTACCTAAACCATATAATATGTTGAGGTTTGGCATTTATGAAGCAATGAAAGCCCACCTAACTTATGGGTGCATGCCTCCAGAAGTATGGGTTGGATATAACGTACTGGTGACTACAACATACTGGTTACTACAACATACTGGTCACTACAAAGACAGTTTGCAAGTTTCACTCGGCAACATTCATTGCTACTTGTTTCTGGAAAATACTCATGGTGCCACAATCGTCACACCTGCAGATAAATTCCCCAGTGGGGATAGTTTCCTAAATGGGGTCATTTGAGGGGGTATTCTGCTCTTCAAGCAATTAGGGGCTCTGTATATGGAGTCTGCAAACTGTTCTAGGAAAATCTGTGCTCCAGGAGACAAATAGCGATCCATTACTCCCGTATGGCTAAGTAGTACTGTACAACCACATATGGAGTATTGCCACATACGGTAGAAATTGAGGAACAAATATTGAGGAACAAATTTTGATGTCACTTTAACCCACTTCTTGTGTGAAAATATAAAAATGTGTAAATGACAGGAAAAAATGGACCTTAGATTGTTGTAAAAGATTTCCTATTAGCCATTAGAAAAATTAAAAACTTGGGGCTAAAACAACATTTCAGTTGTAAAAATGTAATTTGTCCTTTCTTCACCGCTCAATGGTATAAAACTCTGTGAGGCACATGTGGTGTCAATAAGATCACTGCACCCCTAGAAGAATGCCAATGTGACATGGCACCCTCAAACCATTTCAGTAAAATCTGAACTCTCATATGGCACCTCTTCCCTTCTGAACTTTGCACTGTGCCTCAAAAGTAGCATTCCCCACACAAATGGGGTATCGGCATAATCAGGAGAAATTGCATAACAAATTTTATGGTGCAGTTTTTCCTGTTACCCTTATGAAAATTTTGTGCTAAAAACATATTTGTGGGGAAAAGTAGATTTTTTTTTATTTTTACAGCTTCTGTGAAGCTCCTGAGGGTTCAATATGCTCACCACACATCTAGATCAGTTCCTTGAGGGGTCTAGTTTCCAAAATGGTGTCACCTGTGGGGGATTTTTACTGTTTAGGCAAAACAAAGGCTCTCCAAATGCGACATGGCCTTCTCCAATTGTTCCAGCAAATTTTGCATTCAAAAAGTCAAATAGCGCTCCTTCCCTTCCAAGCTCTGCCGTGCACCCAAACAGTGGTTTTCTCCCTCATAATGGGGTATTGGCATGCTCAGGAGAAACTACACAACAAATTTTGGGGTCCATTTTTCCAGTTACCCTTGTAAAAATAAAAAAAATTGGATCTGAAGTAAATTTTTTGTTAAAGAAAGTTAAAAGTTCATTTTATTTTAAATTTCTGTGAAGCACCTGAAGGGTCAGTAAACTTCTTGAATATGGTTTTGAGAACCTTGAGGGATGCAGGAATGGTGTCAATTTTGGTATCTTCTCTCATATAGACCCCTCAGAGGGACTTCAAATGTGATGTGGTCCCTAAAAAAATGGTTTTGTAAATTTTGTTGGAAAAATGAAAAATCACTGGTAAACTTTTAACCCTTATAACTTTGCAGCCAAAAAAAAGATTGGGGTTTCAAAATTGTGCTGCTGTAAAGTAAACACGTGCAAACTGTTATTTATTAATTATTTTGTGTGACATCTCTGTGATTTAAGGGCATAAAAATTCAAAATTTTCGCCAAATTTCCTTTTTTTCCACAAATAAACGCAAGTCATACTGAAGAAATTTCACCACTATCATGAAGTACAATATGTCAAGAAAACACAACCTCAGAATCACCAGGATCCGTTGAAGCATTCCAGAATTATAACCTCATAAAATGACAGTAGTCAGAATTACAAAAATTGGTTCGGTCACTAAGGGGCACACCACCCTTGGGGGAAATGGGGTTAAGGCATTTGGACACCACAGAGGAGGTTTCCAACTTGGGACTGCCATGTAAAACTCATAATGGAGTGCTGTTTACAAAGAGCACTTTGTCACTATCCATTTTTGGATCTGTGTCAGATTCTGGATTCTCTTATATAAACTTTTTTCCTTTCAGGTCATTGGGGGTTAATATTAGTTTTTGCCCCCGGTGGCTGATGGTGTTACTGCAAGTTTAGTAAGTCTACTGGTGGGTTTTTCCCCTCTGATGGCCGCTGGTGTTACTACATGTTTAGTTAGTCAGCAGGTGGTGACCACTCCCTCATTCTTATAAAAGGTTGCCTGAGGCATCAGCTGGTGTTGGTGATACACTTCCTTTTGTATACCAACCGTGGTCAAGAGAGGAGTTACCTGGTGCAGTGGTAGTTCAGCTTATCTGTATCTGGAGCAGTGGTGGTTCTGCTGAAAGCTGAGTTCAGGAGCCTTACTCTGCTGCTCAGAGCATTAGCAGCAGAGAAAGCTAAGTGATGTTTTTTAGTTGATTTAACCCCGAGGTGTCTGTCTTATCTTTCCTTTTGTTTTATTGATGCAGTTCACTTTTTTCCCTTTCTCTCCTCCTGGGGAGGGGGTTGGGGGTTTAGCTCAGGGCTAAATAGGAGGTAGGGACAGGTCGGTGACTTAAGCCTTACTACCATCAAGTGTACCCCCAAGTTAAGGAAAGTCAGGGCACCCCATTAGCCTGAGGGGCAATTCAGGGGCCCAGGTTCCTGGTCCGCTGTTTTCCCATTACTGCCCCATGACATTATCACTAACCGTCCATTTTTTTTGGTGAGGCATGGCCCTAATGCTGACCTGTGTCCAATTGCTTCAGACCCTCACTGAGGAGTGTGGGGTGCTGTATGGTGTGGTGGAGCAGCAGCTGCAGCAGTTGGTGGAGTTCGGGGCCTCAGCTCAGTTTCAGGCTCAACCAGAACCCAAGTTATCTCTCCCAGACAGGTTTTCTGGAGGGAGAGATAATTTTTTTGGTTTTTCAGGAGGCCTGCAAGCTATACTTCAGGCTCCTCTTTCGTTCACTAGGGAGTGTGGAACAGAGAGAGGGATTCATCATATCTCTCCTTAAAGGTGTTCCCCAATCCTGGGCCTTCTCCCTGCCGGCCAATTCACCATCTCTACGGTCGATGGACGAGTTTTTTGTGGCTTTGGCGAATAATATATGCCCCCTGTAGTCCTCGCTAGGGAAGAGGACTCACTGGTGCAAGTGGACGAGCCCAGGCAGGTGGGAGGAGTTGGTTCCCCAGCGGTGTTGCCTGCAGTTCGTCATGGTTTGGGGGCATGATTTTGCTGTGGGCAGACTGGCCAATTTTTTAGGGTCTGCCCGGCTCGCGCGAAAACCTCTGTACCACCTAAGAAGCTGCGTCCCCCTGGTCGTGTGGATGGAGGCGACGAGGAAGTGTATATTTCCTCCATTTTGCCCTCTCAGTGTACTGTATCAGCGGAAGTGGTTGTTGGCGGGGTACCTGAGGGCATACCGGTGTTTGTGGACAGTGGAGTGGGAGTCAATTTGGTGGAAGCTCACATTGTCCAGACTCATGGCCTGAAGTGTAGGACGCTGGCCAAACCCCTAAGCTTCCAGGCCATTGACTATCCCACTAAGCCAGGGGAGGTTGACCCAAGACGTAGAAAATATACATCTGCGTATAGGTACTCATCATGAAGAGTCCCTGTCATGCTACATCTTGGGGGGTATACCATAACGTATCATTTTAGACCTCCCTTGGTTGGAAAGATACAACCTGGTAACAGATTGGCGGTCTAGGGAAGTAGTCAACTGGGATCAGTCGTGTGAGGGCTGTTGCCTGGGGGCTACTGTCTCTGCCGCCTTTCTACAACCATCGCCTTCTTCTCCAGTGGGGGCAGCAGAGGTTCTGCCAGGGAGTAGTGGCAAGTCTCAACCCTCACCATTATCCAACTCTGAGAGGCGGAGTCCTCGTAGGAAGGGTCAGAGGAGGGTGGTGGTTCCCTCTCTGATTTGTGGGGGTGTGAGTGTGGTGACACAGGGGGATGTCTCTTTTGTCAGTTCCTTAAAGAGTTCACCATCTTGTGGAAAACGTGTGCATGGCAATAAATGTTCAGGTTCGGAATGGTGTGTGAACGAGTATGTACGTGTGTCCACCAAAAATATCCAGTGGAAGTATGCTGCTTGGGTCTGGAGTTCTCGGGTGATTGGGCCATATCGGGTGTCGGCCATCCTCGGCCCGGGGACATACCAGCTGGAGTTACCCCCAGTAATGCCCATACTTAACTCATTCCCCAGGTCGGCACTCGAGATTTGTTGTGCCTCTGGATCATACGTTGCCACCTCCATCAGTCCACGTTTGCCATAAATCTGAGAGTCAGGTGATTGCCAAGGTGAACTCTGGTGGATCTAGGCATCCTCACCATAGGTGGTTTTCTGGTGAGGTGCAGTGTTAAGGGTCAAGAGGCCCCTCATTGAAGGAGGGGTACTGTCACAATCCATTTTTGGATTTGTGTTGGATTCTGGATTCTCTTATATAAACTTTTTTCCTTTCAGGCCATCGGGGGTTAGTATTAGTTTTTTCCCCCAGTGGCCACTGGTGTTACTACAAGTTTAGTTAGTCTACTGGTGGGCTTTTCCCCCCCCGGTGGCCGCTGGTGTTACTACATGTTTAGTTAGTCAGCAGGTGGTGACCACTCCCTCCTTCCTATAAAAGGTCACCTGAGGCATCAGCTGGTGTTGGTGATACACTTCCTTTTGTATACCAACCTTGGTCAAGAGAGGAGCTACCTGGTGCAGTGGTGGTTCAGCTTATCTGGAGCAGTGGTGGTTCTGCTGAAAGCTGAGTTCAGGAGCTGTACTTTGCTGCTCTGAGCATTAGCAGCAGAGAAAGCTAAGTGTTGTTTTTTAGTTGATTTAACCCCGAGGTGTCTGTCTTATCTTTCCTTTTGCTTTATTGGTGCAGTTCACTTTCTTCCCTGTCTCACCACCTGGGGAGGGGGTTGGGGGTTTAGCTCAGGGCTAAATAGGAGATAGGGACAGGTCGGTGACTTGGGCCTCACTACCATCAAGTGTACCCCCACGTTAAGGAAAGTTAGGGCACCCCCTTAGCGAGAGGGGCAGTTCAGGGGCCCAGGTTCCTTGTCCCCTGTTTTCCCATTACTGCCCCGTGACACACTTCTTGCTCTGGTGTACTTTACAAGCACATGTAAAGTACCATATTGTCAGCCATTCATTTGAATGGCTTGGAAGTAATACATTAGCCCTGTTTCAGCTACTATGGGGCTGGAAGCTGAATTTCATTTCAGTATAGGTTACTAAAGTTTAACCAACACCTATCAAATATTCAGAAGCAAAATTTTATTTACAAAGGGGTTATAGTCATGACACAAACCCCTTAAGGAACATGTAATCATTACCCTCTGAAGTGTTTAAACAATATATATCAAATAGAAAAATTACACTAGATATCTATATATAAAAAAGAATATAACATTCTTCATATCATAAGAATGGTCATGCTGTACATGCATGTACAATATAGAAAAACTGACAAAATTCAAATCAGCAAGCATTTTCTAAATTTGCTCCCCAAAGACACTTCATATAAAAAAAAACTGTTTGGTTCTGCTTTATAAGATGCATCAAAATTTTGTCTTCATGATCGTATAACTGTCAGTAGCGATTTTGAATGTTTACATATAATCAGATCATGTAACAGAAAGCTGTTCCTTGATTTACAAATTTTCAGCTTAATGTCACGAGGGTGTCACATCACCCTGGAAGACCTGGAGTTTAGAAGGTTATGTCGGGTAATGAATAGCAGTCCACTATAGGCTGTGTGTCCACATTGCGTATTTTGATGCGTTTCCGCAGTGTAGTACAGTAACAATGATAGTCAATGGGAATTTGAGAATTGCTGTGCAGCATGTCAATTCTTTCTGCGGAAACGCAGCGTTTCTGCACCCATTGACGATACATTGAGTAAGGCAAATCCGCACATCAAAAAACGCATGACAATCCACAACAAATCCGCAAGAAATCAGCATCAATTCCACATGAAATCCGCAGCATTTTGGCGTGCATTTTCAGCCAAGAGATGCAGTTTCTGTGCAGAAAATTCCGCAAGCCAATCCGCAATGTGTGCACATACCCTTAGAGAAGTTGTGATTCATGTCCTATTTTACATGGATTTCCTTTCCGTCAGTGCTGAGAGAGTTAAAGACTCTTTCCTTGTTGGCTGAGTCCATACAGCCTGGTTGTTCATAGCTGCAATTGCTTATCATTTACTTCCTCTATATTTGCTGGCTCTGGGCATTTAATCCTTGCAGGTGAAAGATTTGTCCTCCTGTGCTAAGTGCTAAAGCTGAAAAGTTGGAGTGGAGTTGTAGTAGTAGTGATCTGTTGTTGTCGTTGTACATGAGAGTTTATCTCCTCGTCTCTGTTCCCATTTAGTTTATTCCTCTCTGTCTCTATCATCCTCCCTATTATTTGTTAGTGCTTTTGTATGATAGTGGCTTCCTGATATTCCGGTTTTATCTGTGTGTCTTGTTTATCTTACATTTCTGTCCCATGCCTCAGGTTGCTGGGGGAGGGGACATATCAGGATTTACCAGCAGCATAGTAAGGTTGGAGACCCGAGCCTCTCTACCTTTAAGAGTACCCACAGGACAGGGATAGTTAGGTTCCCAGTTCCTGGGACAGTTTGAGGCCCCTCTTCTTTACTACTAAGATCATAACAGCATGACACTTAATTACATAAGTGATAGGATCCTCTGACCTTCTGGAACTTATCAAATGTCTTATAAATGTGCATTGAATAGGAGTTGTCTGTGAGATGTACATAGACAACAGAGGTGGAGTTCAGCCTCTTCTTACTAATTCAAATGAAACAGTTGTTCAAATCACAACCATTTAATTGAATCGGAGAAAACTTGACTTGTTGCAATTCGGTTTAATATTCAGTGAGGAGACAGCTTAGCAATATGCACTCTGTTTCCTCACTGAATAGATGAAATGACATCATTTGAACAGAGAAAAGAAGCTAAGTGCAGAGATACAATGCAGCCATGTGAGGATACAGTATTTCCTCCTGTGCAATGACTACAATCACATGACTACAACCTTGTTCTGAGAATTCTGTACTCTCCTCTTCTGTACTATGCTGGTCTACAATGAAGCTGCTGCTGTGAGGTATGATGTTACAGGAAAGTGTGGACCATCTAACATTGCTGGGTGGTGCTCTTACCTGGAAGCAGCAGCAGTGAGTGTGTATACAGGTTAGAGGAGCAATGTTTGTCAGTCAAGAGGGAAGATGTTTGGCAAGATGAAGCTGTGTTTAGTACGCTAACAGGAGTGATGTTCTACAGGAAAAGGACTTATGTAGAGGCGCTGAGGAGTGATATATCACAGGATGAAGCTGTATAAAGGGGACTGAGGATTTAGCTACTATGGGGGGTTGTATATAGAGTTTCTGAAACGTGAGGTACTGCAGGAGGGGGTTGAGGAGTTATTTTGCTTGAATGTAGAGAGCCTGAGAAAAGCGATGTACTGCAGAAAGGGGCTGTATAAAAGACGGCTGCGAACAGTGTTATACTGCATGATAGGGCTGTGTATAGAGGGGCTGAGAGGAGCAATGTACTGCTTGAGGGGCTGCATACAGAGAGGTGAAGAAGTGTGATGCACTGCAGAAAGGGTCTGTATATAGAGAGGACTGAGAAGAGTGATCCACTGCAGGATAAGGCTTTATATAGAGAGACTGAGAGGTGTGTTATTCTGCAGGATGTGGCTGTATATAGATGACTGAGAGGAATGACATACTGCAGAATGGGGATGTGTATAGAGGGGCTGAAAGTAGCAATATGCTGCATGAGATAGCTGTTTATTAAGGGGACTTAGAAAAGTAATAAACTGCAAGATGTGGCTGTGTATAAAGGGGCTAAGAGAAACAATTTAATGAAGAAGGTTACTGTATATAGAGATGCTTATGTATAGAGGGGGCTGAAAGGAGTGAAATAATGCAGCATTTTGGCTGTATATAGAGGGCCTGAAGGAAGCAATATACTGCATGAGAGGCTGTATATAGAGGGACTGAAAAGAGAGATGTACTGCAAGAAGGCACTGTATATAAAGAGGACTAATATGCTTGAGGAAGGGGCTGTAAACAGAGGGGATTGAGAAGAGTGATATACTGCAGGATATGGCTGCATATAGAGGTGCTGAAATTAAGCAATATACAGAATGATGGACAGTATATAGGAGGGCTGAGAAGAGTGATGTAGTGCAGGAAGGTGATGTATATAGAGAGAAGAAACTACTTCACGAAGGGGCTGTATATAAAACGAGCTGAGAGGAGTGATGTACTGCAGGAAATGCCAGTGTATAGAGGGGCTGAGAGAAGCAATGTATTGCAGAATGTGGCTGTATATAGAGGACTGAGAGGAGTGATGCACTGCAGCTGGGGGTTTTATATAGAGAGGGCTGAGATTAGTGTCATATTTCAGGATGGGGCTATGCATAGAGTAATTGAGAGTAGTAATGCAGAACATTGCTACTCTCAATTACAGAACATCCTCTACATCAGGGTTCCCCAACTCCAGTCCTCAAGGCCCACCAACACATCATGTTTTCAGGATTTCCTTTGTATTGTACCGGTGAAGCAATTATCACCTGAGCAATACTAAGGAAATCCTGAAAACATGATCTGTTGGTGGGCCTTGAGGACTGGAGTTGGGGAACCCTGCTCTAAATAATCTGCAGGAAAATATGGCTTTAATTTTGGTTATCATTTTTATTTTATGAGTCAGGGAGGGACATATTACTGGGAGTGGTATGCAGAAAGTGGAGTGGTCTGAAAATGTGATGTGGTTTCTCTCATGCAAACAGGGAACCTATTAAAAATATGAATTCTACGCTTGTCCGCTCTCGGGTAAAATATAGTTTTATCAATAATCTAAGCTTTCATATCTTGACAAATATATTGCTCACCTTTTTCTGTATTTGGAGATATAAAAATCAACATACAAACTGCCAGATCTTACCTGTCCGCGTCAACAGCAATATCATGCACCCCTCTATGAATGACATCACGGGATGTTGTAAGGTCAGGTATCCTATTAAGACTCCTGGTGTATAAATTCAGTCCACCATCTGTTAGATACCTAATGTAAATACAAAATGCCGATTGGATTTAGATTGCGTTCACAAAGAAATTGAAATACACTATTAAAAAAACAAGGTCAAGTACAAACAATATGTCACCTTGGATAAAACACATTAGAAGCAGAAAAATCACATTTGAGATGGATTAATAATTGATTTTCATGGATTGAGGTTGCTATGCAGGAGAGGTTTTATTCTCTCTTGTTTTCATTGTGGTGTACAAGGTTTCTAATTTCCGTAATGTTATTTGATGTCTGAGCTGTTTGTCAACAGGATTTACAAACCATCCAGAAATTCCAGTAAAGTCTTTAACCCCTTAACACCATGAGGTATTTTTGTTTTTGCATTTTCGTTTTTCCCAGAGCCATAACTTTTTATTTTTCCATCAATATGCCTGTGTGAGGGCTTATTTTTTGCGGGACACATTGGAATTTTGAACAACACCATTGATTTTACCATGTTGTATACTAGAAAATGGGAAAAAAATTCCAAGGCGGTGAAATTGCAAAGAAAAGTGCAATCCCACACTTGTTTTTTGTTTGGCTTTTTTACTAGGTTCACTCAATGCTAAAACTGACCTGCCATTATGATTCTCCTGGTCATTACGAGTTCATAGACACCAAACATGACTAGGTTCTTTTTTATCTAAGTGGTGAAAAAAATTTCCAAACTTTATTAAAAAAAAAAAACTGCGCCATTTTCCGATACCCGTAGTGTCTCAATTTTTCATGACCTCGCGTTGGGTGAAGGTTTATTTTTTGTGTGCCAGGCTGATGTTTATAATCATCATTTTGGTGCAAATATGATCTTTTGATCGCTCGGTATTGCATTTTAATGCAATTTCGCGGCAACCAAAAAACATAATTCTTGTGTTTTGACTTTTTTTCTCGCTATACCATAGCGATCGGGTTAATCCTTTTTTTATTGATAGATCAGGCAATTCTGAATGCGGCGATACCAAATATGTGCATGTTTGATTTTCTTTATTGCTCTATTTGGAATGGGGCAAAAGGGGGGTTATTTGAACTTTTATATTTTTTTTATATTTTTAAAAACTTTTTTTTACTTTTGGCATGCTTCCATAGTCTCCATGGGAGATTGAAGCTGCCATAACCCAATCGTCTCTGCTACATACAGGTGATGATCAGTTCGCCTCTATGTAGAAGAATTACTCACTTGCTATGAGCGCCGACCACTGGGTGACGCTCACAGCAAGCTGTTAGTGACAACCATAGAGGACTCCAGGAGACCTCCAGTTGTCATGCCAAAACACCGGTGACCCGCGATCACATGATATGAGTCACCGGTGGGCGGATTTCTGGTGCGGTTGTCGGAAACACTTGTGAAATGCCGCTGTCAGAGATGGACAGCGGCATTTAACAGGTTAATAGCCACGGGTGAATCGCGATTCCACCCACGGCTATTGCGGGCACATATCAGCTGTTCAAAACAGCTGACATGTCCCGGGAAAGATGTGGGCTCACCACCAGAGCCCACATCAAAGGGAGGGAGTACAACATTGGTGTAAATATACACCCAATGTTGGAAAGGGGTTAAAAATAAGGCACTTTTTTGCCCTGTCCGGAAAAAAAATTGAAGGTGTTTGTGATTTATTTGAGGTTTAAGAGACTTATAGATATTTTGGCTGTAATTATCATCATTTTTACAAGTTACAGTAAATGCAGCTGATGTCTTATCGGAATTCTGGGCTGTAGACACGTATCACTTATAATCAGAATGATTTATTGTGGTTTTCCAATGAGTCTGTAAAAAATATTATCTGTCTGATTTTTTGTTCTGAAAAAATAAAAAGTCGAGTTGGCAACTACGTTTGTAATTGAGATGGAAATAGAAGAAATCCTTGGAGGGAACCTGTGCCTTTTGTAATGCACAGAACTGAGAATTAATCCTTTAAATTATTATCTTCCACTGATTTACTAAAGTACCAATCATTCTGATTGACTGTGATCTAAAACAGGGGGGAATCCATTTCACAGTCCCTTGTACAGAATTGACTGAAAGCCTTGAGCACGTATATGGCTGAAGGGGATACAGAGCTGGCAGTCATGCATAGATACCGGTGCCTACAGGGGCCCGAAAAACAATCTGCCTCATGAGAAAACATCGATATTGTAATTATACTTGCACCTCTGGCTATGAGTAAAGTCATTAACCAGAGTTGTATTGTGAACACAACTTATTGACAATCTTATTTTCCGCTAAGAGCTTATTGTATAAGGATAGAAAGATAGACAGGGAAACAATGGATTACATCTGGTAAAGGTTGAAAACCACGCTATATCCAAGAATATAACTCAGAAAATGCATAATTTAAGTGTATATTATAACACCTGTCCATTTTTGTATGATTTCTGAACGTTGAGGTACAAGTATGGAAACTCTATGCTTATTGCCAAAACAAAAAGACTTTCAGGCACTCTTCATTGCACTCCACCCCTATGGTTTCTACCTTTGATAGTTTTACTCAAGAAAATGTAGTGGTGTGTCCTGACAATGACGTTCCCAAGTGAAGCCAAGAGGTTCTCTAGAAATAAACGGTGCACACTGCCCTTATGAGCATCAAGTACATTCATCCCATATCTTATAATGGTGTGCTCTTATTCATCACATCCAAAAGGAAATGGAACAGGAAAATATGCCAAATATGTAAAAACAAGATACTCATGATTCCTGAAATGGTTTGCTTAGACTTTTGGTCCCAAGCACATATACTGTAGTTCCTCAAGACATTGCCCAACAACACATCAACCTACAGTATAACAAGCTAATACCCTTATTATGTTTAAGGAACATCTCACCAACATTTAGTATCACTATGACATACTAACAACATATATAGGATGAAAGAAATTTCTGCATAGGTTGAGCACAGGTCCACCAGGCTTTCATGTAACATGAAGGAGGTGGGTCACATATGTTATTGAATATAATGCAGGAGGTCAGGCTGTCTAGGCATTGTATGTTGTAAGTTCTAAAGTCTCAATTTTTTCATTGACTCTACTATTCTCACAATAAGGCCAGGGTCACACGGGCATACATTCTTTCATGTGAAAGAATTGGATCGATTATGTAAATGACAGTTGGATCAAACTCTGATCAGAATTTGAGCCAAGTGCCTGCTTAGTTTGATCCTATTCTCTCAGATGAGAGAATGATAGCACAGGTGAGAAGATGATGGAGAACAAGATTTCTCCATTCTGTGAGTCCACGGAAATCGGACTGAAATCAGTGCAGTCCGATATTTTCTAAGCATGAATAGACTTGAAAGGATGAGTGCAATCCGATTTGTGCTTCAAATTACAGCATGCTTCAATTCTGTTCTGATGCCGAATCAACATGAGACAAAAAACACTGATCGGCACTGCCCCGAAGAATAACATTAGTCCAAGTGCTTTCTGATTAAACATTGACCAGCACTCGTCCGATGTATACGCTTGTGTGAGCAATCCTGAAGAAGAAAAGATTTGTCTCCTGTGTTCCAGGCCCCAGCTACACCAAAAGTGCTAATATGTTTAAATGACTCACTACAACAGTTCACCTCTGCAAAATGAAAATGCAAGATCCTTTGCTGGGCCCTTACCCTGTTTTTCCTGTCTACTAAATATTGAATACAAAAAGGGTGGGGGAACAAGAGGCGCAATAGTGCCCTATCACTAGTGACACTACGATGTGAGTGGTGTAATGCAGTTCCACTCACCTATTCCAGTTGTGTGACCCACAACTGGCTGGAAGATATAACACAGTATCAGCTGCTGCAGGACCTCCACCGACCACTCCAACGTGGAAAAACTGCCAGAGAATATGGGAAGCAAGATGTGCCACAGTCCGCGCTGCTGAATCCACAAAATCACCTTCCTCCACCAAGGATGGTTGAAATGAACACTGTCACCAACCTACTAAATATTGAAGACTGGTGCCCATAGCAGGGTGATGATGTATATTGACCTAATAATCCTTACCATGACATTAGTCAAGTTGTGCAGCCCAGGGATGATCAAAACTCATCAGGTCATGTGTGCTGTAGACATCCATGTTTCTTTCTTATCTTCTACAGTTTTTTGATGAAAACATATTTCTGCCTAAATCAATTCGTATGCTGCAAAAATACCAAAATAATCCACAAAGGAATCGACGCTAAGTTTTTGGAAGCAAATCCTCTGTTTGTCACACTAACGCAGCCTGGAAATTGTTTTAATTAAGTGATAGCATAAATATATGGAAGGATTAAAAATAGAACAGAAGCCTATGTGGAATTGCAAATCAAAGAGGATGAGTGTTTAAAGTATGATAATTCCCCTTTACCACACTAAGAAGTTGTCAAAAATGCATCAAGAAACTTAGCAGTAATGCCAGAAAAAATGTATAAGTAAAAGGCATTTATTGTGATGTCCAGGGAAACATTAAAGTCAAGGGAGATTAACCAAGCGTCATGCCAAGAGTCTTAGCTTGAAAGAAGCCATTCATATCCACAGCTTTTAGAAAGGTTTTTCATTGCTGTCTAAATATAATTTATTGCTTTTTAAAAAAAAGTCAGTAGCATTAATTAGCATTAATTAGGACTGTGTCTTTGAAAATGCCCCAATTTTAGGAATCCAATATATAAAATACTGTAAAATAATAGTTTCTAAATTATATTGTACATCATGCAGTTCACATGAAGAAACTGCCATATAAGTTTGCCGACAATTCGCTGCATTCTTGTGGCAAACCTGCAAAAAAGGTGCAGATATTATTGCTTATTGTCCATGCAGTAGATTATGTCCATTGGAAGGGAGAAAGCTTATCATCTTGAGAAAAACCTTTTAAATGACTAGGCCAGGCTCCGACTAGGGCAAAAAAAAGTCGGAGTTTCGCCTGAAACCCGACCCCAATGCAAGTCAATGGGAAATAAAAGTCGGCATTGAGCGGATGACATTCATCCACTCAATGCCAACTTTTATTCCCCATTGACTTGCATTGGGGTCGGGTTTCGGACGAAACTCCGACTTTTTTTGCCCTAGTCGGACCAGTTTCATCCGACTCAAATTTTGTTTCATTCAGGTTTCACGAAACCCAATCCGACCAAAGTCGCTCAACTCTACTCCTTAATATGGAAAAAAGTCACAAGTTCATGCTCAACTAAGGCAAAATCAGCTCGATTGTTAAACTTTTTAAAAATAAGCCAAGCAATTGGCTCAAGGCTCTGCTTCCAGTTGATATACGTCCAATATCAAAGAAAATGCCACTATAGGATAATATCACAATGATCTCGCCATTGTATTTCCATTATGAAAACGAATACAATGAGATAACAGTGACGTTTCGCTGAGCAAGTGACCTTGTCAAAGCCATAATCACAACTATCCATATACCCATATATACTACATATAGTGACCCTGGTTTCTTGCTGCTTTTTCACTTATTTTTTAGTAAGAAATATCTACGCTATCACCCTTTTCAACAAAACAGAAAGGATGTGCGACGCTAGGGAGGGGCAATAAGGTTAAGAAGATGAACAACTGCATGTATAATTACATTCTTTACCTAATCAGTACACGTTTAACTTTGAGCTTACTAGTAAAGGATATTTTTAAGGCCCCGTCTCACATAGAGAGATCGCTAATGCGTCACCGATTTGTGTCGTAACAGCGATCTCGCCTGCGATCTCGCTACATGTGACATGCAGCAGCGACCGGCCCCCCCCCCGCTGGATATCGCTGATCGTGCAGGAAAGTCCTGGGTCATTTTTCATCGTCGACGTCCCGCTGGCCAGCATGCATTGCTGTGTTTGATTGCTGGATCATTGCTGCGTCGCTGAAGAGATCTGCCTGTTTGGCAGCTTACTATCCCTACCAGGTCGTATCGTTGTCAGGATCGCTGGTACGTCGCTAAGTGAAACTGGATCTTATGTCTAGTTTGCACTGAAGAATGTGATGTTATATGCATGTAATCATAGAGATAATAGCAAGTGTGAACTATGCACATTTTAAACTTTTATATTTTGGGAGTTTTTACTTCTTTGAGTCTATGCTTGGGTCAGACCTTTAGCCACAAAGATTTTTTTTTTTTATTTCTCCAAAATGTTACCATTTGATGTGAAATTAAATCAAGGTGCCCATGATGTTAACCCTTTAACCATCGCCAATACGCCTTTTAATAGCGGCAGTTAATGGTACTGTACTTATTCCTCAGCGCCACTTTTTAATGGCGCTGAGAAATAAGGTTATAGTGCCCCCCAGCATCAGAAATTCTCCAGGTTTTCAGCTACTGAGGGTAGCTGAGACCCCAGAGAACATGATTCGGGTCGGTTTTTACTGACCTCAGTGTTGCGATCACCGTTATTCATAGAATAACGGCGACCACAAAAAAAGGTCCGATTTCCTATTTATTTCTCTCTCCTCTGATATGATCTAGCACATAAGAGGAGAGAGAAATTGGCTTCCCCGAGCTTTCCCGGTACCTGCGGTATCTCCCCGTCCCTGCGGTGCCTCCCGATCCCTTTGGCTGTGTCCTCTGGCCCTCAGTGTCTTCTTACAGGAAAAAAATATCGGGTGCATGTGCAGTGCGCCCTCCGAGATCTGCCAGCTGGCACTCAGCAACAATAGGAGATTTCTCTTATTGGTTCATATTGATCACTGTGATAGAACCTATCACAGTGATCAAAATAAAAAAAATAGCAATCAAACCCCACTTTATCACCCCTTTAGTTAGGTAAAAATAATAAAATAAAAATGTATTTTTTTCCATTTTTAGACTAGGGTTAGGGTTATGGTTTGCTTTATAGTTAGGGTTAGGGTTGGGGCTAGGGTTACATTTGGGGTTATAGTTGGGGTTATAGCTAGAGTTAGGGTTGGGCTAGGGTTATGGTTGGGGTTATAGCTAGGATTGCTAACCATTTGTACAGACACATGCACATGTCTTGCCTGCTGGAGTTAATTTTGCAGGGCTCTGGCAATGCTCCTCCTGTTCCCCTTGCACAAAGGCTGAGGTAGTGGTCCTGCTGCTGGGTTGTTGCCCTGTTATGGCCCCCTCCACATCTCCCGGTGTACTGGCCTGTCTCCTGGTAGCGCATTCAGCCCCTGAACACTACAATGACAGACAGCAAAAATTCTTGCCACAGCTCGCATTGATGTGCCATCCTGGATGAGCTGTACTACCTGAGCCAATTGTGTGGGTTGTAGAGTCAGTCTCATGCTAACATGAGTGTGAAAGTACAACCAATATTCAAAGTGACCAAAACATCAGCCAGAAAGCATTGGTACTGAGATGTGCTCTGAGGTGCCCACCTGCAGAACCACCCCTTTATTGATTGTGTCTTTATAATTGCCAATAATTTCCATCTGGCATGTGAAATTGATTGTCAATCAGTGTTGCTTCCTAAGTGGACAGTTTGATTTCACAGAAGTTTGATTTACTTGGAGTTATATTCTGTTGTTTAAGTGTTCCCTTTATTTTTTTGAGCAGTGTATATAATCCTACAAGTAGCCTACAGCAACATTAAGCTGCAGAAATTTTTGTCAATTAATGGTTGTAAACTTCATATGGCAATCATATTACTCACATATCTTACCCGTGGGATAGGGTAGCAAGAAAATCCTTTTTTTCTTTCTTACAGAGAAAAACATCCAAGCCAAGCTATGTTTTGCAAAACCTACATCAAGTCAGTCAAAAGAAAGTGGGAAAATGTATTATAGTCTAATAAGACTAAGGTTGATTATTTTGTCCATAATTGCCAAAACTGCAAGTTATGAAAACAACTCCTTAACCACAGTGAAGCATGGTGGTAGCAGCATTATGGTTTTGTGCTGCTTTTTAGTACTGGGATTTTAGTCAGCGTGGAATGAATTATGAACAGTTCCAAATATCAGTCAACTTTACAAGAAAACCTTCAGAGCGCTGCAAAAAATGATGAGAAATTTCACCTTCAAACACGACAATGGCCTACGCCATGCCTCTAAATGTACCAAAGAATGGCTTCAGAAAATTATCAAAGATTTGGAATGGTCCAGACAGAGCCCAGACTTGAATCCATTTGAAAATCTATGGTTGACCTGTGTGGTGCTGTACACAGGTGATGTTCTTGTAAACTTACTGATTTTGAGAGCTATTTCAAGGAAGAGTGGGTGCAGACAATTCTAGATGTGTCACGCTAATTCCTGTTAGGGCTGGCGGAACACACCAAATAATAAAAATGGTAATAAGGTGCGCTCGCAGCCCGGGGTCCACCGTGCAGAGATAGTAAACTGCTGCTCGGTAATGGCGGACGCTATATGGCAGTATAAGAAAGGAACACACGCGGTACACACGCGTCACCCTGTGTGTACAGAGGTGAACTCTGTTACTTCACAGAGCTGCACTACCACGGAACATAAATGCCAGAGCATGTTAAAGCTCACAGAGCTCGGCAAGGTGAGTGCTCAATACATGGTCACAGAACTCTGCCCCAAGAACATGGGTTCAGAGTCCCTCTAGACCTACTAAGCGTGCGGCGTCGCACCTGCAGACGCCACTAATTGACGCTGGCTACTGTGGAGTGCCGACCAAGTGCACCGTGGCGTACAGACAAGCCACCACTTGGCACTGATGCCAGTCTCAGACTCTGCCTCCTACCTGCACCTCAGCCTGGGCGCTGACAGGCATGGCTACAGAACACATGCGTACCAAGGGTAGGGGTTTCTTAATGTCATTCAACAGAGACATTCATACGTGCATTCAACACTCACTCCACAAGGCCTATAATCTTTTTCTATATTATCGCATGGCCTGGCGGCCATGCGAACCTTTTATAGTTGCAGCATTCTCGGACCTTCCCAGTGGTCCAATCGGAGGAGCAATAGGACCTGAGCATGTGACCTCCGACCTCCAATGAGAGGTCGTCCCATGGGCATGTTCAGTAGGAGAAAAGCAGGACTTAGTCCCTGGAGCATCTGCTTGCCGCTGACCAATGCATGATGCTATAGCTGAGCCTGGAGCAGCAGTAACCAGAGGCATAGCATTAGCCTGGGCAAGATGCTGGAACCGACATCTCTGCTGAGCAGGAACCTCTGCGGCCGCAGAAGAATGGGAGACTGCAAAGGACATGGCTTGAGATTCACCCTGTGCAGCGATGGGAACTCGACACCTAACAGATTCCTACCTAAAAATTCTGAATACTGTCATAAATTCAATGTGTACTTCAACAGAGTATTAGTTTGAGGGTGTGCATATTTATGCAACCATATTATTTCAGTTCTTTGATTTTCTTTTCTTACCTGAAAAGATTTCAGTTTATTTTTTAATTGAATTGTACAGATTCTAAGTGACATTTAAGGTACAAAAAGTTGGTAAGATTCTTTTTATAAGACAAAAACTTGGCATTTTAAAGGGTGTGTGTAGACTTTTTATATCCACTGTGTATGCACATATACATTTACACACACAGCTTTAAAATCTTGAGTGTTTAATAAATGTAGAAGTGATATACTGTATATATGCTATTTCTGTGCTTCACCATTTATTGAGCACATACATATTATTCATTATTTCCCTGCACAACAAAATAAAATTATTTTAAAGTGTTATAAAATCTAAAAAATGTACTCACCCACTGTTGATGTCATCAGATCTCAAACTCTTTCCAAGAATGTCACCATCACTCATGTAGCCTCCTACATCCACTTCTGAAGACATGTCAAGGTCATGATTTCCCTTCTCACAGATGTCAACTTGTGATAGATTTCCAAGCCGGGAAACAGCAGCACGCCGAAGAGGCGTAGTATACATGAAGCGTGATGGGTCTGTGTGGATGAAGCGCCCTGTATTACTTCTAGGATAAGCACCAACAAAAGAGGGGGCATCACCGGCTTGGAGTCTAGGGCTAGCCTGTCCAAGTCTCCACGTCACTGTAGAGGATCGACTTGTCAAACTTGGCAAACTTCTCCCGCTTACTTCAGTTGTTACTGTGCTATCAAAAGTTGTTTCAAGTGTGCTGAACGATAAAAAAAACATAAAAAACCTCAAGATAAAGCAATACTACATAATATAATAAATGCAACACAAAGTCAGTGTTTCATATCAGACTAATCTTAGAAATACATATAGACAATGGACTGTATACTAAATAAAGGGAGATTTATATACTACATATACTCATTTCTTACTACAATTTCATAAGAAAGACTAGAGTTGTATATGATTTTTCCAAAGACGACTGATAGTTGCTGTTTCAATTGCTGTGTAAGACCTGCAGTGTCTATGAGCAAAGTGGCCCTAAAAAATTGAGGCTTATTTGCTTATCAGAGGACAGAATTAAATGTTATGCTGTCCATTTTTCTGGGATTGGTTGTTATGAAAATTTCGAGAAACCCCTTATTGGATCACCTTCGGTTTTCTTTTTAGTTTACATTAAAAATGAATTACACACAGATGGTAAAATAACAGACACACGAAACACAAACGGATGAAAAACGGACTACCAAATGAATGGAAGTAGAAGAGTGTTTGTTTTTTGTGGATGCAAAAACTGACATGTACGTGTGAATAAGGTACAAGAGAGAATGAAAAATGATGTCAAATATTAGAGGAGTGAGCATTTTCCTTTTTAAAAATCCAAAGCATTTTTTTGCATGCATTAATGGGGTAACTACAACACCATTGTATGTATAACAAATCCATTTCTGTAACTGGAGTATAAGGGCGTTTATGCTGACAGACAAGGATCTGGAGGGATCACATTTCAATATAGGTGACCCTATTCCTTCAAGGAATTTCTGATCTAAAAAGAAGTAATGCTCATTGCCACTTTCTTGTGGAAGTGAGGACAAATATGACACCTTCATGTAGTAACCCACAATTCCATCACATTTGCTGTAGCATATTTTCATACTGTGAAAACACTGCTACTAAAACCAATGACAAATAACATGAAATAATAAAATAAAAAGCTCTCAGTAGGTGCGGAAGAAAAATCTTCTCATGATGTTGATCACATGTTTGAGATTTGGAAGCCTTTGATAATCATTTTGGAAAACCATGAAACAATGGAGCAGCTGGCTAGGCTATCAATGCCTTCTACATCCACTTTTGAAGACGTGTCAAGGTCATGACTTCCTTTCTCACGGATGACTTCCAAGCAGGAAAAAAGCAACATGCTGAAGAGGAGTAGACATGAAATGCCTACATGAAATACTCAAATCTACAAACAAATAAAGGTGGGCATTGGGCACCCATACCTGTGACTTATTTGAGTCCCACGTAAACTGGACATGGTTTCTTCTAAGTTTTGCCTAAGATCTGCTATATTCTTTACAGTTCTCATTCTCCTCGCTTCTGGATCTTCACCTAGACAAAAAATAACCTTATTACAATACAGGTAATATCAATTCATATACAATGTAGAAGTAGATTTAACTACGAATTTAAAATTTGAGGGGTTTATATGTGTATATACCATACTTAAATATTAAGGTAATTTGTACAACCCTATTAAAGCTACAGAAATAGGATCAGAAGAACATTATAAATGATAATATCAATAATCCACTATGATATCAGTAACAGTCACTATTGTGGTTACATCTGTTCATATCCAATTGGTATGACGTTACATGCCCTTAAAGGAATTGTCCAGAATAAATAAAATTTCCTTGACAGAATGTTAATGCTTTAAAAGTATATATTACTATATACTCATCCGGATGAACCCTTGAGTCTCCACAACAGGCAGCTCCAGTGTACTCAACCGGGATCACAAATTATGACATCCTGTTCTTCAGTCATGTGACTGCTGGAGCCTGTGATTGGTTGCAGTAGTCAGGTGCCTGGAACAAGACATCATCAGATGCAGAGCCAACGACTTTCTATTCCAGTCACCGAATTGCTGCAAAAATTGGGTCACCAATACTCTAGGTACAATCCATGTGAATTTTTATAAAACCTGATCAACCACTTTAAAGCGAATCCATCACAAGATTTATTCCTACAGACTGCATATATTATTAAAAATAGCTTTTTAACCAGCTATAGTTAAACACTTAAAATGCTTATTTTAACATCAGATCGAAAAGCTGAACAAAAAAAAAAATTGCACAGCCATTCTGATTTGAATTTTCAAAGAAAGTACATCAATCACATCAGGTCTTACTTATCTATTTAATAATGTGTGCAGTTTGGATTGTGAAATCTAGTGGCAGATCGTTTTTTAAAGCATAATCCCATGGTCCACTTTATGTATAATAACAAGACAAATACATTTTGAACCACTAAGCTTAATATAGTCTGGTCTTCCAAGGTGAGGATATAGGGTCAATTATGGCAGTAGAGTTATACGAATAGGAATGCTGACAGGGACATCTGACAGAGCAAAAGATTTGAGAACATGGCTAGCGGTAATTAACTGGAAACTGGCTTTTACACTGAAGAGAAGGGAAGTGATGAGACTAAAATTAGACTACCCGTGACCAGACCAAACTCTATTCTAATACCAATGACATTCAGTGCACTCGCTGTGTTATCCTCCATGACACAGCAAACACTATTGTCATTAGTGTCTTATGGATTAACTATGTTATAAGAAGGATAGAAGCCTGCACAATGCTTAGCACAATGCTCAGAGGTGTTGTTTCTTCTATAGAGGACATTTCAGCAAAATAAATCATATAAAAGTTCATTAAACTCATAATTAGTAAATTTCACACAATAATTTAAGTTTAGGGTATATTCACACATATGGATGATGGTGCAGCAGAAAGTCATACCATTTCTACCCTGTCCATTGACATACAATTTTTACTGATGATGTTCACATTTCTGAATACAAAAAGAATGGTATGTCAATAAAAGTACAATGATATAAAAATTAACATATAAATGTATGTTTTGGTATGTGTGGCAGTGAAGCCTGAGTATTCCCCCACACTTCCATAAAAGACTGTTATATGTTCAGATTTATGACTATATAATATATACTGGTATATACTAAATAAAAAAAAAAATATATATATATATATATATATATATACACACTGTATATACACACACACAGGTGCATCTCACAAAATTGGAATATCATCAAAAAGTTACCGTGATTTATTTCAGTTCTTCAATACAAAAACTGAAACTCATACATTATATAGAGTCATTACAGAATGGTCTATTTCAAGTGTTTAATTCTGTTAATGTTGATGATTATGGCTTACAGCAAATAAAATCCAAAAGTCATTATCTCAGTAAATTAGAATACTTTATAGCACCAGCTTGAAAAATGATTTTAAAATCTGAAACGTTGGCCTACTGACATGTATTTTCAGTAAATGCACTCAATGCTTGGTCAGGGCTCCTTTTGAATCAATTACTGTATCAATGCGGCATGGCATGGAGGCGATCAGCCTGTGGTACTGCTGAGGTGTTATTGAAGCCTTAGGTGTTATGGAAGCCTTCAGCTCATCTGCATTGTTGGCTCTGGTGTCTCTCATCTTCCTCTTGATAATACCCCATAGATTCTCTATGGGGTTAAAGTCAGGCGAGTTTGCTGGCCATTCAAGCACAGTGATATTGTTTTTAAACCAGGTATTGGTATTTTTGGCAGTGTGGACAGGTGCCAAGTCCTGCTGGAGAATTAAATTTCCATCTCCAAAAAGCTTGTCGGCAGAGGTAAACATGAAGTGCTCTAGAATTTCCTGGTAGACGGCTGCGCTGACTTTGGTCTTGATAAAACACAGTGGACCTATGCCAGCAGATGACATGGCTCCTGAAACCATCATTGATTGTGGATCCTTGACACTAGACCTTGGAAATCAAGGTCCCAGAGTCTGGAGGAAGAGTGGAGAGGCACACAATCCAAGCTGCTTGAGTGTGCAATTTCCACAATCAGTGATGGTTTGGGGAGCCATGTCATCTGCCGGTGTAGGTCCACTGTGTTTTATCAAGACCAAAGACAGCGCAGCCATCTACCAGGAATTTCTAGAGCACTTCATGCTTCCCTCTGCCGACAAGCTTTTAGGAGATGGAAATTTAATTCTCCAGCAGAACTTAGCACCTGTCCACACTGTCAAAAGTACCACTATCTGGTTTAAAAACAACAGTATCACTGTGCTTGATTGGCCAGCAAACTCGCCTGACCTAAACCCCATAGGGAATCTATGGGGCATTATCAAGAGGAAGATGAGAGACGCCAGACCCAACAATGCAGACGAGCTGAATGCTGCTATCAAAGCAACCTGAGCTTCCATAACACCTCAGTAGTGCCATAGGCTGATCTCCTCCATGCCACGCCGCATTAATGCAGTAATTGATACAAAAGGAGCCCCAACCAAGTATTGAGTGCATTTCCTGATTATACATTTCAGTAAGCCAACATTTCGGATTTTAAAATGATTTTTTCAAGCTGGTGTTATAAAGTATTCTAATTTACTGAGATATTGACTTTTGGGCTTTCCTTGTTCTGTAAGCTATAATCATCAACATTAAGAGAAATAAGCACTCGTAATGTATGACTCTGTTTGTAATGACTCTATATAATATACAAGTTTCACTTTTTCTACTGAAGAACTGAAATAAATTAACTTTTTGATGATATTCTAATTTTGTGAGATGCACCTGTAGTAAAAAAAACAGTAACTGAGATTGCAGATAACAAGCCCTGATAAAGAAGTAATAAGCAGTATACAGATAAAATATACATCCTAAAGACCCCATAATACATGCCATAGCACACAATGAATCCCTATATACTTGAAGGAAATACCTTAAGCTCGAAAAATGTAACTATATTTTGAATCTACATATACTACATTGTTTTCTGCTGGAAGTAACATCATTTATTTTCTGTGACCTCTCACAGTTTACTGCAGTAATCACCTATCTAGGGTGGACACTCCGTATTGATCATCCTGTGAATATAATGCCTTAACTTACCAAACATTTCAGACTTAAGGATTTCTGGAAAGTTGTGTAAAATCCACTACAGGCATTTCAAAGTTATCCATCATAAAAGCTACAGAAAAAAAACCTCAAGTAGCTAAATAGAGTGCTAAAATCTTTACATTTTATGATAACCCAGACTTTTCTAGTTCGTTAAAGGTTTCGTAACTCACCAAGTGACTCACAATACAATGCCTGTTCTAGGTCAACTAGCATGGTCATGATGACTTCCTCATCCAAATAAGCAGTTCCTTCCCGCAAGCAATTATCCTCGTCTTCCTCAGACCAGCTTTTGCGAATATCACACAAGTTAGTATTGTGCTGGCTCTCCACAAACTGAGAGCATCCTGCCATTGAAAACATCACAAGATCTTGACCTCCAGAAAAATGATATGATGACTTCCGGTGTGAGGTAAGACTACAACTTGATGTCTCATTTTCCATTTCCCATGATGCAGCAGGAAGAAGAGTTTGCATAGACTTGGAGAACACCTTTGACAGAGAGCAAGTAGTCTCTTGAACTTTCTCATCCTTTTGAATGACGTGAAGTTGGGAGTTGGTGGCCTCTTGGTGCCAACTTGCTTGGTAGGAGTAGAGCATGCCATTTTCTGTGCTTTTACTGACAAATGACAGATTTGTCATAGACTTTTGTTTCCTGAGACAAGCATCTCTTCGGACTTCCTTCTTGACAAGTGGCAATTCAGTGGGGCGTTGCATTCTTCAAAAACGGTTGAAATTGTTGAGATTTACATGAAGACGATGAGCAGAAATGCAGGCTCCACCTTGCAGGCATGTGCTGTATTGTGCAGTGTGAAGCACCAAACCCATCTCTATGTCACAACTGCAGAGGTAATAGTAACGCTGCTAGAATCCTAAGAAAAGCGATGTAATGCATTTTCTGTCAGCACACCAGTCCAGCCCAGGAGTATAACCCATTTCTCTCTCTCCGTAACAGAGCCAGATGTCTTCAAGAGCAAGATCTTCATTGTGAAAATTCTAAGGAAGAAATGTCTTATCCTCCTTGTGTTTTCTTTGCCTCCTCAAGACGATGTCTCGAAACAGATCCCCAACACTTTATCCGACAGTGCTGCAAGTACAGGGCGCTCACGTCACAGCTCAATACAAGTGAAGAACAGCTCTGCACAAGTCGTCTGCAAACATTTAGTATTCAACCTGCATCCTGAGACTTGACTCTACGCGTGCACTGCAGTACATGCTGCTAGCTGCCATGGCAGCGGGCAGCCTCCAGATGAGACCAAGCTGCTGTCCAGATCACAATGTGACAGGTCGTCTACTTACAAGTTAAGGTTGACATATTCTGTTGTGTCTGCATCTTAAAGAGCAGTCAGTATTCAAGGTGCAAGCATTGTAGTGGATATATTGGCACTAGGGTGTGACGGCGGGAATCTGAGCAGACTATCCGTTCCATTACATAGAAGTGGTTTCATCTGCTATAATAAAAGAACTCTAGCACTGATGACATGCTTTATGACAACCGTGCTGTGCATCTTTGTGTACAAAACGCTTATTCTTCCACATAGAAATGCATTGTCGGTGTGAGAATGTACTGCTTTTTCCAGCAGAAAATAAAATAAAATGGTTTTATAATCCAATTTCAGTTTTTCTTCCCTATAGCATCTGCGTAGTCCAAAAATAAATGTGTGCAGAGGAGAAGTTCACTGTAGTGTCACTGCCTAAAGCAATGCTTTCACATCACAAGTTTACAACATCGTCCAAAAGCAGAAGAATATTCCGCTTTGTTTTCTACAAGGACAATACGCCTTCAATGTCAAATTCATTGAAAGCTAGTTATATGGAATCCGTCATTATGTTTTTGCTATTCTGAGAGCAGCATGATGTAGGGGCAGAGACCCCGATTCCAACGATGTGTCATACAACCGTTTGCTGCAGTTTTGATAAAATCGTTGTTTTCAATTATGCAAGTCTACCAGTCTCTAAATGTTGAGCTCTGTATAACCCTCTCAGGTTACTTGACAAAAACGTGGTGACCGCTTCCCTTTAAAATACTGTAATTTCCCAAAAAAGTGGGGCCACTGTTTAATAGATTGACTTATAAATGCTAATCTAAGGCTATTCCCAATAACTTTGGACCTCATGTATAATAGCGGTGTAGACAAAAAGTGGAACTGCAGTTTATACTAACCCCAATCTCCTCAGGAGGGTTGGAGAAATAAAATGTTACCTGGTCAACTGCTACATTTATTTTTGCACCACTTCCTATACTCAGTACAGTAATTTGCGCTCATATATTGGCCGGATATTGTTGTGCTAAATGTTGAATATATTTATCAATCTTTTGAACTCATCTTTACATCAACCAAGTTAAGCAGAAAACTCACTGCCTGTTTCATGTATAATTCAGAACAAATGAGATCTTTCCTCTTTGGTAAGGCTCCTGCATAGTCAGTAGACGTCCGTAGCTCTCTTTCTCTGATAATGTGACATCCATACGGTAGCTTACTTTATGGAACCCACAAACGCTCATAGAAAGCAGAATGCAGTTCCGAGGATTTTACAAGACTGTAATCCCTGCCAGGATCCATTATGTCTGCAGTGGTTATCAGAGAAACACACCTGAGAGATTTATTGATTATACTGCAGACTTACCAAGAAAAGTAAGATCTGTCTTTAAAAGTATACAACAAATTGGAGGTACATAATAACACAAAAGTTGATTACATTTGCACTAAAGTACAATACATACACACATATACCCATACCAGTTTGGCATATATTGCTCTAGAATAGATAACCAAAATGTAAAAGGGCATCTGTCAGTAGACTGAACCCTCATAAGCGACACTAGGGAAGGGGGAAGTGGAGACCCTTAGGCAGATCTAAAGTCACCCTGTCTGCACTAAACCTTGCAACCCTGTTTGCACCTATCGCTGAGCAGGAACCTAATCCCTGCACTACTTAGGGAATGATGGGGTAGCACTAGTCGATCCCCACTACCACTAAAGACAGCTGGGATAGACGAGCAAAGGGAACACTTATCTTGAGTAGACTCAGAGATGTAACACAGATGTCCTCCAGCAACACCAAAGAGGAAGTTAGCCAACTGCTATAGCTCCAAGCCTCAATAGGGGAAAATGGAAATATCACCTGCAAATCCCAGCAGCAGGCTGGGAGTCTATAAACAACCAGGTCCAGGTGTGTCAATTAGAGCCAGAGAAAGGTTGCCATTGGGTCCAAGAGTCAGAAGGGTTAAATGGAGCCTGTCAGCAGGGTTGTGAATAATAACCTACACACAGTGTCAGGTTGGCGCCGTTATACTGATTACAATGATATCTTGGTTGATGAAAACCATCCTTTGGTTGTTTAATAATCTTTATTTTCAGTTTTGTGTTAATGAGATTCTCGAGCCCTAAGACGGGGCTGGTGTATGTGGTGCTCTGATTAGATATTCATAATGCAGACTGCTGACAGGTCACTGACAACCTCACTCACCTGCCCTCTAGTTTGCATAATGAATACCATCAAATACTAAATAAAAATAAATGCTTCTGCAGGCAGGTGCACTTTTTTGAGATTTACTTGAGCGAGAAAAAAAAGTAATTTTGAAAATCACGCCCGGGGCGTCTGCATAGTAGCAGCTATCAGTTTGTATAGATCAGATAACTGCTGTTGTGCGGGCGGCGCCATCTTGCTGGAGAAGAAATAAATATCCTCCACCATGATGGTGCCGCCTGTGCAATAGCAGCTGTTGATGATCTCTGAGAGCTGCTACTGCACAGGCGCGGGTGGCGCCATCTTGGTGGAGGACATTTTTCTTTTTTTCTCCAGCAAGATGGTGCCGCCGGCGCCTGCGCAACAGCAGCTATCTGATCTATACAAACCGATAGCTGCTACTGCGCAGGCGCCCCGGGCACCATTTTCAAAATTCCTTTTTTTTTCCTCAGTGACCTGTCAGCATTCTTCATTATGAATATCTAATTAGAGCATCACATATATGAACCCCGCCTTAGGGTACGAGAATCTCATTAACACAAAACTAAAAATAAAGATTAAGAAACAACCGCAAGACGGATTTCATCAATCCAGGTATCATTTTTATTCAGTATAACGGCGCCGACCTGAAATTGTGTGTAGGTTACTATGCACAACCCTGCTGACAGGTTCCCTTTAAGAAGGTGTCTGCAAGGCCAAATGCAGAGACCTTCTGCAGCTAGATGCAGTGTGACTGTCTGCAGCCACTGACACACCCATGATACTGATCTGCTTCAGAATCTGCCTCCAGAGTGTATTTTAAATGAAAGGGGATGATACCAGTTTCAGACATGTAGCTAACACAAAACAGTAGACCTGAACTTTATGATCTTACAAACACTTTACCATCTGAAAATCACAGGTCTGCTGTATTGCAACACTATTGCAACACTGTCTGCTTGTGAGATGGATACTGAAGCTGAGAAAACCTGCGGATGTGTCAGTTATCATTACATACAACTCAATGGTGATATCAGGAGAGCAGAGAGCGGCCAATACACATCACACTGGTAACACAGGTAACAATTACATGTCACACTGATAAGTCCTGCTTTTATTTAAAATAAGCTCTGAAGGAACATTCTCAAGCAGATCAGTGTCCAGTCCATAGCGTTGAACAGCTTATTTACATACAACTGGTGAAATAAGTATTGAACATGTCACCAATTTTCTAAGTAAATATATTTCTAAAAGGTGCTATTGACATAAAATGCTCACAATATGTTTACAACAACCCATTTAATCCAGATAGGCAAAGTAATCAAACCATAGATGTCCATAAATTTAATTATTTGTAATAATGAGAAATTACACAGTGAAAAAGAATTGAACACATGAAGAAAGAGAGGCACAAAAAGCCATGGAAAGTCATGGCACAGCTGAACTCTATCAGTAATTAGAAAGTAATCTTTTCACTTAGCAAAACATAATATCACCTGGTTCAACTGATGGCCTATAAAAAAAGATGTCTCATCACCAAGGTGCCACACAAGAAACATCTTATGAGGGGTAAAACCATTGAGCTGTCTCAAGACATTCACAACCTTATTGTTGCAGAGCATACTAATGGCATTGGTTACAATAAGAATTTCTAATCTACTGAAGGTTCCAGTGAGGACTGTTGGAAAGAATATCATTTAACCATAAACCAGCCATAACCAGGTGCTCCTTTGCAAGATTTCAGACAGAGGAGTGAAACGAATTATCAGAAGAGTATTCCAAGAACCAAGGACCCCATGTGGAAAGCTACAGAAAGACCTGGAATCAGCAGGAACAATTGTTTTAAAGAAAACAATAAGTAATGCACTCAACCGGCATGACCTGTATGTTTATTCACAACACAAAAATTCATGAGAAACTGATGTTTTAAAGCAGATGTTGAAAATGTCCACCGTTACATATTGTTGAATGTATTACTTGGATGACTGGGGTCATAGCCTGAATTTCTCATTATGTGTTCTCTCAGAGTTCCTGTAATTTTTGTGGCTTCTTACAGTAAAACTGACACTTCAAATAGCCCCAATGGAAAAAATCCGGCAGTGTTGAATTAGGTGTTCTTGGTCGGCACAGTCCTTTGGAGAATACTCAGCAAAGAAGACTTCAATAAACAGTTTGGACGGAGGATTTCGACCTCCAAACTTTTATAGAAACTCATTTTGTCTCCTCTTTAAGGACTTGTTTTCCAATACATTTTCACAATGAAAACACGCTCCTCCACACTGTATCTGTACATTCTTATCAAATGAAGAAGGAATTCGCCAAGAGTGAAATGCAAGCATCACACAAACTATTAGCATGCAGAAAGGCATGCGGCAAGTCTATCTTGTAGTGGAGACGACCAGCGGGGCGACAAATTGGCGAGACTACTTGTCGTAAGGATGTTTCTTGTTGCTGAAGTCCATTGCACTCTTACTTCTTATGATCAAAGTATGTACAGTCCAAACTTCAGTATGGTCGACCATCTCTTTTATAAGTTCCAGCAATTTTTCCAGGTAAAGTAGCGAGTGAATAGCCTTGGATTTTAAACTGACATTTTTCTATACTCATAAATAGTAAATCAGTTTCTGGGTCAGCAGGATTCATTGATTTACCCCTAATTCAACACTGAGCTCTGGAGCATAAAAATATTAGGCAGCAGTTATTACACCATCAGTAAGAGTTGGACGAAGTCCGATGATATATACCACTGCTGGGGGACCCATGTAGCCACCATACAGCAACATGGGGCAGGATGGTCCATCATCTATTTATCACTCTCATCCCCTTCTTTGCAAAAGAGAAGGGTGGTATGACCATCTGATAGCTATTCCTGCAAATGATGGTTCATGATGCTCTGCTGACCTGCTCTTTCCATGGATTCCATAGTAGCTGCATGAATTGTTTTACATTTTATGTAAACTCTTGACTCCTGCTCAGTCAATGACACTTTATTAAAGTGGTAAGGTAACATTTCTCCTTGTGGAAAGTGACATACCGGCTCTGGCATGCCAATGTAAGGAGGCTTATTCGCCGTGCAATGTTCCTCTAGAAAATATAATATGCAAATTGCTTTGTCTGAGAGGAAGATTTGGCTTTTAGCATAAGACATATTGCAAAATTCATTAAAGGTTTGATGATGACTTGTAGAATTGGTACTTCCAACAGATGGCGCTATAGAGTTCAAGTTATCTTCCCTTTCTGAAGAAGCAATTTGCACTTTATTACAGAGTAATTTATCACAGTGGTTAATAAGGTTTTTCTGTACTTTGCAACTAAACAAGATGCTAAAAGAGCATACATCATTATCTACACCAGGTCCTTTCTTTTCAACTATCTATTTTCACATGGGACTTGGGAAGAACCCTTAGGGCGAGCCCATTACCACTTGCGATGAAATCGGATGAATGCAATCCGATTAAAAATCAGATTGCATTCAGACCAATGATATTCTATCATTGTGTGTTCATCTGCGTTTTTCTTTCCAGCTTGGAACGGATCGCGATTGGACTCGAAAAAACTCACAGCAGCAGCTGTTTTAAAAATCATGGTTATACAGTATGTATATATATATATATATATAGAGAGAGAGAGAGAGAGATAGAGAGCTCTGGCAAAAATGAAGAGACCACTCCCAAATGGTCAGTTTGTCTGATTTTTCTCTTTATAGGTATATTTTTGAGTAAAATGTGTATATTTTTGAGTAAAATGTAAATTGTTCTTTTAGTCTACAAACTTCTGACAACTCTACAAACTTCTGACATGTCTCCGAATTTCCAAGCAATAAATTTTGGGTTTCTTTCTGAAAAGGAGAAATGGTCAAAATTGAAATAAAACAGTGCTTTCAGACCTCAAATAATACAAAGAAAACAAGTTCATAATCATTTAGAAACAACAATACTAATGTTTTAACTCAGGAAGAGTTCAGAAATCAATATTTTGTGGCATAACCATGATTTTTAATCACAGCTTTCATGCGTCTTGGCATGCTTGCCACCAGTCTTTCACACTGCTCCTGGCACAAAATTTAAGCAGTTCTTCTTTGTTTGATTGCTTGTGACTATCCATCAACCTCCTGATTACATTCCAGAGGTTTTCAACGGGGTTCAGGTCTGGAGAATGAGCTGACCATGACAGGGTTTTGATGTGGTGGTTTCTTAATTTTTGCCAGAGCTGTGTATATATATATGTGTGTGTGTGTGTGTGTGTTTTAAATAATATTTCCTTTGAAAATGATGTTTAAATGACTTAGAGAATTGCTCTATGCATTCAGAAGTAAATTGGTTGCTAGGTGTGAAAAATCGGATTGTCTAAAACGCATGACACTTGCATTATACTAATTCGACATTGAAGGAACAAAATCGGACTGATTTTAAAATCACTAGTGTGATTCCAGCCTAACTTTTATTTTGGCATATTTTTAACCAGCTTAGTTAACATCCCCATTTATAAGACGAGTATACCTATAAAAGTAAAAAAAAGCTTTCTGCATCAAAATGGCTGAGATTGTCCAACAAGCAGAAGGAAGTGAGAATGAAGTATTGAACATATTGACTTTCAACATGCCACATCCATTGCTATCACAGGGAATAAATGATCTCCAAAGGAGTCTGGCAGCTGAGTATTACTCCGCGCTGATAAAAACATGCTTAGCTAAGTTGTGTATGTTTATGGCACAGTCAGAAGAAATTCTTGTGGACTGGCTGCACAATCCAATCAAGAGACAATCCCAAATTGAACTCTTATGGGATGGTTTTACTAAAATGTGAAGCCAATAATTAAAATATATCTTCAACTTCAATCCAGTTTTTCTTTCATTTCTTTTCAGCATGTAAAAACATCACAAATTTCATAAGCTTTTACAATTGTTATCTTTGTTTTACTGTTTTTTTACTCACGTGCTTACTTAATGCATTTTTTACAATATTTTACCACCTACAATGCAATGGACCCAAAAATTTCAAAAGTGTGAAAAATGCCACGAAACAGTCATTGCAATTTGCATCATATACTCCTACTAACTTAGGTGACAGTCACACATCTGTGTAAGTCATACCAGAGATAAACAGACCGATTTTTTCTCAGGGGTCATCCTCGTTGCTTCTGTTTTTTTTTTCATCCATTTTTTTTTTTATTGATGAGATGTGCTTGCTTTCAAGCCAATAAACAACCTTGGCAGGTCACATTTTTAGGATATTTTCTGATTCTCATGAATCTCACTCTAGTTTCTGTGATTTTAACAAATGTGTGAAGACATCTATTCTACTCTATGGGCCTGATTGCTTTATGAAAAAAAAATAATATCAGACTGCACTAAGCAGTGCCACATGGACATGTGAATGTACTGTAGCTTTACCGCCAACATCTGGCTAAAAAGTGGCACCAACTAGGACTGGTACTCAAATTCCAGCAGATGAACCCAGGAAGTTACATTTTAATGTTTGTCATACTGTATATAATGTAATGTATCCCTTGAAATAAACTACAGGAAAAAAGTGCCACAGCCAGAAACGAGTTAGAATGTTGAATTCTTTTTAACCTGTCTGGACAACACCTTTCCCTTTTAATGGAATGAAATAATCAAATTGTATTCATATTCAGCCGATGGAACCTTTTTCCCCTCTTTTGCCCCAAATTTCTTCCGATGGTCAATGGACTTGGATCCTGGCTGTAGTGATGAGCGAGTATACTCATTACTCGGGTCTCCCCAAGCATGCTCGGGTGTCCTCCGAGTATTTTGGCGTGCTCGGAGATTTAGTTTTCGTCGCCTCAGCTGCATGATTTGTGGCTGCTGGCCAGCCTGAATACACGTGGAGATTCCCTAACAAACAGACATTCCTCACATGTATTCAGCCTGTCCAGCAGCCTCAAATCATGCAGCTGTATAGACAGAAACTAAATCTCCGAGCACGCCAAAATACTCGGAGGACACCCGAGCATACGCTCGGGAAAACCCGAGCAACGAGTATACTCGCTCATCACTACTTGGCTGCACTTTTGAGAAGCAACCATCCATTCATCATATGGTGAGGCTTATTTCCTAACTTGCATTTTTTTCTACAAAAAAATTAGCACCCACCAAGGTGCATTTTGACTTTATAAACACACAGGGTAGTATAAAATAAAATTTCATAGTAGAGGGTACAGAATCATGTGCAATATATAGTATATAATCCACTAACTGGATGTTAAAATATGAGATGACCTTATTACACAATGTTTCTAAGTATTTGGGAAAGCCTAGACAATATACCCATAACTGCTTACATTTCCATGTAACCAATTCCTTTTTCATAAAACTTGTTCCATGAAGATTGTGAACAATTGGACTGTCCGAGGAAAATTAAGATGGTTGGCAGGTCTTACTTGGCCTCAACTTATGTGATATTACATAAAGTACTTAGAAGAGGAAATAGGGCACGATTATCATGCAGATATTTCCCATTTATTGTGTTATGTACTAAATGTTCATTTTTTACTGTCAATATTATAAGTACAATTCCTAGCCCTGCAGTGTTCGGCTTGCACTCAAACTTTTTTAGATAATGGGCTATATTTCAAAAACTACATTTCCCACCATCTGTTTCTCTTTTGCTGAGATTTTAAGAAAGCACATGTTCTTGATTCAGACATGAAAACCTGATTAGGATTTTGGCACGCTAATAACTATAATAGGGTTGGAAATACATGAAGCTAAATCATAGTTGGAAAATGATTCTAAATAAATCGATTTTGCTATTAATGAATAGGTCTTAATATTCAGAACAGGACACTGCCCAACGAAGCCAGCTACAAATTAGTCTTAGGAATTATGATGATTCGTGAATGAAACATTTTGATTTTCTTCAATTTTCTCCAACAAATCATTCAAATGAGTACACAAGAATCTCTTCAATATGGTTCTGGTAAAAAAAACAAAAGCTGTTGTAGGTGAAATTTATTGGTAATTGGTAATAAGAAAAAAGTTGTTGCAAGTTTTTCATCCTGTTCCTCCTCCTTGCAATAACCACACATAAATCATAATTAGTGATGAGCGAGTATACTCATTGCTCGGTGGCCTCCGAGAAGTTTAGCGTGCACGGAGATTTAGTTTCTGTCGACGCAGCTGCATGATTTGTAACTATTGGACAGCCTGAATACATGTGTGGAATGCCTGTTTGTTAGGGAATTCCCACGTGTATTCAGGCTGTCCAGCAGCCGCAAATCATGCAGCTGAGGCGACAGAAACTAAATCTCTGAGCACACCAAAATACTCGGAGATCACCCGAGCATGCTCGGGAAAACCCGACAGACGAGTATACTAGCTCATCACTAATCATAATCTCTCAACATTCTGCATAGTTTAATTAGAAGGTGATCTAAAGGGAGCCTAAAAAATCAGATGCAAGAAATAGAAACAGCCCTCCCAGGTATAGTAGATGAACCTAAACAATTTGATTTGGGATACAAGAAAATTCCAAATGGTCTTCACGAAGTTAGGAAAATAGCCATTTATCCTTTTATATATGAAACTTCCAAAGCAAATCTTCTCTTGACGCATGAGTTTTCAATAACCGAAAAAGATGAGATTACTCTCAGGCTAGATACTAATAGCACACTAGGGTCGGAGTGAGCTTCCACCAGTACTAGAGGATCATTGGTTGATCCCAGATTCTGGTTCAGTAACGGGCACCAGCAGAATAAAGCTCCATCTTCAATTGTTTTGAAGTCATTACTTTTGACAAGAGACAAATATTACAGTATATATTAACTTCTAAACTGTTTTTCTGAATGTATTAATCGTAAGAGCATGACAATAACCACTTAAATGGGTTTTCCACTGTTTATTAAAGAGAATTTGTGACCAAGTTTTTGCTACCTCATCGGAGAGCAGCATAATGTAGGCAATGAGACCCTGATCCCATCGAGGTATCATTTAGTTTACTGGGTGCAGTGTTTCTGACACAGTCAGACTTTTTAGATTTAGCTGAGGAAGCTAACCCTGCCCACACCAGGCTCTATATGTACATAGTGTATTGACAGTGAGCTGCTTATCAGAGGAGGAGGCAACACAGACTAGAAGTCACTTGAGCTGTTGCTGCGGTATGCCAATGATAATCACCAAGTGAGAAAACATTAATTGTAAGTAAACAACAGCGCTCAGCCTGACATGTGACATATCGTTGAAATCTGTGTTTTAAACCCAACATCATGACTTCTTTAGATTGTATAGCAAAAATGGCTGAAACATCCCCTTTGAAAGTTAACTATGGTATGCCATTCTGATAAAAGACAAACTCCAGATTCAATCCTCCTCTTCAGCACTGCCACCCTGCAGCTTTTCCTTGACCGGATGTCATGACATCATATTTACCAGTGCTGCGGACACTAGTTGCAGGATCAATTAACTAATGGTCAAATAGTCATCATTTCCGCTCAAGAGGAGACCGATGGAGCAGCAATGAAGCAGAACATAGGTTCTGGAGAGGAGTATGCTTATTTTAAAGTTTTATCAGGATAGCTTCCCACTGATAACTTTTAATAAAGAGCAGAAAGCCTCTTTAATATAGGATGCAGTTAAAAGTGGACATGTGTGCATAATACTTTCTTCAATGACCCAGGAAACCCTTAGTCTGATACCAAGATCAATAATTGCCAATTTTGATGAGCTAGATTAATTTCAATATAAAGTATAGCACATAAAGCTTGACTGTTATTATGATTTTTATACACTCAGTAGTTTGCTGAAATGCTTACCAGAAATTTCCTCCAGGCACTGTTTGGCTGTCTTATTATATAATGACTCACTTTTAGTTGGGCTTGTGCAGGAATCAGCCGGTGGTAAGGATGTGGTCTCATTTTCTGAGAGAGTTCTGCAATAAAGAAGATTACTCATCTTTATCTCTAAGATCATTCTTTTGAAATCTTAGGAATCATTATTCGTGCTAATTAATGTGTGAAATTAAAACAATACGTGTCTCCTCACTCCATGTATTATATCCAGCGACTGGTGGCAGCGTGACATTAAACAAGAGCACTAATTTGAGACAATATTTTCATAAATAATGCAAAAGTGAAGTAATGTTCCTAGAAGAGATACAGCCCTCTGGAGATTGCACCAAGCACTTGAAGATGATTACTTGAAGGTTAGGTCTGTTATGAAGTTTGTAGTTGGCTCATGAAGACAACTACTGTATTTACTATCAAAGAATGTTGCCTCTCCGAGGAAGCTCATAGGAGTTCCGCCCTTATGTAGCAGCCCTTTTAATAGAAAGACTTCATTATGTAGGATTAATGATATGCTATATAACGTGTTTCCCTGTGCATTTTTACTTAAATCCACCTACGAGTCAAGAAATGAAACAAATTACAGTATGAATCAGCTATGTACAGGAGGTATATGTTTGTATACAGAAACAGACACTTGCTAAATTTTACACAATAGTATGTTACAGTCTACATTATGTCCCAATGGCCTGCAGCTAGGGATGAACGAGTAGTGTAGTATTCAGACTCGCTGTACTCGTTACGAGTACCTCTTAATACTCAGGTACTCATAACGAGTAGCGAGTCCAATGTAAGTCTATGGGAAATGCGATTAATAGGCTGAGTGTGTGCTGGGCTGGGCGGGGTCTGTCTGAAAAATGTGGCGGGCTGTGCGGGACTGTGCTGGCCTGTGCGAAGACGGTGCTGGGCTGTGCGGGACTGTGCCGGGCTGTGCGGGACTGTGCCTGGCTGTGCGGGACTGTGCTGGCCTGTGCGAAGACTGTGCTGGGCTGTGCGGGACTGTGCTGGCCTGTGCGAAGACTGTGCCGGGCTGTGCGGGACTGTGCTGGCCTGTGAGAAAACTGTGCCGGGCTGTGCAGGACTGTGCTGGCCTGTGAGAAGACTGTGCCGGGCTGTGCGGGACTGTGCTGGCCTGTGCAAAGACTGTGCCAAGCTGCGCGGGACTGTGCTGGCCTGTGAGAAGACTGTGTCGGGCTGTGCGGGACTGTGCTGGCCTGTGCGAAGACTGTGCCAAGCTGTGCGGGACTGTGCTGGCCTGTGTGAAGACTGTGCCGGGCTGTGCAGGACTGTGCTGGCCTGTGAGAAGACTGTGCCGGGCTGTGCGGGACTGTGCTGGCCTGTGCAAAGACTGTGCCAAGCTGCGCGGGACTGTGCTGGCCTGTGAGAAGACTGTGTCGGGCTGTGCGGGACTGTGCTGGCCTGTGCGAAGACTGTGCCAAGCTGTGCGGGACTGTGCTGGCCTGTGTGAAGACTGTGCCGGGCTGTGCGGGACTGTGCTGGCCTGTGCGAAGACTGTGCCGGGCTTTGCAGGTACTGAGCGGGGACTATGCCAGGCTGTGTGGGACTGTGCTGGGCTGTGCAGGTACTGTGCGGGGACTGTGCCGGGCTGTGCGGGGACTGTGCTGGGCTGTGCAGGTACTGTGTGGGGACTGTGCCTGGCTGTGCGGGACTGTGCTGGGCTGTGCGGGACTGTTCTGGGCTGTGTGGGACTGTGTTAGGCTGTGCAGGTACTGTGTGGGGACTGTGCCGGGGTGTGCGGGGACTGTGGTGGGCTGTGCGAGAACTGTGCGGGGACTGTGCAGCGCTGTGCAAGGACTGTGTGGGGACTGTGCTGGGCTGTGCAGGGACTGTGCTGGGCTGTGCAGGACTGTGCGGGGACTGTGCTGGGCTGTGCGGGACTGTGCTGGCTGTGCCGAATATTGCGAGGCGAGTAGTGAAATACTCTCCAGGATTCGAGTATCGCGAGTACCGCATTACTCGCCGAGTACCGAATCCTAACGAGTATACTCGCTCATCCCTACCTGCAGCGCTTCTGAATCAAACTTTGTTGAGCACCCTGTAATGATCTAAGATCAATTCACAAAAACCGTAGGTGGTCCATGTGGTGCAGTCCTAATAAAGATACTAAAATTCAGGAATATTGCGGCTATGCAAAAGTGGTCTTAAAAGGGTTGTTCACCCCTTATTTTTAATATAAACTTGATCTAAAACTTAAAGAGTAAAGTTTAGTTTTTGTTTCATAAATCAACAACATAAGTAAAAATAAGCAACTCTGTAATATATATTATCACACAAATTAGCCTCTTTTTTCCATCAGGGCTAATCAGTCATTCTAAAAATTGTCAATTCTCAGGTAAAATCTGTATTCAGTGAAGACATATTATTACATTACTGAGATTGAATAAAAATACAAGGAGTATACTCCTTGAGAAAGCCACTGGGCGAAACGTACGTTGGAGTCACAGGAGCCACCGTTTACTGACTACTGGTATATACTAATTTATTACATCCCTTCTTTCTATGTTCTTTATGCACTTCACTTCTAGACTTGCTTGTCTATTAGATTTTTGCACTACACAGACCATTTATATGAGATTCCTATAATACCTAATCATGTTATTTGGTGAATATGCTCATTTATGATTTTTTCCTGTACTGTGGTTTTTGTTATTGTTCTTTTGTTTCCCCATCTTTCATGTTTTTAAAATCATTATTCAATAAGACATTATAATTTATGTTGGATTCTTCCTGGTTTATTCACATATTTTGAGTACAAAGTTGCATATTTTACTTGTATAACTGATTTATGAAATAAAAATTAAAAAGACAGTTACACTTTAAAGCAAACCTACCGATCCTGCTGCTCCACCATAGCACTTTCTGGGTGCTTCATGGGTCTCTGCACATCCTGGGCTGATAATATGAACAAGCGACCACAGCAGATATAATAATCACATGCCCGAGAACAGAATGTGCATAGTCCAGCTCAGGACATCCAGTTGTGGTCATACAGACATGTATCCATTGCCGCCTATCACTGGACACAGGGGTAATGCATCATACCATGTTAGGGGATATTTATTAATGATTTACATCAGTTTTATGCACATCTATTTTTTGCAACTTTTTTTTACCATTTTTGGCAACTGTTCAAAAAGTGGGCAAGGCTTAATGAGTGATGAAAGCCAAGGCCAACTGTTACCTGATAGATTTAGTATAAATTCCAGAAATTTGGAAAAATTAATGCAGAAATCTTTCCCAGCTCATTCAGTTTGTGGTGGATTGACAGCATCTGCTTAAGGTCGCATTCAGACTGCCGTATTACTCACGTAAGGATGGCATCGCAATCCTTGGACTGGCCATCGGCAATCTTGACCTAAGCGTGACAGCTGCATGGAAATACATGTGGTCACGCTCTGGTCAGAAGAACCCATGGCCAGTGCAAGGATTGCGATGCGATGTGATGCGAACATCACTTATGTAATACAGACGTCAGACTGCGCCCAAAGATTGAAGCATAAATCGCCAGCTTTAGTAAATTCTCCCCAATGTTTTTATTGCTCCCGTCATTCCTCCCATCTTATTTCCTCCAGTCCAGTTTATATCTCAACACATCCTTCAAGGAGAATGGTGTTGTAGATACGTAATCCGCCATTGCATTTACAAAAGTTATTTTATAAAATTCACATATACACTGATATTTTGGCACCAAGTGTGAACAGTGGCAATGTCACTACAGTTTGGAATGCTGTATCACACATGGTAATACCACAGAGTTCTGGATCAACCTTTAACCCATTCCTTACAGGGCAGTTTTCCCATATTGCACTACCCTCCCATTCTCCTAAGAGCCATAAACTTTTTTAATTTTCCATTGACAAAGCCAAACAAGTGCTTGCTTTTTGTGGAATGAGCTATAGCTTTGATTGACACCATTCATTTTACTACACAATGTACTCAAAAGCAGGAAAAAAAAATTAAGTCTGGTAAAATTGCAAAAAAAAAAAAACAATTCCGCAATAGTTTTTTTTTGGTTTTGCTTTTACAATGTTGATTATGTGTTAAAAATGACCTGGCGATGTGATTCTGCAAGTCAGCAAGATTACAGCGATACCAATTATATATTGCTTTGTTTTCTATTTAAAATAACGTTTCACCAAATTTAGCATGTTGGACACATCATGGTATAGTTTTTATTTTTCAATTTCTCATCTCTGAAATATTAGCTTGTAAAACTTAGATTCTAATTTATGCAAAGTCCAAGGGAAGTTAGCAGAGATGCTTTTCTGGGGTCATTTACTTTTTCCATGCATGACGTTGGCCAATCATACACAGGAAGTCATGTACGGGGAAAAGTTAATGCCCCAAAAAAGCTTAGGGAAGGCTTCTTCTTTGTGGAATGATATTATAGACAGCACTTTTCCCAGCCCTGATCTTTGGAACTGTGTAGAATACAGCAGAATACAGTGTGATTGAAAACACTTTGATCTCTGGGCAGTAAGTGCTGACCCTTCCCTCCACACTGACTGCCGTGAGATGAAAAATGGAAGTGTTTTTAATAACACTCAGCTCAGCTATTCTAGAGGTGTGTTCTTATTTCCCCTGCATGACACCTTCTGCTTATGATTGATCAAAGTCGTCATGCATGGGAAAAAGTACGTGCCCCAGGAAAGAAACTTGGCTAAAGCCCACTTGGACTCATAAATTATAAGAGAAAGCAGTAAACCTCACTGTTCCCACTTGTAGTACAAATGTTCTAAATAGTCACCACCGAGTGAGTGCAAAGAATACTGTTGGCCAGGCAGGTAACAGCAAGCATGTAGTGGTTGTGGATATGCATTTCAGCACTATTCATGCTACAAATCAAATTTTGAAGAGTGCAGAAATGCTCATAACCACTTTATTCTTATCATAAATTAAAACCTAATCTTTACAAGCTAATATTTCCACAATGGAGATGAAACATTAAAAAATAAATAAGATGCACATCAATAAGATATCAGAAAAGCAACCATCAGTATGGTATCAGGGAAGTACAGGCACTTATCGGGTCTATGAACAAGTGACTTCTAAATGATAAGCGTCTTTTTTCCTGATATCATATTTTATGGTTGAAAAATCTCGGATACCATATTGGATGGTGGGACTTTGAAGAAGGGATTTTGGTCGAGGGAGGGAGGGGTCCTCCATAGAAAGTCCATCTCCTATAAAGGGATCTATTTCTTGCAGTGCAGGTGTAGAATTTATATTTCCCACATTCTCTTTTTCATACTTATTCCCCCCCCCCTTTTTTTTTCTTCTTACTCAAACTTCTGCTCCCCCTTTTTTTGTTTGTTTATTTCACTTTCTCATTAAAGTTTTGTGGAAAGAGATTTCATACAATTTCACTAAAGTGACGGCCTGCTCTGCCCAACACAGTCATGTGCATGATAATGGTAGCACCAAGCGCTCTTTCATCCCTTCCAGATAATTCTCCCTGCCTTCATGTCCAAATGTAGGTGGAAAATCTTAAAATGGAGAAGGGTATTACTGGCATTGGGTAAAGAGGCATGTAGGGGGCAAAAGAGGGAAATTCTGTAGAACACTTATAGGGGTGGTCCAAAACTGATATTGATTTAATCCTAAATATGTATGCATTTAATGCAATAATCAATTCACTTTTCTAATATACTTTAATGAAAAAGTTGCTATTGTTCCCGCTCTAATCTCTCTAACTGCTTTATTTTTTTTTATCTACATCCAGTTTCATGATGTTGTTTATGAATCCTCAGTGCATGTTATGCAATATTTTTTTTCAATGGACTGTGACAGTGCGCTCCCTCACCAGTTCTGATGAGAAATGACAGGCTAGTAAGAGAGCGCAAGTGCACATTGTAAGGAAAAGACCAGACGAGCAGGAAAATCAGTAATTATTCCCATCCCTGAAACAGAAATCGCTTCCGGGGGAGGGGCCAGTGTTTTTTCTCTCTGCATGCTGAATTCTCATCCTACAATGCGTACTGACAGTGCTGCTCTTGCTGGCTTGTTATATCTCATCAGAGCCATCAGGGAAGTGCACTGTCACGGTGTCTTGAAAAGAATATTGCACAGTGACAAACTGTCATGGTCACGTGAGGCTGGACACACCGCCTCCAGCAGGGCGAATTTATATGACATGCGTGACCCTGGATACACCGCATCCAGCAGGGCAAATTTAAATAAAATAACGTGCAGCCGGATACACCGCCTCCAGCAGGCGAATTTCAGTAGTACACGTATGTCTGGATACACCACCTCCAGCTGGGCAAATTTCAGAATAAAGGGGAAAACCAGGAAAACAATTACAATGGTGGACCTGCGATATTGAACGGGGACGTGGAGACCTCCTGCACTCCCCTCAGTCAGTGTCTCTACACTCCTAACGATCCCTAGGCCGGTTCCGCACCGGGCGCCGATCAGGATACCTGAAATCCCTAGCTCGCCCTGAACCAATCCCTTACTTAGTGAAGTGGACGGTGCATAAACTAATCCCACCACTGCACTAAAACACACATTGAGGAAAGTGACAAACAGGGAAACACCACTTAGCTTTGCTCTGTTGCTAATGCTCCAAGCAACAGAGTCCGACACCAGAGTGCATCTTTTCCTCCAACCGGATCCAACACCTGAGTGAAGCTTTCCAGCAAAAGAGTCCAGCATCTGAGTGCAGCTCTCTTCCAGCAACAGAGTCCAGCATCTGAGTGCAGCTCTCCAGCAAAAGAGTCCAGCATCTGAGTGCAGCTCTCGTCCAGCAACAGAGTTCAGCATCTGAGTGAAGCTTTCACCATAGCTGCCACTCCACCAAGCTTTGCAAGAACTCCTTGCTGACACCATAGCTGCCACTCCACCAAGCTTTGCAAGAACTCCTCACTGACACCATAGCTGCCACTCCAGGATTCTGACTGAGCTGCCAGGAACTCTCTCTAGCTCCTTCCTTCACCAAGGATCGTTGGAAAACACCAATATAACCAACAGTGAGTGAGAACACCTGACACACCTTTATAGTTAGGAGCCAGAGTCTCACACCTGTTAGAGATTCAAGTGCAATAACGCTCACCACCACCGGGGGCAAACTAGAACAAAAGACACCACTGTGTAATAACCTCAATGACCACTGGGCGCAAAGCCAACTCCAAGCAACCAGCTCAAAGGAAAAAAAAGGTTACTTATTCAAAACCTGTCATATCCAACCTGGATCATGACACAAACAAGCTCATTCTACACATATGTTGGAATAGATAACCGACGTACACTCAGTAGAGTTTGGACTAGCCAAACTCCTGAATCTAACGTCACTGATGATGCTTTTTTTTCCAGGGTGGGAATAGAGGTTTTGGTTAAAGCCTCCCCCAATGACATTTCAATTAAGAATCCCTAGGGCATGCTGTTATACTCAAATAAGATGTCATCAAACTGGAAGTAGGTAAAAAAAATAGCAGTAAAGACAAGCAGAGAATGAATGATAGGGACTTTTTCAATTAAAGCACAGTATATTAGAAAAGTGATTTGCTTATTACATTAAATAAATAAAAATTTAGGATAGATAGATAGATAGATAAATAGATAGACTAACGTGTTCAAATTAGTAAATCATAGGGAACCTTTTTATGACTTTAGTTATGCATGACAGCTAGTTATTTTCATGATCAAATATATATAGAGAACATTTACTTTGTACTGCCGCACTACTAAAGTGGTCAACTGATGTATTAGAATAGTGCACACTGTTTACCAGGTAGGGCATATGAGAAAACCCTCGCGGATACAGTGATTACTATGAATAGAGTATGATCTACCTATAGTCTTGAGTATTCATAAGTAGCAGAATAGACAATTTTAAACTATAGTTTTTAATAAATTAACATTCACTAAATAAACTGTAGTATTTCTTTACCTGTAAATGAATGGTGCCACAGTTGCAGTATTTGGATGCGAGTACTGTTGTTGGGGAAGCTGCACAGCCCCATTTCCTGTGAACTGGACAGCACCACCAGATGAGCCTATTGTGACCAGGTGGGTATTGGAAGAACCAGAGACCTTCCCTTCAGTGGGTGTAGCTACTTTCTCACAGGTTACAGATTTCTGTGTTGCCATGGTCTGACTGCCTTTGGTAGTCCTATTTTTTTCAGGCTCTTTTGTGGTGGCAGTACCTGGGGAGGGGGTTTGTTTCGTTGCTGGCGTTTTTGACCCAGGTTTAGGGATTCCACTTGACTGAGGAATCAGACTCTCCTTTTTGACTGGAGCAGGTTTGTTTCCTTTGGGGATCAAGCTTGCAATCTTTGAGTTCTTTTTTGACCCTTCTGATGTTGGTTCTTTTTCTTCTTTAACAGTTTTCTCTACATTTGATTTGTTTTTTTCTTTACCCTTCTCTTCTTTCTCCTTTGGCTGAGGCAACCCCTTTTTATTGCTGAGATTTTTGCTTCCAGCCTTTGGAGGAGTCAATTTGGGTGACACTTTTGGGCTGTTCAAGGCAAAACTAACTTCATTTTCTCCACATTCTGATAAGGAGTCATCCTCAATAATGACCTCATTCGATGGCGAAGATTGGGATCTCAAGCCAACTCTAGTATTGACTAGTTTAAATTTTTCAAGCATTGATTTTTGTCCAGAAGAAGTAGCTTTGATTCCTTCTGACAATGGGGGCTTAAGTCTATCAGGGGAGGGAGTAGGAGAGGTTGCAGGGCTAGGCTGCTTTACCGACAGCATGGTAGTAGTGGCACTATGTTTAACATTCATGGATTTACTGCGCCAAGGCTTACTGGCATTTGGAGAGGGTATAGCAGAAACCACTTGCTGACCAGAGCTAGTGGGGTATTGCACATTTCCATTCATGCCTGCAGACTGTTGAGGGCCTTTTGGTGATTCTGTGGAAAGACAAACAGTATAAGACGAACAAAGTACTTACTGAAAGGTGTTTCTTAACAGCTGTACATTTAAGACTTACTATTGTGCATTCTTGTAATTTGTACAGTTCAGATTCTTTACCTAACAAGACAAATGTGATCTCTTCCATGCATCAGCAAGGATCGGTCATCCTATTCATCTTCATGAATTTTTAGTACACTTTGAAAAACTGTGACCTATTTGTCCTTTTCAGCATAACATTAAGTTGGGCATTTGCAGTAATCTTCTCTGTTTGTGACACTTTAAGATTAGTGCTTAAAATGTACATTTTAGCAGCAGAGCTAAATCGGAGTATCTTAAGCTTCCGCACTATTTTTCAGCCCACTGGCTCTGTGCAGATAACACTAGTATTTTAGCAAGACCTTTTTGTGTTACTTTCTTTTGATGTATATCACAGTTAATAAGGTTATTACAATTACAAAGAAAATGCAAACTCTGTTAAATGAAACATGTCTAGCCAATTTCAGCTGTTGTAGGCAGAACTTTCTGTAGAAAATTGCATCTGAGAAGCCTATAGACATTAAAACCTTGAAGGGGTATTCTCAACTGTGGACGTTACCCATATCCTGATTCTGAGAACCAGGGCTCTGAAGAGTCTCACTAATTCTTATGGGTGTGCCGAAGACCAGCAAAGCCAAATCTGGTGGTCCCATTAAGAAAGAGTGATGCAGTAGTGAATATGATTGACAAGTACTCTATTAACACATGGCTCTTCAGGGCCACGTGTCTCGGAATCAGTGGGGATACCATTGGTCAGATCCTCAGTGATCAGGAAGATAGCCCTTATTTCACGGATAATTAATTACTTCCGAACTTCCCCTTTAATGCCATAAGCACCACCCATTACTAAAGAGACAGTCTGACACCCCCTTCTTATACATAAAAACACATATTACATAAAATAATAAATTAAAGGGGTTGACCCAGAGATAAATATTTTTAGTCTGTTAGGTTGAGCAATAAAAAAACGAATTCAATTGGAATAACAAATTAGTTATGGTAAGTAACCCTGATGTTGTTTTTATTCTCATTGAGAAAGTTAATCTAATGCAGGGATCCCCAACCTGTAGCTCGGGAGCCACATGTGGCTCGCGGTCCCATGAATTGTGGCTCGCGACTGTCTGCCAGCTTGGTGCATGAGCTCCAGGTCTAGCATACAGGCATGAAGAGTACATCTCAAATTTATGAATTTTGTGCGTAGCCCTGCACATAAGAGCAGATCTGGTTGCACATTTACTGGTCTTGGTTTAGAGATGTTTTAGGTATGGTATGCTGGAGCATAGTACTACCTGTTAGAGGAGGTGCTCAAAGCTGGATGTGACAGTGTGTTGGGAGTCCTTGATCGGAGAATACTGAATGGGGGTATTGTGGGAACCTCTGGATTTCAGTGTACTGCTTTGGAGTGATTTCTGCAGAAAAGCTTTGGTTATCATTATACCTGAAATGGGGGCTTTGGTTGACACTACTTTGAAGGGGGTGGGAGCTGCATGTGGCTCGCGCCCCTCTCTCAGTGCTGAATGTGGCTCGTGACCCTCTTTCTAAGCTGAATGTGGCTCTCAAGGTCAGAAAGTTTGGGGACCACTCATCTAATGTGTCCTGTGCCACTAGTCACACATTTCCTGTAGGTCATCAGACCAGCCGGATCCTTTTGGGCACAGGTAGTGAAATGATTCCTTCTTTTGTGCAAGCCATCCAATAAGAATCAGAGAAATAGGAGCAGCTTCTTCAAACCAGCACTGGACACTTTAGTTGGATGCTCTGAGAGCAAATAAAATGAACACCAGAGTGCAGCATAACAATTTACCAGCATTTAGAGACTGGAGTTTTTTATAAAACAGATTTTCAGAATTGTTCCATTAAATAGCATGCATCAAAGTAAATAATTACTTAATCGTGGGAAAAATACTTTACTTTTATTAAACAAACTTCATATATACTCATTCGATAATTATATGATAGCACAGGGCTAAATGCAGTCAAATTAAGTATGCTTTTGTCTATGTGCACAATATAGAACAACTTCACATATACAGTACCTAATACAGGTAGATTACTGCATTTTCACCATATAAACATTTTTCATTTTTAAAGGATTGACCCTTTTCAGAAAGCTTTATGCTATGAAGTAAGATAGTTATTAAAAAAAAAAAAAAAACCTAAGGCTAACATACCCTGTAGATCACATATGTTAAACTCTGGCCCATGAGCCAAATCTGGTCTTCAGGGTGAGTATATTCGGCTTGCAATGTTGGGCGGGTCCATGGAGTATAGTTGACCCACGACGACAGGCGGGTCCCAACCCCAGCATCGCACTTTCAAATATATCGGCATCATGTCCATTATACTGTATGGGAGCTACGAGGGGTCATTATACTGTATGAAGCACTACGTGGTGTTATTATACTGTATGGAGCACTATGTGGACCATTATTCTGTATGGAGCGTTATGTGGTACTCATTATAATGTATGAAGTGCTATGCAGTGGCCATTATACTGTATGAAGCACTATGTGGTGCCATTATACTGTATGGAGCGCTATGTGGTGACCATTTTACTGTATGGAGCACTATGTGGTGCCCATTATGCTGTATGGAGTGCTATGTGGTGCCTATTATACTGTAAGGAGCCCTTTGTGGCGTATTATACTGTATTGAGCACTATGTGGTGCCCATTGTACTGTATGGAGCGCTATGTGTAGCCCGTAATACTGTATGGAGCACTATGTGGTGCCTAATATACTGTATGGAGTGCTATGTGGAGCCCAATTTTACTGGATGGAGAGCTATGTGGTGCCCATTATACTGTATGGAGCATTATGTGGTGCCCATTATACTGTATGGAGTGCTATGTGGTTCCATTATACTGTATGGACAGCTATGTGGGGCCCATTATACCATATGGAGCACTACATTAGGGTTATCATACCATGCATGTTAAGAGTACTGTGGAGGAATTCAATGTGGGATTATCATACTTTGTGGGCCCTTTTGCTTGCATCATCCTGTATCGAGTACTATGTGGTGCCCATTATAGTGTATGGGGTGCTATGTGGTGCCCATTATATTGTTATATTGTATGGAGCACTATGTGGTGCCATTATACTGTATGGAGCACTATATGGGGCCATTATACCTTATGGAGTGCTGTGTGGCCCATTATACTGTATGGAGTGCTATGTGGTGCCAATTGTACTGTATGGAGTGCTATGTTGAGCCCACTATACTGTATGGAGGACTAAGTGGTGCCAATTGTACTGTATGGAGTGCTATGTGGTGCCTATTCTACTGTATGGAGTGCTATGTGGTTCCATTATACTGTATGGACAGCTATGTGGGGCCCATTATACCATATGGAGCACTAAATTAGGGTTATCATACCGTGCATGTTAAGAGTACTGTGGAGGAATTCAATGTGAGGTTATCATACTTTGATTGGGGGCCCTTTTGCTTGCATCATACTGTATCGAGTACTATGTGGTGCCCATTATACTGTATGGAGTGCTATGTGGTGCCCATTATCTAATATATAAAGCTCAGGTGTGTGTATGTATGTATGTATGTATGTCCGGGATTGGCATCCGCACCGTCGCAGCTACAGCCACAAAATTTGGCTCAGTCACACATCTGGACCCCGAGAGTGTCCTAGGCTATGTTGTGAGGTGAAATTTTAACCCCGCGCGTTCCAATTCACCAAACAATTTTGCCCCTATCTATATAATGGGGAAAAAGTGTGTGTGTATCAAGCCCCGCCCCTCATTATGATGTCATAATGGTTGCCATGGTGACGCTGATGTCATCATAGATTGCAAGCCCCGCCGCTCATTATGATGTCATAATGGTTGACTATGGGAAGGAGGATGTGTGATGGGTATATGGGCACTGAACTATGGGATAAACCTACAAGAAGAATTGGAGTCTGAACGCCCCAAAAAGATATATATAAACAAAACTATCTTTTTCCTATAAAAATCACACTTTATTAGAAAATACATATAACATAGTACAAACACAATAAAAAATGAGTGTATTATCTCCAGGTGGTAAGACACAAAAGGGATACATCAGGAATTAATTGTATAGCACACATTGATTACATAGCAGTAAAATGGTAGGTTTTAGCGAAATTCATCAAACAATATGTTAGGAAATGGGCTAGCCAGCCAAATATCCCAAGGGAAGGCTGCTGAATGTCATTTAAGTACCCCAGAAGTATAGGCAACCAAAACAGTCAACACATGTCCCTCAACAATGGTGAGGAACACTGTATAGAAAGGGATATAGAGGGTGGCGTCCCCTAAATGGTACCTAATAAGTATACTGAACCAGCATAAACGCTACCCATAATAGCATAGGTGAAAAAATGTTAACGTGCCAAAGTGCAAAAATCCTTACCCACGTGGGGTCCTAATGCGTCACCCTAACGCTCGGGACTATGGGATGGAGGATATGTATGATGGGTATATGGGCATGGGACTATGAGATGAAGGATGTGTGATGGGTATATGGGCACTCGACTATGGGATGGCGAATATGTATGATGGGTATATGGGCACGGGACTATGGGATGAGGGATAATTATAATTATAACCACAGTTAGTTACTATGCCCGGGCAGCGCCGGGCTCTTCAGCTAGTATTGTTATATTGTATGGAGCACTATGTGGTTCCATTATACTGTATTAAGCACTATGTGGGGCCAATACTTTAAGGAGTGCTGTGTGGCCCATTATACTGTATGGAGTGCTATGTGGTGCCAATTGTACTGTATGGAGTGCTACAGTCATGACCAAAAGTATTGACACCCCTGCAATTCTGTCAGATAATATTCAGTTTCTTCCTGAAAATGATTGCAAACACAAATTCTTTGGTATTATTATCTTCATTTAATTTGTCTTAAATGAAAAAACACAAAAGAGAATGAAGCAAAAAGCAAAACATTGATCATTTCACACAAAACTCAAAAAATGGGCCGGACAAAAGTATTGGCACCCTCAGCCTAATACTTGGTTGCACAACCTTTAGCCAAAATAACTGCGACCAACTGCTTCCGGTAACCATCAATGAGTTTCTTACAATGCTCTGCTGGAATTTTAGACCATTCTTCTTTGGCAAACTACTCCAGGTCCCTGATATTTGAAGGGTGCCTTCTCCAAACTGCCATTTTTAGATCTCTCCACAGGTGTTCTATGGGATTCAGGTCTGGACTCATTTCTGGCCACCTTAGAAGTCTCCAGTGCTTTCTCTCAAACCATTTTCTAGTGCTTTTTGAAGTGTGTTTTGGGTTATTGTCCTGCCGGAAGACCCATGACCTCTGAGGTTGACCCAGCTTTCTCACACTGGGCCCTATATTATGCTGCAAAATTTGTTGGTAGTCTTCTGACTTCATAATGCCAAGCACACGGTCAAGCAGTCCAGTGCTAGAGGCAGCAAAGCAACCCCAAAACATCAGGGAACCTCCGCCATGTTTGACTGTAGGGACCGTGTACTTTTCTTTGAATGCCTCTTTTTTCTCCTGTAAACTCTATGTTCATGCTTTTGCCCTAAAAGCTCTACTTTTGTCTCATCTGACCAGAGAACATTCTTCCAAAATGTTTTAGGCTTTTTCAGGTAAGTTTTGGCAAACTCCAGCCTGGCTTTTTTATGTCTCGGGGTAAGAAGTGGAGTCTTCCTGGGTCTCCTACCATACAGTCCCTTTTCATTCAGATGCCGACGGATAGTATGGGTTGACACCGTTGTACCCTCGGACTGCAGGGCAGCTTGAACTTGTTTGGATGTTAGTGGAGGTTCTTTATCCAACATCCGCACAATCTTGCATTGAAATCTCTTGTCAATTTTTCTTTTCCGTCCACATCTAGGGAGGTTAGCCACAGTGCCATGGGCTTTAAACTTCTTGATGACACTGCGCATGGTAGACACAGGAACATTCAGGCCTTTGGAGATGGACTTGTAGCCTTGATATTGCTCATGCTTCCTCACAATTTGGTTTCTCAAGTCCTCAGACAGTTCTTTGGTCTTCTTTCTTTTCTCCATGCTCAATGTGGTACACACAAGGACACAGGACAGAGGTTGAGTCAACTTTAATCCATGTCAACTGGCTGCAAGTGTGATTTAGTTATTGCCAACACCTGTTAGGTGCCACAGGTAAGTTACAGGTGCTGTTAATTACACAAATTAGAGATGCATCACATGATTTTTCGAACAGTGCCAATACTTTTGTCCACCCTCTTTGTTATGCTTGGTGTGGAATTATATCCAATTTGGCTTTAGGACAATTCTTTTTGTGTTTTTTAATTTAAGACAAATTAAATGAAGATAATGATACCAAAGATTTTGTGTTTGCAATCATTTTCAGGAAGAAACTGAGTATTATCTGACAGAATTGCAGGGGTGTCAATACTTTTGGCCATGACTGTATGTTGAGCCCATTATACTGTATGGAGGACTATGTCGTGCCAATTGTACTGTATGGAGTGCTATGTGGTGCCCATTATACTGTATGGAGCGCTATGTGGTGGCCATTATAGTGTATGGAGCGCTATGTGGTGCCCATTATACTGTATGAAGTGCTATGTGGAGGCCATTATACTGTATGTACCATTATTTGTGGGCTATTGTACTGTATGTATCACTATGTGGTGCCCATTATACTGTATGGAGCATTAAGTTGGGGCATTATAATGTATGGAAGGCAATGCACTGCCCACTGTCTGGCCATTTCACTGAGTGGAGCACTATGTGGGGTCATTATACTGAATGGAGCACTATGTGAGGTCATTTTGCTGTATGGCACAATGGAGCCTTATGTGGGGCCATTATACTACACGGAGCACAATGTTGGGCCATTATACTTCATGGAGCACTTTTTGTGGCCATTATACTATATGGAGCACTTTTTTGGCCATTATGCTATATGTGTGGGAATTACAGTTGGAGAATCATACTGTGATGAGGTCACCATTCTTTGTCAGTGGGATTGAGGGGGGTATAGTAGGTTCATCATCATGCCTTTGAAGAGTACTGTGGAGGAATTCACTGTGGGGGTATCATACTGTGTTTGGGGGTCTTTTGCTTGTATCATACTTTATTATCTGTATTATTCAAGGTTTTTTATCCTTTGTTATTACATATTTAAAGTGAACCTGTCAGCAGTATTCTGCTCAGTAACCTACAGACGCTGTCAGGTTGGCACTGTTATGCTAATTAAAATGATACTTTGGTTGATGAAATCCATTTTGTGGTTGTTGTTTAATGTTTATTTTCAGTTTTCAGTTAATGAGACTCTCGTGCTTCGGGGTGGGCCTGTGGGGGGGTCTTCATTTGGTGCTCTGCATAGATGTTTAAAAAAACAAATTCACATTCACCAGGCAGTCGGCAACGCTGTAGCATGATATTGGGGATAATATGCATATTTTCAATTTATTTACACATATAGTTTTGCTCCAATAGATGTTACTGTGCAAGGCGCCAAAGCTGGTGCCATTTTGGCAGAGAGAAAAAAAATTAGGCTCCATCAAAATGGCATCGGCAGCACCTGTGCAGTAGCATCATTCCAATAGACGCCACTAAGCAGGCGCCGCGTGGGCACCATCTTGATGGAACCTAATTTTTCTTCTCTAGCAAAATGGCACCAGTGGCGGTGCCTGTGCAGTAACAGCTATTGGAACAAAACTGTATGTGTAAATAAAATGAAAATATGCATATTATTCCCCGCATCATGCTATGCCACCGGCGCCTGCCTGATGAATGTGAATCTTTTTCCGAACCATATTACAGTGTATTCAATATGTAAAATAGGGGGCAATGACCTGTTATAAGTCATACAAATGAATATCTAAGCAAAACACCACGTAAAGACCCCCCTCTGACCCACCCCAAAGCACGAGCATATCATTAACTGAAAATAAAGATAAAGCAACAACCACAAGACAGATTTCATCAACCAAGGTAACATTTTAATCAGTATAACAGTGCCAACCTGACAATGTCTGTAGGTTACTGAGCACAATCCTGCTGACAGGTTAACTTTAAATTAGGCCATTGGGTCATATGCTTTTACTGCTCTTACATAACATATTATATTATTCAATATTTTATTCAAAGTTCAATTAATTAAAATGTATTTTGTTCATGAGACAACCCCTTTCAGCTTGTTTCCATATGAAAAAGTTCATTGCTATTATGGAAAAACTTAAATTGTAGATTTTTTTTGTAATAAATATCAAGGTTGGCCCATGACTGTTGTCCAAGCTTTTAATTTTGGCCCTCTATGTTTTTGAGTTTGACATCCCTGCTGTAGATGAAATTACCCTCTTTGCTTGGTGATTGGCTGCAGCACTGTCAATGTGATGTCACCACTGCAGCCAAACAACAGAGACAAGGAAAGTGATGGAGAGCTTCTGCTGGACCTGAGGAGAGTAAGTAAAGCTCAACTTATTTTTTTTTAAACTAACTCAGCATATGGCATAACGTTTTTTGAAAGTGGAGAACCCCTTTAATTATCAGTGCCGTTTCCCACAGAATTACTCCTATATATTGCATCTGCCTCTTTATATAATAAATTCTATATAATGGTCTGTATTATTTACCTCCCTCATAGAAAACATTGGCTGAATAAATAATTATTGTTTTTACATGATACATACTTCATGGCATATACTCAACAGGGCCACTGAAGGTCTTCTCTGGGATCTGGCACCTGTCATGATCCAGGTTGGATATGACAGAGAAAATGCACAAGTAACCTTTTGTTTCCTTTAGCTGTGTGCTAAAGTTTGGTTTTTGCCCCCGGTGGCCATTAGGGTCATTGCACTGTGGTGGTTTCAGTTCTAGTTTCCCCCCCGGTGGCCATTAGGGTCATTGCATTGTGGTGGTTTCAGTTCTAGCTTCCCCCCGGTGGCCATTAGGGTCATTGCACTTTGGTTACTTTAGTTTTGTGCACGTAATTATAAAACAGGTGTGATTGCTCTATAAAAGAGTGTCAGGTGTGGTAATCACTGTTGGTGATAGTCCTCAGTTACAAGCAAGCCTGGGTGAAGGATGGAGCTGAAAGAGAGTCCCGGGCAGCTCAGTGAGAGTCCTGGAGTGGCAGCTATGGTGTCTGCGAGGAGGGCTGGCATGGCTTGGTGGAGTTGCAGCTATGGTGTCAGCAAGGAGTTCTTGCATGGCTTGGTGGAGTGGCAGCTATGGTGTAGAGCTGTACTCATGTTGCTGGACTCGGTTGCTGGAAAGCTGGACTCAAGATGCTGGCTCTTATGCTGGAAAGCTGGACTCTGTTTCTGGACAGCTGCACGCAGGTGGTGGACTCTGTTTGCTCCAAGGCTGCACTATGGTGTTGGATCCGGTTGGAGGAAAAGATGCACGCAGGTGGTGGGCTCTGTTGCTGGGAGCTTAAGCAACAGAGCAAAGCTAAGTGGTGTTTCCCTGTTTTGTCTCTTTTCCTTATGTGTGTTTCAGTGCAGTGGTGGGAATAGTTTCTGCACCGTCCACTTCACTAGTGAGGGTTTAGGTGCAGGGCGAGTCAGGGTTTTTAGGTTCCTGATCAGCGCCCGGTGCGGAACCGGCCCAGGGAACGTTAGGTGTGTAGAGACACTGACTCAGGGGAGTGCAGGAGGTCTAGACGTCCCCGTTCCCTATCGCAGGGCCACCATTGTTATTGTTACCCAGGTTTTCCCTTTTATTGTTTAAATTCGCCTTACTGGAGGCGGGGTTTCCAGACATACGCGTATTTCCGAAATTCACCTGTTGGAGGCGGCGTATCCAGCTGCACGTTTTATTATTTAAATTCGCCCAACTGGAGGCGGTGTATCCAGGGTCACGCGTGTCATCTAAATTCATGACAGCACCAAGTATTATAAGTTCTGTGTACTGTGAGGTGGGACCTCAAAGAATCAGACTCTTCTTTTCCTCACATCCCAGAGACGGTCAGATAGAGATCTTGGGAATTTGGAGGCCAAATCTTCACCTTGAACTCTTTGTCATAGTCTTCAACCCAGTCAATAATAATTTTTATAGTTTGGTAGAGTGCCCTATCCCACTAAAAGATGCCACTGTGATCAGGGAGGCAGTTGATAAAGAGAGGTCGGCTCAATCTATAACAATTTTAGGTAGCTAGTAGATGTCAAAGTAACCTCTACATGGATACCAGGACCCAAGGTTTCCTGATAGAACATTGCTGAAGCACCACACTTCCTCTACTGACTTCCCTTCTTCACAGTGCATCCTGGTGCCATCACTTCCCCAAGCAAGTGACCCACATAATATTCATTAGACCAGGCCACCATGGTCCAGTCCAGTGTGAGACAATGTACAGGAGTTATCATGTCATCAAAACCTATGTGCAAGTTTCTATCCCAGCATTTCTATCATAGCCAGCATTAAGGCAAAACTGCCCACAGGATGTTGTAGAGCGCATAATCAGACAGGCTTACATTTTTATGAGAAAAGTTTCAGTAAAACTATAATTTTGTTCACTGAAATCCCTGCGTTCATACACATATAAGTCCAGTGGGTGGTCCTATTGAGTTATTGTCAGTCTTCCCTGTATGTATGTAGAGATATTGTAGCTGTCAATCACTGGACTCGTATACATAAAACACCAGAAATTTCAATGAATAATATACAAGTTCTAAATACAACAGGAATTTGCGCTAATAATACCCGCATAAAAACACTCTCTATAGGGAAAGCAAAGATAGATGCCAAAGAATATAAATATGCTTCTGTGCAAAACGATAATAATGACCCCCTTACTCACGTGGGGGGTGTGCTATAAATATATGTCTCACTATAAAAAGTGAGTAACAGTTTGTAAAATACAACCAGTCTCACTGCCCAATAATCATGAATGAGTCTGTCACTAGGAAGAAAAAATCATACTGACCGTCCAGATTACTGTTCATGTCATGGGCAATGGTAACAGTCTTGAGTTCAGAACATAGCAACTCCTCTCCTGATGGACTTTGATGAATTCCAGTAGTGGTGTAATGCTCAGTCCAAAAAAAGTTAGCAGGCTAGTAGTGGGTAGACTCCAAAAGAAGGGGGTCACCTCTGCTATAATCGCGGGCGATGCTCCGGCCGGTAGCAATCGCCCAATTCCCCCGATAATGCACTGCCCGTTAACAATGGGACATGCAGCGGGAGACGCGGTGAATGCCGGCAAGGTACAGGACCTTGCGTGACGTCACAGTCACGTGTTGAGTCACGTGACCGGCTTAGAATGACTGACAGGATCAACAACCAATCCTACGCGTTTCGGAGGCTTACTGCTTCCTTCCTCAGGGATGATTCCTGTCATGGAGGTGACACCTATATACCCAGCCCGTATAATGTATTAGTCCTATTTGTTGAAGGCAAAAAGTTCAATCTCGCTATTCAAGCCATTTGGTCTGAGAGTATTCATTTTAAATATCCACTCACTTTCTACTTTTGACATTTGCTCAATGAAGTTACCTTTTCTCCAGCATTTCTTAACTATTTTAATACCGGTTACCGTAATTCCCTTAATAGAACCTCCATGATGTGTAACAAAGTGATTAGAAAGAGGATGACCGGTAAATTTATTAGTAATATTGCGAAGATGTTCAGCAATTCGTACCCGCATTGGACGAATAGTTCTTCCAATGTATAGTTTACCACATGGACAGATTATCCCATAAATAACCCCTTTTGTATTACAATCAATAAAATCAATTATATTGTTCTCAATACCTTTATTAATAATCATTTTTTGTTTCTTAGTGTTTAATTTTTTACATGGTCCACATTTCTTACATGGGAAAAAACCACTAATAAAGACTCGTTCACCATTAATTTTTCTATTTGAAACTCTTGGGATTGAAGGTGCTATCAAGTTCCCAAGATTATTTGCCTTCCGAAAAACAAATCTAGGATGCGTGGGCAGTAATTCCCCAATAATTTTGTCATTTTGTAAGATATTCCAATGTCTACTAACAATATTCCTAATGATCCTGACATTGGAATTATATTGTAAAATAATCGGAATTTCATTCTTGACAAAAGCATCATTAGGAATACGTTCTTTTATAGGGTCCAGTAGTTGATCTCTTGGTATTTTTCTAACTATTTCTGTAGTTTTTTCCAATGTTTTTACATCATATCCCTTATATTTAAACTTAATATTCATGGATTCTGCTTCTTTTTCAAAATCCTGTTGTTTAGAGCAATTTCTATGCGCTCTAATGAGCTGACTCTTAGGGACATTTAGAAGCCATTTCGGGAGGTGGCAGCTATCTAGAGAAATAAAATTTTTTGAATCCGTAGGTTTGTGATATACTTGAGTCTGAATGGTATTCTCCTCAATAAAAATCCTCAAATCTAAAAAATTTAGCTCTTTGTGACTAATATTTGCAGTAAAGTTTAAAAAATAACAATTTTTATTTAGATCACTTAAAAATTCGTTTAATAAAACATCACCCCCTGACCAAATGAAAAAAATGTCGTCAATAAAGCGACGCCATAGTACCAAATTTGGCCGTAATTCCCCATCCATATAAATGGTCTCAAGTTCCCATTTTCCCACATAGAGATTGGCATAGCTCGGGGCGAATCTTGTGCCCATAGCTGTGCCCCATTTCTGGGAGTAGTAGTTCACCCCAAATTTAAAATAATTGTGCGTTAGAATAAATTCAATACAATCCAAAATAAATTCTCTCTGTTCCTTAGGTATCGCACTATCCTTGGACAAGAAGAACTCGGCTGATTCACACCCTTTTTTATTTTGTATCACCGTGTATAATGAAGTTATATCCAGGGTCCCCATAATATAGTGGTCCTGCCATACCACATTTTTTAAAAGTTTCAAAATGTGGGTACTATCTTTTAGGTACATAGGGAGAGTAGGAATCAATTTTTGTAAATGACAATCCACATATTTCGATAAGTTGGATGTAAGACCCCCTATAGCAGATATAATAGGTCTTCCTGGTGGATTAGTTGGGTTCTTATGCACCTTTGGTAGGTAATAGAAATATGGAACCCTTGGAAATGGGGTATTGATAAAGTCCCTCTCCTGCTTATTTAGAAAGCCTTTTTCAAAGCCATTTCTTATAAGCTCACCCATTTCTTTAATGTAGGGATCTGAAGGGTCGTTTTCCATTAGTTGATATGTCCGTGTGTCCCCTAAAATCCGCAAGGCTTCATTTTGATAATCTGTCGTGTTCAAAATCACGATACCGCCCCCCTTGTCGGCAGGCCTAATAGTGATATTTTTATTATTTTGTATTTGACTAATAGCCTTCTCTTCTTCCTTTGAGAGATTATGCTTAAATTTGTTGCACCTTTTGTCTGAAACCTTCCTAATGTCTTGTATAACATTATTCTGAAAGGCATCAAATGCCTCAGAATACTCCTGAATAGGATTAAAGTTGGATTTTTTTCTTAATCCAGTGTGTATATATACATTCGCTGTAGTTGGTTGATCTACCGAATCAGTACCGGATAATCTTTTCTTAATGTAATATTTTTTTATAGCCAATTTTCTCATAAACATTTTGATACCAACAAATGCCTGAAATTTATTAAATCCTACACTAGGAGCATATTTAAGGCCTTTATTTAATAGACAAATCTCATTGTCCCCAAGTGTATGATCACTAAGATTAAAAATTTTTTGTTGTTGATGAGGAGCAGGAAGGGTTACTTGCGATGATGGTGATTTATTCTTTTTTTTGGTAGATTTCCCGCCCCTACAGCCTCTTTTGCGCGTTTTTTTTGGGCCAACTGAAAAAACGGAAGATGGCTTTGCTTCGTTTTCAGCTGTGCTCTCTTAGGGTCTTTAATACACGTAGCACTGTTACTATTAGTCTTTTTCATTATAGGTGGTTGATGAGTCTGCTCATGACCAGGACTTGAAGCAGTCATCCCCATGTTCTCTAAAGTTGAAAACCTATTATGTGTGCTGACTGAAGGCAACGGTGTAGAATTAGTCAAAGGGTCTTCTACATTATTCATATTTTCTATATTGGAATCCATACAATTATTGTTCTCAACAGTCGCACTATTCGTCGGTTGCTCAAAATTAGAAGTTAGATGTATAGAGAACCTATCACTAGAAGAGAGAAAAGAGTTCTCAACCCCCTGTGTTTCATCAAGGGTTACCAATAAACTGGGGGATTTGAATGGGGGGTTATGACTGTCTTTATGTAAATTATTACCAGCAGTCAAAAAATCCCTCCCAAATTTTCTACGTTTCCTTTCTATAATTTCTTTTTCCTTGGATTTTATCCTTTTACTAATATTATTAGATAAATGAATAATTTCTGGATGTAGCTCATAGGGTTTTAAATCTTCAAAAAGTTTTGAGATTTCTTGGCGGATCGCCATCAAGCCAGTTCTTCTCTTCTCTATTATGAATGACACAGTACGTTTAGAAAAATCCTCAAACATAGCATCCCACTCCAATTTAGTGTCTGGATCACCTATGTCACCTGTTAAGGGCTTATAGACCACTAAACCTTTGGGTATGCAATTAAATGATAAATAGCTCTCCAAAGTGGCTATTTCCCACAGATCCCTCATTTCTTTTATTAGATATTGTTCCAAAGATTTTAGTTTTTCCAATGTCAGGATCATTAGGAATATTGTTAGTAGACATTGGAATATCTTACAAAATGACAAAATTATTGGGGAATTACTGCCCACGTATCCTAGATTTGTTTTTCGGAAGGCAAATAATCTTGGGAACTTGATAGCACCTTCAATCCCAAGAGTTTCAAATAGAAAAATTAATGGTGAACGAGTCTTTATTAGTGGTTTTTTCCCATGTAAGAAATGTGGACCATGTAAAAAATTAAACACTAAGAAACAAAAAATGATTATTAATAAAGGTATTGAGAACAATATAATTGATTTTATTGATTGTAATACAAAAGGGGTTATTTATGGGATAATCTGTCCATGTGGTAAACTATACATTGGAAGAACTATTCGTCCAATGCGGGTACGAATTGCTGAACATCTTCGCAATATTACTAATAAATTTACCGGTCATCCTCTTTCTAATCACTTTGTTACACATCATGGAGGTTCTATTAAGGGAATTACGGTAACCGGTATTAAAATAGTTAAGAAATGCTGGAGAAAAGGTAACTTCATTGAGCAAATGTCAAAAGTAGAAAGTGAGTGGATATTTAAAATGAATACTCTCAGACCAAATGGCTTGAATAGCGAGATTGAACTTTTTGCCTTCAACAAATAGGACTAATACATTATACGGGCTGGGTATATAGGTGTCACCTCCATGACAGGAATCATCCCTGAGGAAGGAAGCAGTAAGCCTCCGAAACGCGTAGGATTGGTTGTTGATCCTGTCAGTCATTCTAAGCCGGTCACGTGACTCAACACGTGACTGTGACGTCACGCAAGGTCCTGTACCTTGCCGGCATTCACCGCGTCTCCCGCTGCATGTCCCATTGTTAACGGGCAGTGCATTATCGGGGGAATTGGGCGATTGCTACCGGCCGGAGCATCGCCCGCGATTATAGCAGAGGTGACCCCCTTCTTTTGGAGTCTACCCACTACTAGCCTGCTAACTTTTTTTGGACTGAGCATTACACCACTACTGGAATTCATCAAAGTCCATCAGGAGAGGAGTTGCTATGTTCTGAACTCAAGACTGTTACCATTGCCCATGACATGAACAGTAATCTGGACGGTCAGTATGATTTTTTCTTCCTAGTGACAGACTCATTCATGATTATTGGGCAGTGAGACTGGTTGTATTTTACAAACTGTTACTCACTTTTTATAGTGAGACATATATTTATAGCACACCCCCCACGTGAGTAAGGGGGTCATTATTATCGTTTTGCACAGAAGCATATTTATATTCTTTGGCATCTATCTTTGCTTTCCCTATAGAGAGTGTTTTTATGCGGGTATTATTAGCGCAAATTCCTGTTGTATTTTTAATGGTTTTTAACATTCAGACGGATAGGTGGCGTAGTCTGTTAATTTGCAGCTGCTATACCCCTGCACAGCGCCATTGGCTGTTAAAAATTTATTTTTTTTAATATACAAGTTCTACTGAATCTTTTCCAACAAACCTATATATCATTCTGCTCAGCTCCTTCTTCTCTATACCAGGCTGTCCACAGATCAGACTGCTTGTACAATATGATACGGTTCCCTTTAAGTTTTTAAGCATTTTCTGCTACAGTTGCTCTTCTGAGACTGGACTAAACGGGCCAACTTTTATTCCCCGCATTCATCAATGAGACTTGGATGGCTATTTTCCTGACACTCGTCCATTTATTGTCCTTACTTGGATCACTTTTAGTAGTTACTAACTGCTGCAGATCAGGAACTTGAAAAGACATGCCATTTAGGAGTTTAGCCATCACAATTTGCCTGATATAAAAGTCATTCATAAAATGATGCACTCTTTTTTTCAGATTCCAGCACATCATCTTCAAGGACTGACTATTAACTCACTACCTAATATATCCCACCCCTTGACAGGTGCCATTGTAAGAAGATAAATTATATTTACTTAAAGTTGACATTTTAGCTGCTCAGTATACATGGTCTGCATTGTGATGATGAGGAATCCAACCTACTCTTTGTCATGGTCCAGTCCAGAGTTTATCTTCTGCTGTCTTCACTCCGGACTGGTCATGCGGGGGTTAATCTCCTCAGCCTCGTTCTGGAGCTAGTTGGACTATTTCAGTCTCTCACAGCCTGCTGACCAGTGTTAGTGATAGCTCAAGCTTCCAGTTTAGAGCCTCTGACCCTTGTACCTTGGTGATCCTCCTGCCTTTGACTGATATTCACGTGTATGACCCTGTCTCTTGGTATTCGTCTCTGCTGTTACGTTCCCTCTGTGGCATCTGACCCCCCCGGCTTGTACCCCGACCACGTATTTCATCTCACGTTTTGGACCCCGTGCTCATGTTCTGGCTTTCTGACTCTCGGCTTTGGTATTTTGACTACGTGTATTGCTGCTCCTTCTGGTACGTCTGCTCCTGCTAGTTTCTGACTTGGTTCATCTGACTATTCTCTCTCGTTACCTGTGGCACCTGTGCTGTTGATCAGGGTTGCTGCTCTTAGTGTGTAACCTCTCTTCCCTCACCAGCTCCCCCTGGTGGAGGTTTCACTACACTCTTGCTGAAAAACTTTTTCCCAGCTAATTTAAAGGGAATCAGTCACCAGATTTTTTCTACCACATCTGAAAGCAGCATAAGGTGGGAAGAGAGACCCTGATTCCAGCCAGTTTACTTTGTGCAGCAGTTGTGACACACTTAGAGCTATTAGATGTAGAATGCAGCAGAGCTGAGAAAGCTAACCCGGTCCACACCACAGCTGTCTGTGTATGTACACTGTCTATTGACAGTGAGCTGCTTATTACAGCGGAGGGGAGGGGGCATGGTTGAACCACTTGGCAGGAGGCCAGCAATGATAAAGTCCCAGATATAAAACCCTCATTGTAATTAAACAGCACAGACCCTGATAAGTGACATTTGATGAATTTAGTGTTTTAACTCCTACCTCATGCTATCCTCAGATTACATAGCTGACAGATTCCCTTTAATTAAAAAAGCTAATAAAACATCTTAGAGATGAAGAGAACATTGTTAAAATGATCACTTTACTATGTTGGTAAATTATGTTATACTTAGAAAGTTTTCTCCCTTTCAATATTATTGCCTTATGGAAATGATATTAGGTGCTACTTATTTGAGACATTATATATAAGATTATATATTGAGATAATATAATATATTACTTATTCATAGTATTCATAGTGCATTTCAAGTGCCTAGAGCTGCACCAACTGTAAAGCCAATCCGATTGATTATCTACATTTAGATCATGACGTTTTAAAGAAGACACGCAGTGAACTCATTAGGGTGCGATGCTACAAAATCACAGCAATTCATCAAAGAAAATATGAGCAAAAGAGATATGCTGAACTCGTCAAAAGAATCACCTAAGACGCAGCATGTGCCGCAGTCATTTCTGTCCGAACGCAGAACGATGCCTGTAACATCAGCATGGGTTCTGCCTGCTGCTCCTCAATAAGGGGACACCTGGATGGACTGATGATGCTTTAATACATACACTTTGAAAGAAGCAAACCAGCTAGAAAGCAATTTTCTTCCTCACGACATTACAATATCTTATATAAATCCATAGGGACAGCAAATAGTCAGGTTTTTTTTTTAATCTGGTCACAAGGGTATAATCATTTATATGTAGCACTTGAAGACCGTGATGCAAATAATTCTGTACAATTAATTACAACGGTTATCTGCATCAATTTCCGAGCCGGAATAAAGGCTGAATGCTTCCGATAAAGCCAGAAAAACATTTCCTAGACATTGTCCCCATCTGGTGGCCAGCGAGAAGATTATAGCAATTGGCAAAGACTGGAAATTGGCTAAGTAACTATGTGGTAACATTTAAGGAGAAAAGAAAAATGACTGTGGTTTATTATTATCTACTGTAAAATATATATTTCATTGGTTACTACTATTTAAGTATGTATTCATATTAAGCGTCTGTTGAGATAGTATAAATGTACAATCTGCTTATAGAAGGGGTAAAAGTAATAACCAGTATAATAAATAGTATAAATGCCGGTAGCACCACTATTAAATCACTAATCAGGATAGATTTATGGCTGTTTTCAAGCTCACTAGAAGAGAGAATTTAGATCTACACTGAGTATTTGTTATCATAGAATAGTACACACAATAAACACTATGTAGTTATCATAGAATAGTACACACAATAAACACTATGTAGTTATCATAGAATAGTACACACAATAAACACTATGTAGTTATCATAGAATAGTACACACAATAAACACTATGTAGTTATCATAGAATAGTACACACAATAAACACTATGTGCTGTAGTTATCATAGAATAGTACACACAATAAACACTATGTAGTTATCATAGAATAGTACACACAATAAACACTATGTAGTTATCATAGAATAGTACACACAATAAACACTATGTGCTGTAGTGATCATAGAATAGTACACACAATAAACACTATGTAGTTATCATAGAATAGTACACACAATAAACACTATGTAGTTATCATAGAATAGTACACACAATAAACACTATGTGCTGTAGTTATCATAGAATAGTACACACAATAAACACTATGTTGCAAAGATAATAAACAATCAGACAAGATACAAACATGTACTGTTCATGCATTCCAGCAGCTCATCCCGCTTACCTTTATCATTTCCATTTGCATATTGAGGTGGTTTGTTTTTGTCAATGCTGTTAAAGCTCTGACTTCTACGATTTAGATTTGCTGTTCCCTGAACCTTGGTACTGCTGCCTGCAGCTGGCACCCTGGAAGGTCCTGGAAGTCTAGGGTACACACAAAAATGATGTTATTGCCCAAGTTAGAGCGACGGGAGCAGAGCACTGATGCCAAGTATTTCTTGGTACCAACAGTTGTGCAATAAATGCTTTTCTTAAGGACAGGAAAGTTACTGTGCACAACACAAACTGGTTAGAAGACTTGTAATAAAGTATGCATATCAAGTGTAATGATTACATAGAAAATCAATATTTACCATGACGTTTGGTTTGCTTGCTACATGTCTAGAAATAATAAATGTTCTGCATGTAAATAGCAAGTTCAACAAGTTTAAAATCATAAACCAGTTGGATTGGAATAATTAAAAGATGAAAACCATTAACTACCATAAAACCCCGACCTCTAAATTGCCAACGATAGCAGATCTTTCCTGGCATCACTTTCTCCAGTGACCAGTTTTTACAATCCATATCATGTTTTTCTGAGAATTAATATGTCATTGTGATTTAGATATTTTGTAAAATTGTGACAGGTTCATTGTGGTTCAAAAACGAAGGTTTAGAGAGATGCCATCTGGCCAATCTGGTTTTATTTAATGAGAACTTGTCACTAGAGATGAGCGAATTTGATTTTGACATATTTGAGCCATATTCGAACAATATTCGTACCGAATGCATGTCTTATGATTAGTTCCGAACACATTCAGTAATTTCGACTCCCATTGACTCTAATGACGTTCGGCTGTGTTTGACGAATATTGCTAAAACAAAATTAAATTCCGATGATATTCGGAACCGAATCTGAACAAATTCTCTACTTGTCACATCCAGGTCGCGATTAACTAGGAGTAGGAGACATGGCGGCTTTCTGCAACTAAAAAGGATTTCTAATCACGTTGGACTGGTTTACATTCGAAAATGAACTTACATTCTCCCTGCAGCTGCTGGCTTCCTGTTATTGCGGCAGATCAGGGGGCTGCTAAAGTTACAGCTCATTATACAGTACGTGCATTGTAATCACTCCCCACCACAGTGATTGACAGCCTGCTCTGCAGTGTGTGTGTGTGCAGAGCATGCTGGAATTGATTACAGTGCACTTACTGTACAATAGGTGACTATAACTGCTTGTTGCACCCACCTCTATAACTGAAAGAGAGCGGCTGCAGAGAGAATATAACTTTATTTTCACCCTGCAGCCACAGCTCTAGTTAGGCAGCCAGGCATGATTTAAATGCTACTTAGCTACATTTTATTACTATATCTGCTAGTACATAGCGTTTATGGAATATGCAACTTCCCTTACATATGGAATTCAAGTTCAATTTGGTTAGTGAATATGCCCCATTATGCTGTATATTCATCACTTATACAAAGTGCCATTTATACTACATTCATACTTAGTAAAATCTGAAGGAACAGATCAGTAAAACTTCTTCTCTGGGAAACTACCAGTTATTATTACAAGCAACAAATAATGCCAGGCAGTAGTGATGTGTGGATTATTTGAAATTTGAATTCACCAGGGAAACTCGATTTGCGGCAAAGTGATTCATCACAAATTGAATGTTTCTCTAGACCCCAGAACATAATAAATGTAAGCTGTAAAAAACAAAAAAAATAATACTCACATCACAACTCATCTTTCCGGCTGCCCCAGTTTCTACATAATTTGGTCCTCAGGCCTACTTATTTCAGCTGTCGCACACCTCATCTGCCTGTTCTTCACTATATGCCAAGATTTTCGGCTGTGCCAAGTTCTCGGGGGTAGTTGCACATTGTAAATTCACAGCACATGGCCTGTCATTACAATGTCACGACATTACGAATCACAGGGACCACCGAGGCATGGTCACAGCCGGACGTACCAGCCTAAAATGAAGAACAAGCAGAGTAGAAGTGTGATGGCTGAAAGAAGAGGGTCTGAGAATTGGACAGTAGGTAGCAGGTAGCTGAGTGACCAGAGAGACAAGCATCAGGTTGGGTGTTTTTTTTATCATTTTTTGGCCTTTCATAATTAATCTAAATGGTGGCCAGGCAAATGTTTTAAAAAAAAAAAAACTTGCGAATTGGATCACAAATAGTTCAAATTCACATGGAACCGCAAATTTTAGGAAATTTTACTCAAACTCAATCCACTCATCTCTATGAGACAGCCTTTTGTAGAAATTTAGTTATAAGGCTTTGTTGAAATGCTAACCGAAGGGTCAAGGAGGTCAAAGTCTGCAAATCGCATCTCCCAACCTCCCCTGAGCAACTTGCCTATCTAAAAACTCAAATGTTCACTATTGCTATTTCTTAATGTAGAAGGAACATTGTATAAGTGATCTCCCTTTATGATCTCCCAGCCAGACATGCTATAAAAACACCGACTAGGCCAATAGATAAAAATAAATGCAAAAAGTGCAAAACATAGAAAGCAATTATTCTAACGGCATTATGTCATATCTCTAGTAACAAACTACAATTTTGAATACCGACAGCTCAGCAGTTTAAAAGCAATTCTAACCCAAAACACATACGTATTAGGAAATATACAGTATTTCAAATGGCAACAAAATACATTATGTAGTTTGTGCCATGAATCAAATGTGAGCAAGTGAGTCATCAATGCCCCGAGTATAACACTATCTAACTAATATGAGCGGGGCCAAACACCAACGTAATCTCTAGCCGCAAGACTTCTGTTCACCACAATGGCCTTGACCTACACCAACACTTTATAGCAGACCTCAAATTAAAGTGGAGCTACAAGATCAATGACTCCACTTGCCAAAGCGCTGCGGGAAAGTCCTGTGTAATGGAAAACCAAAGTCAATATTTAACCAAGAAGAAATAATGAATGGAGAGAAGAAATTGTATCTGTGAGCACTGTTACTGATCAGATAGTAAATCTTCATTCTGATACATAACACGTATAAAAAGGATGACCATCTGATAGTCTAGCTCTTACCGGAGCCTTCAAGGAAATCTGTCAGCAGATTATGCTGTGTATTTTGACAACAGCACAAGGTAGGGTCAGAGACCCTGATTCTAGCAATGTATCACTAGGGCAGCAATTATGAGAGAATTACAGTTTTCTCTGCTGCAGATCTACCTGCCCAAACCACAGCTTTCTGTGTACATTGCATAGCCATAGAAAGCTGCTAATCAGTGCTGAGGACAAGGTTTGACTAAAATGCAAGAGTCAGCTTGTCCTGTAGTGATAATATCCTGTCGCTAAAACACTGATTGTATTGAAACAGCAAAACACAGCCTAGTAAGTGACACATCACTGTAATCAAAGTCTCTGCTCCTAAATTATGGTGCTCTAGCTACATAGCAAAAACCTGGTGACAGATTGCCTTTTACAGTGTAGGTGTGTTATAGGTTTATACTATTTGTTTTCACAGCGCAGCAATCTTTGCTCTACTACTATTTTCCCTACTAAACTTGCAAGAAAGTTGTATGCAATTTTAGATTACGCTGCAGTGGGGAAAAAAAAGTAGCTACTATCTTTTCAAATCATAACCTTCTCAAAAACAGTGAATAAACCAGAAAAGTCCAAATTTATAAAGACTTAAAATAATTTTATTAGTTACAAAAAATAGATAAAAGAAGAACCAGAAAAATGGACATGGTACAATACCATAATAAGTAAATAATTACATAATAAACACATGGGCCATAATTAAGTTCAGCGATCATATAGAATCCATAAAATAATAAATATAAAGTGCAAATAGTGAACAGACCTAAAGTCTGAAAAAAAGTGCATAAGGAATATAATAGGATCATAAATACCGTGATCAATGGCTCAGTGTACCTCCAGCCCCAGCGCATGTTACGCCTACCGTGGCTTTTTTGTAACTAATAAAATTATTTTAAGTCTTTATAAATTTGGACTTTTCTGGTTTATTCACTGTTTTTGAGAAGGTTATGTCTATGACTAGTGAATATCCATATATCCTGTATGAATAATAAGTAAGTTGATCTCACTGAGTTGTTGGCTTATCTTTTAAAATCATTTCAAAATCACAGCATGCAGGAATTTTAAAAATGAAAACATAAGCGTCTGACACAAAAAAAACCCTGTTACACTGGAAACAAACCAAGATTTTCTTCATCAAGATCCTTGTCTGTGGCGCACTAATGTAAGTTACATCGATGCATCATCAAAAGTTGCTGGATTGAAAATCGTGAATGATGCCTCCGAACGATCTTATAGCACTCATGAGTACATTCAATAAGTCACTGAGCACTCAATAACACCAGAAACAGTATATTCTCCAGTGTGTGGAGAAGCATGGACATGACTATCCTGATTGTCATTCTAAAATACAGTGGGTTCGGAAAGTATTCAGACCCCTTGACATTTTCCACTCTTTGTTTCATTGCAGCCATTTGGTAAATTCAAAACAGTTCAATTTTTTTTCTCATTAATGTACACTCTGCACCCCATCTTGACCGAAAAAAAACAGAAATATAGAAATGTTTGCAAATGTATTAAAAAAGAAAAACTGAAATATCACATGGTCATAAGTATTCAGACCCTTTGCTCAGTATTGAGTAGAAACACCCTTTTGAGTTAGTACAGCTATGAGTGTTCTTAGGAATGATGCAACAAGTTTTTCACACCTGGATTTAGGGATCCTCTGCCATTCTTCCTTGCAGATCCTCTCCAGTTCCATCAGGTTGGATGGTGAACGTTAGTGGACAGCCATTTTCAGGTCTTTCCAGAGATGCTCAATTGGGTTTGGGTCAGGGCTCTGGCTGGGGCAGTCAAGAATGGTCACAGAGGTGTTCGGAAGCCACTTCTTTGTTATTTTAGCTGTGTGCTTAGGGTCATTGTCTTGTTGGAAGGTGAACCTTCGGCCAAGTCTGAGGTCCAGAGCACTTTGGAAGAATTTTCATCCAGGATATGTCTGTACTTGGCCACATTCATGTTTCCTTCAATTGCAACCAGTCTTCCTGTCCCTGCAGCTGAAAAACAACCCCATAGAATTTTGCTGCCACCACCATGTTTCACTGTTGGGAATGTATTGGGCAGGTGATGAGCAGTGCCTGGTTTTCACCACACATACCACTTAGAATTATCATCAAAAAGTTCTATCTTCATCTCTTCAGACCAGAGAATCTTATTTCTCACAGTCTGTGAGTCCTTCATGTGTTTTAGCAAACTCTATGCTGGCTTTCATATGTCTTGCACTTAGGAGAGGCTTCCGTCGGGCCACTCTGCCATAAAGGCCTGACTGGTGGAGGGCTGCAGTGATAGTTGATTTTGTAGAATTTTCTCCCATCTCCCTACTGCATCCGTGGAGCTCAGCCACATTGATCTTGGGGTTCTTCTTTACCTCTCTCACCAAGGCTCCTCTCCCACGATTGCTCAGTTTGGCTGGACGGCCAGGTCTAGGAAGACTTCTGGTGGTCCCAAACTTCTTCCATTTAAGGATTATGGAGGCCACTGTGCTCTTAAGAGCCTTGATTACTGCAGAAATTCCTGTGTAACCTTGGCCAGATCTGTGCCTTACCAGAATTCTGTCTCTGAGCTCCTTGGTCAGTTCCTTTGACCTCATGATTCTCATTTGGTCTGACATGCACTATGAGCTGTGAGGTCTTACATAGACAGGTGTGTGCCTTTCCAAATCAAGTCCTATCAGTTTATTTAAACACAGCTGGACTCCAATCAAGGAGTAGAGCCATCACAAGGAGGATCACAAGGAAATGGACAGCATGAGACTTAAATATGAGTGTCCGAGCAAAGGTTCTGAATACTTATGACCATGTGATATTTCAGTTTTTCTTTTTAATAAATTTGCAAACATTTCTACAGTTCTGTTTTTTTCAGTAAAGATGGGGTGCAGAGTGTACATTAATGAGAAAAAAATTGAACTTTCTTGAATTTAACAAATGGCTGCAATGAAACAAAGAGTGAAAAATTTTAAGGGGTCTGAAAACTTTCCGAACCCACTGTATATACACAGTTGTGCTCAAAAGTTTACATCCCCCGGCATAATTTTTGCTTTCTTGACCTTTTTTCAGAGAATATGAATGATAACACCAAACTTTTTCTCCACTCATGGTTAGTGGTTGGGTGAAGTCATTAATTGTCAAACTACTGTATTTTCTCTTTTACATCTAGCCCTTCTGGCTAGATGTGTCATCCTGGATGACCTGGATGAGCTGATCTACCTGAGCAACTTCTGTGAGTTGTACTGTAGACACTGCCTCATGCTACTGTACCTCTAGGGGTGAGAGCAATGATAAAATGCGAAAGTGACCAAAACAACAGCCAAAAAGGATACCAACAGAAAAATGGCTTGTGGTCACCCCATGCAGAACCACTTCTTTATAGGGGATGTCTTGATAATTGCCTATCATTTCTACTGGTTGTCTGTCCCATTTGCATAACAGCAGAGAAATTGATTTACAATCAGTGTTGCTTTATAATTGGAAAGGTTGATTTCACAGAAGTGTGACTGATTTGGAGCTACATTGTGTTTAATAATAATAATAATAATAATAATAATCTTTATTTATATAGCGCCAACATATTCCGCAGCGCTTTACAGTTTAACAGTTTCAAAACACAAGTCATAAGTAACAACGTTAACAATACAGTAATTAAAGTAAAATAAGACGACCCTGCTCGTGAGAGCTTACAATCTACAATGAGGAGGGGGAGATACAAGTGTATTTATAGTGATGTATTTACAATGATGGTCTAGCCATCTTGAGAAGGTGGGGGACAGAGATAGTGAATGGGCTACATACTCACACTTGCACATAAAATGACCTTGATTAGTGAACTTGATAGGCTACTCTGAATAGATGTGTTTTGAGAGAGCGCCTAAAACTGTGCAAATTGTGGATAGTCCTAATTTCTTGGGGTATAGCATTCCAGAGGATTGGTGCAGCGCGGGAGAAGTCTTGGAGTCGGGAGTGGGAGGAGCGGATTAGTGCAAAGGTTAGTCAAAAGTCTTTTGCAGAGCACAGCGGTCGGCTAGGCCGATAGACAAAAATGAGGGAGGAGATGTAGGGGGGTGCCACACTGTGGAGAGCTTTGTGGGTGAGGACAAGTACTTTGAATTGGATCCTATAATGAATGGGCAGCCAATGTAAGGACTGGCGAAGAGCGGACGCGTCCGAGTACCGATTAGCCAGATAGATGACCCTGGCTGCTGCATTAAGTATGGACTGGAGAGGGGAAAGTCAAGTAGCGGGGAGGCCAATTAATAGAGCATTGCAGTAGTCCAGGCGGGAGTGGATCAATGCGACAGTGATGGTTTTTGCTGTTTCCATGGTGAGAAAAGGGCGAATTCTGGAGATGTTCTTTAGGTGTAGGCGGCAAGAGCGGGCAAGACATTGTATATGGGATGTGAAGGAGAGGTTGGTGTCAATCATAACACCCAGACAGCGTGCCTGCTGCCGGGGTGTTATTATGGTGCCACCCACGGAGAGGGAAATGCCAGATTTAGTGAGGTTAGTAGATGGCGGGAGCAGAAGAAGTTCAGTTTTTGAGAGGTTAAGTTTCAGAGAGCGGACATGACATTGGAGACTGCGGACAGACAGTCACTGGCGTTCTGTAGTACAGCGGGGGTAAGGTCGGGGAATGACGTATATAGTTGTGTATCATCAGCATAAAGATGGTACTGAAAGCCAAATCTGCTGATGGTTTGTCCAATTGGGGCCGTGTAGAGAGAGAAGAGAAGGGGGTCAAGGACTGAGCCAACAGTGAGAGGAAGAGGAGATGACGTGGAGCCAGCGAACAAAACACTAAAGTAGCGGTCAGAGAGATAGGGAGAGAACCAGGAGAGAGCAGTGTTGTTTAAGTGCTCCCTTTATTTTTTGAGTTGTGTACATACATATATTGTAAATATATGACATTTTGGCCTCTTTTCATGCCTAAGAGTTATATATATATATATATATATATATATATATATATATATATATACAGTCATGGCCAAAAGTATTGACACCCCTGCAATTGTGTCAGATAATATTCAGTTTCTTCCTGAAAATGATTGCAAACACAAATTCTTTGGTATTATTATCTTAATTTAATTTGTCTTAAATGAAAAAACACAAAAGAGAATGAAGCAAAAAGCAAAACATTGCTCATTTCACACAAAACTTCAAAATTGGGCCAGACAAAAGTATTGGCACCCTCAGCCTAATACTTGGTTGCACAACCTTTAGCCAAAATACCTGCGACCAACTGCTTCCGGTAGCCATCAATGAGTTTCTTACAATGCTCTGCTGGAATTTTAGACCATTCTTCTTTGGCAAACTACTCCAGGTCCCTGATATTTGAAGGGTGCCTTCTTCAAACTGCCATTTTTAGATCTCTCCACAGGTGTTCTATGGGATTCAGGTCTGGACTCATTGCTGGCCACCTTAGAAGTCTCCAGTGCTTTCTCTCAAACCATTTTCTAGTGCTTTTTGAAGTGTGTTTTGGGTTATTGTCCTGCTGGAAGACCCATGACCTCTGAGGTAGACCCAGCTTTCTCACACTGGGCCCTATATTATGCTGCAAAATTTGTTGGTAGTCTTCTGACTTCATAATGCCAAGCACACGGTCAAGCAGTCCAGTGCCAGAGGCAGCAAAGCAACTCCAAAACATCAGGGAACCTCCGCCATGCTTGACTGTAGGGACCGTGTACTTTTCTTTGAATGCCTCTTTTTTCTCCTGTAAACTCTATGTTGATGCTTTTGCCCTAAAAGCTCTACTTTTGTCTCATCTGACCAGAGAACATTCTTCCAAAATGTTTTAGGCTTTTTCAGGTAAGTTTTGGCAAACTCCAGCCTGGCTTTTTTATGTCTCGGGGTAAGAAGTGGAGTCTTCCTGGGTCTCCTACCATACAGTCCCTTTTCATTCAGATGCCGACGGATAGTACGGGTTGACACCGTTGTACCATTGGACTGCAGGGCAGCTTGAACTTGTTTGGATGTTAGTGGAGGTTCTTTATCCAACATCCGCACAATCTTGCATTGAAATCTCTTGTCAATTTTTCTTTTCCGGCCACATCTAGAGAGGTTAGCCACAGTGCCATGGGCTTTAAACTTCTTGATGACACTGCGCACGGTAGACACAGGAACATTCAGGTCTTTGGAGATGGACTTGTAGCCTTGATATTGCTCATGCTTCCTCACAATTTGGTTTCTCAAGTCCTCAGACAGTTCTTTGGTCTTCTTTCTTTTCTCCATGCTCAATGTGGTACACACAAGGACACAGGACAGAGGTTGAGTCAACTTTAATCCATGTCAACTGGCTGCAAGTGTGATTTAGTTATTGCCAACACCTGTTAGGTGCCACAGGTAAGTTATAGGTGCTGTTAATTACACAAATTAGAGATGCATCACATGATTTTTCGAACAGTGCCAATACTTTTGTCCACCCTCTTTGTTATGTTTGGTGTGGAATTATATCCAATTTGGCTTTAGGACAATTCTTTTTGTGTTTTTTCATTTAAGACAAAGTAAATGAAGATAATAATACCAAAAAATTTGTGTTTGCAATCATTTTCAGGAAGAAACTGAGTATTATCTGACAGAATTGCAGGGGTGTCAATACTTTTGGCCATGACTGTATATATAGTATATATATTGCATGTAAACTTATAATTAAATGAGGAACAAATAGCAGACTTTACATGTTATGCAAATCAAAATGAATCCCATAGATTGTCCTGTAAATGATGCTAATCATATGACCAGAATAAAACTCATTGTATCACACTATAAAATATTTTCAAGATATTCTCAGGTGCCTGATTTAAAGCTGTGTGACTCCTGGTCTGTTCTCCAGTTGAATGAATGCCATGTAATGATTGACTGGAGCTACATACCTAAACCAGCTTCAATCAATTGTGCAAATGCATGGGTCATAGTTATAGTTATAAACAGAGTTTACCTAAAATTAGAATTATTGCTGGTTTAATTCAAGTCCTGAACAGAAAGAGCACATAAATAAGAAATATAACAAAGCTTGAGTTTCCCATTGTAAGTATTTCCTGGAGTCCATATTGTTTCTTTTTTTGTTTTCTAAGCAGTGACCCTAATGCTTTATCTACACATCCGTGTGAGTATTATTACCATGTGAGAGAAATGGGCAGATTTGTTTTCTCAAGTGTCATCATAGCTACATATATTTTTTTCTGTTGCTCTTTTGTCCACTGAAGCAGGTGGTCTGTGTGAACTTTTTTTATATATTGACTCTTAGCGATGTCTCCATTAAAATGGATGAAACTTGGATGGAGCTTTGAAGTTCAAAATACATTTTCCTAGTTTTATCTCTGTCTATCACCTTTGACTCATCCACAAAATGGATGAAATGGGGCAAGCTCTGAGTATGACGAACTGGAGACACGTATTTAATTAGGAAACGTGTTTATGGATCAAAAAGCTATGGGTCAAGGGGCGGTCCGGGAAAAAGCGGACAGCATTAGAAAGTATCACATAGATGTGAAAATGAAGCCTTATATGTGTGCTGTAGCTTAGAAACGGTCCAGGCTACATAGCTGTATCTCCACATTCCTGTCGATATATGGTGGTTACACTTTACAGTATATGCTACAGGAAAACTAGTGGTGTAAAACGATACATGCCAACTGTACTTGGAGATCCCATTATATGTAGATGTTTGCTGATTTCCAGAGCAAGAAATTCTGCAAAAAGTTTGTTATTTCATGTTTTTCAGTCCTTTTCAGTAGCTTTAAGTAAACTTTAGCTTCTATGAACAGTAACCCACAATCAATTGACCACATCCGCTACCTAAATAAAACCTGTCACTGGCCATCAATATGTATTTTGTTTACCTGGTGTGAATGCCACTGTGTTAGGGTTGCAGATCGCCCTTAATATAAAATATAAGAAAGTGTGATTGCACCCTGGGGTTCACCGTGCAGAGATGGTAAACTGCTGCTCGGTAATGGCGGAGTACTAACTGAACACCGGCGGGTAACCACTGACAGGGTGTGTACAGGGGTGAACTATGTTACTTCACAGAGCCGCTGGAACAAATGCCGGAGCCTGTTAACTTCACAGGACTCGACAGGGGAAGCGCTACTAAACGGTCACATGACACTGCCCCAGAGACAAGGGATAGAGTACCTACAGACCACCAGCGCTCGGCGCCATGGCTGCGGTGCCAGCAAGGAAGCAATATAAATGTACTAGTAGTGCACAAGTGTACACGGTGCCACTCTGTTACGCGCCACTAATCGCCAAGGGTTGGGCTAACCAGCGCAGAACTTGCGCACGGCGATGCACTGGCAGATGCAATGACTTGGCGCGGAATGGTAGTGCCATGTACCGGATGACACCACCGGATGATAATGTGTACTGACACTTAGGAGCACGGTGGCGAAAGCATAGCCACCCATTGGCGCTGACTTTAACTCTAAACCCTATAACAAGCACAACCAGAGGAGGGAGTCATAAGGAGTCAGTCACCAGTCTCATGCATCCATCATCACACATTCAACTGACAATATGAGTCAATATTAGCACATGGCCGAGTGGCCATGCAAGTCTTTTATAGTGGCAACCTTCCGGGACCTTCCCTGTGGTCCAATCGGAACAGGCATGGGACCTGAGCATGTGACCCCTGAACTCCGATGGGAGGTTGAGCCACGGGCATGCTCAGTGGAGCGAAAAAGGGACTTAGTCCCAGGAGCCACTTGCTGCTGACTAGTGCAGACTGCTATAGCTGAACCAGGGATGGCAGCAGCAACCAACCCGACAGCACTAGCTTGAGCAAGGCGCCGGGAACAATGTCTTTGCTGAGCAGGCTCCTCTGCAGCCGGGACTGAATTGGAGACCACAGATAGCAAGGCTCGGGATTCCCCCTGTGCAGAGGGAGAAACCCGACACCTAACACGCTGCTCTCCTGAATCTGACATTGTATTCCTTTTGTTGTTGCACTTGGCCAGTCCTGAGGTTTAGCCCTATCTTCCCTAAAACTTGCTTATTTATCCAAGTGGGCATGGCCATCAACTCCTCCATTTTGGAGTCTTCTTGAGGACTACAAGAATAAATGTACATACATGAAAGAGGTGACCATATCTCAGGAACAGAAAGGCATAGGAATAAAAAAATTAATATACCATGCCAGGTTCATGAGAACAACATTTACACCAAGTAAAAAATACATATGCATGACCAATAACAGGTTCTTTTTTACACTGAATCAAGATGATAATACTATTTTAACATGTGAATATATTTATGAAGATAGACTATGGACACAGTAGTTGTGAAGGGCTCGATTGTAGATAGTTCTCAGTGATAAAGCCATATTTGCACTCACAGCATATCCATTCTTAATCCAATAAATCTTCTCCTCCATAGACTATGACAACCTTCGTGAGTGGTTTATAACTATGAAAAACTCTAAAATGTTGCCAGTCACAGATGTGAGACAATCGTCCTTTGGAAATTCAGTCAAGCAAAATCCTTAACGCTTTCAGAAGTTCTTCATAGGAAAAAGTTGTTAGTGCATTTACTTCCTCTTACACAGATTTCATCTCTCATGTGCGCTTATTAACTTTTTTTGGAACGAATTCATCTTTGTGATTAATAGCACTAAATGTCAGACCCAGTAACCATAACCTTACCAATGTAATTTTATGTTCCCTTGATTTTGCAAACCACTGCTTTGTCATTCTCTGACAGATAATAACATGTAACCGAATATCGACCAGTCACACTACACTGGAATTAAAAGTCTCAGCGGCAGAAGAAATAACAGAACCTAAAGGTGCATCAAAAGTCAAGGGTTAGTGAGGTTGTAGCTTCATATAGTTTTATTAGGAGACTAGAACGATAATGTTACTTCTTATGATGAGCGAACGTGCTCGGATAAGGTGCTATAGGAGCATGCTCGGGTGCTAACCAAGTGTCTTCCCCATGCCTGACAAATATGTTCGAGTTCCCGTGGCTGTTCAACAGCCACAACACATGCAGGGATTGCTTGTTTGGCAAAAAAAATTGCAACAAAAAAGAGGTTTTCTGAATGATGGAATCCCTTTATTGTCGCCTGAAGATACAAACCACCAATTGTCAAAGGTTTTAAGCAGTGACTATGTGTCACTGGATAGTATCACTTTCAAATGAAGTTGAGCCTGATGCATGTATAACATTATTACAGTGTGATTTGTATCTCCGATTGAAGCTTCTTTCATTTAACCAACGTAGTAGACCATGGAGTGCCGCCTCTTCTGATTCCTTCTAAATGACATCCCATTCTAAAATTCTCACCAATAAATCAAACGGAACATTAAGTGGCACACCCCAATAATGAACCCTCAACTGACTGATGCAAAGATTTGTAAGTCCATTTTATTTGTACTGTAATTACAGATGTTTTCATGTAAAATATGGTTTAGTGGTGCTATAATCTTGTATTCCAATTTGGAATTAATAAATAGCAATCTGGGATAAATTTGAGATGAACTAATCAAGTCAGTTAACCAAGAGAACATATGCTCGTTAGAGTGACTTGAAGACATATGTTTTTTGCTTTTTTTTTTCCTCCTTTCTTCTATCTCTACAATAGACACTTTTTCATATTAAAAAGGTTGTCCACTCGAAAACAAATATCTTTTGATGTGTTTGAACAAGAAAGATTTACTACTTGCTTATAAACTTGTAAGCTGTTCAAATCACAATACATCAGTATCAGTTCCCTGCAGCTCCACCATTGGCTTGTGTTCCACACTGGAGAGAACTTCCATGTCACCAGTGTAATGGAGGCTGGTTGACTTACTTCAATGCCAGCCCCTTCTCTATGTATTAGCTGTGACAGAGTAAAGGGGGTTTTACACATAGTGATATCGCTAGCGATATCGCTATAACGTCACCGATTTTGTGACGTTATAGCGATATCGCTAGAGATATCGCTATGTGTGATACTTACCTCCGACCGGCTCCCCCGCTGTCCATCGCTGATCGCGCGAGAATGTCCGGCTCTATTTCTCGTCGTCAGCTTCCTGCTGGGCTTCCTGCTGTGACGACGAGCGACGTGTGGAGGCGGGCGGGAGGACGTCAGGATCGCTGTGTGTGAAAGGTGAGTATCGTGCGCTGCGTTGCTGCTGCATCACTGTGAGGTCTGCCTGTGTGGCAGCTCACTAGCGATCATTTAGCGATGCACCAGCAATCCTGACCGAGTCGGATCGCCGGTCGGATCGCTGGTGCATCGCTAAATGTAAAAGGGCCTTTAGAGGTTGGCTTAGTTATTGACATGAGCCAGTCAAGCAGCCTCTTTACAAATATTACCGGTCAAGCAATACACAGTCTGGCATCAAAGTGGGAAGAGGAGCTGTTCAGGCCAACAACCAGCTCAGAAATTTGAAGATCAAAGCAGCTTTATTTATTCAAGTATATTAGTAAGTTGCCTCTATTTCCATTTTAACTACATTAAACAACTTTTACCCCTATAAGTGGCTTTGTGTTTCGATGAGATGCGGTAAGAGACACATTCCCACACTAATCAGTATACAGTGTAGGACCAGGCGAGATAATAATAGCTTTTTTATAGTTAATGAACACCTTCAGAAGCTCTCTATAAAAATGGAAAGAAGCTAAAAGGAAGTCCCTCCATCAAGATTTTGACTAAATGTTTCACAAATCTCACTGGCTGGACAGTGCTGTTGGTTTACTTTATTTTAATTCATGAATTAATTTAGGGTTATTTGAACATAAGAAGTGTCTTGGCCCAAAATGTAGAGCCTAAAAATTTGTCCATTTGTTAAATTGCACTTTTTGGCAAAATTGTTTTTTCTTTTAAAGCCCCCGTTACACACTGCGATATCGCTAGCAATATCGCTGTAAAGTCACCGATTTTGTGACGTTGCAGCGATATTGCTAGCGATGTCGCTGCATGTGATACTTACCTCCGACCGGCTCCCCCGCTGATTATTGCTGGTCGCGCGAGAAGCTCCTGGATCATTCCTCGTCGGTCACTTCCTGCGTCGCTTCCTGCTGTGACGATGAGCGACGCGTGGAGCCGGGCGGGAGGACGCAGGATCGCCTCGTCTGACAGGTAAGTAGCGATCCCCGTCCCCAGTGATGTCGCTGGTGAGATCTGCCTGTGTGGCAGCTCACTAGCGACCACCTAGCGATGCACCAGCGATCCTGACCGCGTCATATCGCTGGTCGGGATCGCTGGTGAGTCGCTAGGTGTAACGGTACCCTTAGTTGCGTCAGGTATCAGTGTGAGCAATATGTGGTATCAAACTTTCTTGAAGGACACTCTTGAAGGACATTCTTGAAGCCACCTCTACACCGATGAGGGGCAAAACCCCTGAAAACAGGCTTTCTGGAAATGAGTTTCCTTCTTGACGTTTATCAATGGTCATGTTGTAAGGATTGTTAAAGGGTCAGACATTGACATTCGGGTAGCTACATCTACCAGTTAGTTATACCATGAGGGATGCTTGCGGTCATATCGATTTCACAGGCAATGGGGACGAGAGACGTAAGCGTATGTCATATTGCTGGTTTTACTGTTGAACTAAAGTTTTGGTAACATATATAATACATTTATATATCAAATGAATGTTATCCGTAGATTCAATCATAAAAAAGTTAACAATAATAAGAAAAATAAAGGATGTTACCTACACCATAGCCCCCAATTCATTAAGACGCACTGGAATAAGATATGACGTAAGCGTCTCTTATTGCATTTGGTGCATCTTACAACTGTCTTGCGTCACTACCAGAAACGTTACTCGAGCCAGTTGTTGGAATTCATTTCTGGCATAATTTACGCCACTTTCGTAGGGTAAATTAAGATGAAATGGTCAGATTGGCTTTAGCACACCATGTCCAAGTTTTACCCATCTTCCTTTCTTGACATAATAACGCCTAAAGTCGCTAAATATTTGAACAATTTTGAGTTGCTTAAAAATTATGCAACATTTCAAGATGATTTTAAGCCAGAATTTTGTTGCAGACTCCTCGATTAAATCAGGGCTTGTAGATATGCTGCAACAATAATGAATAAATGAAGAGAGTCACACTGGTCATGATTGGTTATTATGAAAAAAAGCTATCTGGCAGTTCAGCTTAGATAATTGATTTGCTTCTATTCTGTTGTGTCTGTGGAATAGGACACAATTATACATGGCCATCACTAGCACACAATAAATCAGAGGTGTCAACTGACCTAGTAGTCTTTTTTTGACTTGTTGCAATCCCACTGTGATTAGACTGAGTTGCATATCTGGCTGCCAGACTGTGTGAGAAGAAACAGAACAATTAAATAAAAGCATTGAAACAGCATGCACAAAAACTTAACACCGACTAGGCAGACGGATGACGAGAACAATGCACATGACAACATACACAATGGTAACCACTATATTTAAGGCAATGTCTGCAAGTAATGAACATCCAGTTACAATGTGCTAAAAGTGAGTAACATATTGAAAATTCAATGTACAACAGACAAAAAACAAAGACGATACACTGAAAAGCCACGAGTTACATACATTATAATGAAATAGTCTATGTAGGATGCATGAATACACACTAGCTTCATGTACTGTTGATTTAAGAAATATTAATTTGCAAGTAGAATGCGGTTTAGGAAAATGTGAGAATCAGTGATGTGCACATAAAACATGGTGGACCTACACTATACACAGTGGCACATATAAGGATCCACTTAAATGGTCCAACCGGCAGTACGATGTGAGGATCGGTAAACTTTTGTGAAGGTCGATCAGTAAACTTTACCGATCATCAGTCATTTAAATGCCTGTTTACATAGGCAGATCAAAGTGAGCGATACGCACTAAACGATCTATACTATATTGCTCGGTACACATAGGCTGCCATGGTTCTCAGCAGTACGAGTCCTGTTTACACAGGACAATTCCCAACCAAGTATGATGATCTTTTACACAATAGATCTTTTCGCCCGTTGAACCATTTTGATTGTTCATCAGGTGATTAGCAGCTTGTTTACATTGCAAGATAATTTTTAAAAAACAGTGTTTTTGGTAACACTCTTTCACAATTGTCCTGCAGTGTAAATGTAGCTTTAAGGGGGTTTTACACATAGCGATATCGTTAACAATATCGCTAAAGCATCACCGACTTCGTGACGCAGCAGCGATATCGCTAGCGATATCGCTATGTGTGATACTTACCTCCGACCGGCTCCCCCGCTGTCCATCGCTGATCGCGCGAGATCGCGCAGCTCCATTTCTCGTCGGGCGGTTCCTGCTGGGCTTCCTGTGGCGCCGACGAGCAACGCGTGGACGCGGATGGGAGGACGTCAGGATCGCCGCGTCTGAAAGGTAAGTAACGACCGCTGTATCGCTGCTGCATCGCTGTGAGATCTGCCTGTGTGGCAGCTCACTAGCGATCATTTAGCGCTGCACCAGTGATCCTGACTGGGTCATATCGTTGGTCGGGATCGCTGATGCATCGCTAAATATAAAGGGGCCTTTAGACTGGGACTACGCTGTGATTTTGGGCACAACACGTGTTGCACAGCTAAAATTTGCTAGGTGTTAAGGCCCCGTTATGTAGGGAAGGTGACCTGACGGACGGACGGACTAGTCTGAAGAAGAAGGAAAGGGATGCACAGTGTAGGTAGGTGTCAGTTATTACAGTGGGGAAACAGCTAGGAAAGTGTAGTGGACGTGCAGTACCTTGGGTGGACATTAGATGGCAAGGAGGAGTGTGAGCAAAGGACTTGACAGCAGCTTAGGGCTTTAGAAACCGTTGGTCATGGGGGGCGTGGTGACAGTTAGAGTGACAGTTTCAAGGAACCGGGAGAGTTATAAATACTGAGGGAGGGTTCCAGAAGGTTCCAGTCCCCAGGGGGAGCTCAAGTGACAGGAGGACTACGACAGTCTGTGCACTCTGAGGAGAATTCAGACCAGGGGGACTGAGGAGAGAGGACGTCAGGGGGGTGGTCCTGACAGGAAAGGACCGCAGTTGAGACGAGGTACTGGGTGTAAGACACCGTATGTGACACGACGACTGAGCAGTAGAAGCACTGTTGGTTAATGGGCCTAAGGCGGCCAAAGTGACGGAACTGTCAGGAGCGTCGACAGTAAAGGAGGGGACGGTGTGTGCAGACACGTCTCCAGTGTACGGTGTGAGAAGCGGCTCTGGAAGCGGAGGGCCGCGAGGTGTGCCGTCAGTCGGACGGCAAGTGAAGAAATAAACTTGGACCTGTTGCACCCAGAATCTGCCTCCATCGTGTCTCTGTTGTCATCTCTGCGCGGTATAAAAGTAGGACCACCCCCCCCCAGCTCGGCACCCCACCACCGACACTACATTTGGCGTAGTCGGCAGGATCGCCGCCGCTAATACCCCATCTTCTGCGGCAGACCTGCCTCAAAGAATGGAAAAGGACTTGGACTACTCTGTTTGGATTACAATTACCTGTGGATTACAAATGACCTACCTGTGGAATACAAATGGGAAGCGCTGTGGCGGATCTGTGTGGCCAGCAGAGGATCCGGGGCGGTACCAGGTACTGTGCAGTATGGCGGTGTTGCTTCAGCGCAGAGGAGAGGTCCGGGTGTTTGCAGTCGTGTTGAATGGACTGGGACCCCCTCCAACGTACCCCAAAAGGAAGCAGTATGTGCCTGGAAATCGACGCTTCCATATATTGGACCCTGACAGGATGGTGGAGAGGCCTGCCGACACCTCACCTCACAGAGGGAGTGGCACAGAAGAAAAACTTGGCTGCGGCTGTCTGATGCCATTCGAGTGCTGCCCAACGGACGGTATGAGACTCTGCAGGTGTCGGGGCATCGGCCGCCTAGAGTGGCAGTGGCGGCAGGGGATGGAGCTGTGCCAGAAGTCGCCCTCAGAGCCACGGGAGAGCAGCGGGATGCTGAGCTGGGGAGCGGAGCCTGAGCGGAGTCAGCGAGAACGGCCGCCACCAATACCAGCAGAGGACTTCTCAGCGGAGCCCCCGAGTTTAGGGGAAAAACCCGCGGGACAGTGGAGCGAGGGACGGAGGCTGCGGGTGAAGCTGCGTATTGATGTGATGGAGGCCACAGCGCCAGGGAAGGTGAGAGTACCCCCGGCACCACCAGTGCCTCCGCCAGCGGCCCTCATCATTCCGCCGCAGCACGCTGCCCCCTGCACACTGGAAGGCCTTGGTACATCGGGCCCGGTGGTGTATGCAGAGTTGAGCGAGGCCCCTGCTCAAGTCCCAGAGGTACCCCGCCTGGAGCCGCCAGTGTGGAAGTCATCCAAAGAAGACGCTGTTGCGTTCCCCCTGCTGATAGCAGCTGCGTCGTTGGAACCGGCCGTTACTCCGGCTCCATTGGAAGTAGTGGATGCAGCCTGTCCTGAGGCCGCGGTTATGCCACTGCTGGAGTCGACTGCAGCTGACTTAGTGGGCCCTGTGATTCCAGCCTCCGAGGACCCGTTTGTCCCCATTTGCCACCTGGCCCCAGCGGCTGTTGAGCCGCAGGAATCATCGGCCGCCTCTGATTCACGCCCTTCCTCGGTTAAGTCCCGCCCACCGGACTCCAGGGCTCGTGCCGGACCCTCTGTTTGGGTCGCAGGAGTTATAGAGAAGAAGAGGGCCAGGGGGCAGGAAGTCTGGAACCTGCTCCATGAGAAAGGAGAGGCTGGCATGGCAGCTGCACGACCCCCGGGACGGCTCGTTTATACTAACTTGCAGAAAGGGACACTTCTTGCATTCTGGGAGTTCCACGGTTGTGGGGTCCCATACTACTGACCACCGGAAGGAGGACTGAACTGTCAGGAGTTCGTTGCACCGTTGTGCAGATTATTAGGACAGTTGCATTTAGGAAAAAAATGTTTTTGTTGTTGTTTAACTGATGCAACTATTTTCTCTCTCTCTTTCTTTCTTCTTTCTATGTTCTTTATATATGAAAATATGTTTACCTGACAGAACGGGGATACGGAAAAGTGGAGGAGTGTCCAGGTCCAAGGAAGGGGGGGAGGAAGAAAGAGGAAATGCAATGTTATGTTATATTTTGGTTTTAAAAGCAAGAGAAAATGAAAAAAAAAATTATAAAAAATGGGGTACTTGTGCTATTATAAAGTTGTTTGATGTATAATATGCAAAGTAAAATGCAACAGGTCCGGGTAAGGGAAGGTCTGCGGGACCAAAGGAAAGTGTGAGATCCGGTAGGGATCTAAGAGTTGAGGAGGTCTGGGAGACCGGGATGCCGACCATGACATGTTATTGAAAGAAAGGAAAATGAGTTGGAAGACGTGAGGAAGACAGCCGTCCTAGGTCAGGTCCCCAACACCACGGACACCCCTGAAGGAGGAAGGCGGGCGCTGGTAATGATCTGGAAGGTAAGAGACCTCGATCATGGCGTACCGAATAGTGGAAGGTGACAGTAGGGGAGAGTAGGGGAAGGTACACGCCATAGAGAGAATATGGGTGTACCTAGCCCAATGTGAAAGATGTTGTCATGTGGCGTGCGCGCTGGTGAGTAGCAGTAGGCTGCTCAGAGCATAGTGCTCCCAGTATGGTTCGGCCCCGCAGATAGTGGGTTTGGCTCAACAGCTGGTCCGACAACAGGATGTAGGTGTAGCTTCAGAACGACGAAGGCAGGGATGATTGTCGAGGACGACAATGGACAAAGGAAGGGGGAGTGTAGGGAAGGTGACCTGACGGACGGACGGACTAGTCTGAAGAAGAAGGAAAGGGATGCACAGTGTAGGTAGGTGTCAGTTATTACAGTGGGGAAACAGCTAGGAAAGTGTAGTGGACGTGCAGTACCTTGGGTGGACATTAGATGGCAGGGAGGAGTGTGAGCAAAGGACTTGACAGCAGCTTAGGGCTTTAGAAACCGTTGGTCATGGGGGGCGTGGTGACAGTTAGAGTGACAGTTTCAAGGAACCGGGAGAGTTATAAATACTGAGGGAGGGTTCCAGAAGGTTCCAGTCCCCAGGGGGAGCTCAAGTGACAGGAGGACTACGACAGTCTGTGCACTCTGAGGAGAATCCAGACCAGGGGGACTGAGGAGAGAGGACGTCAGGGGGGTGGTCCTGACAGGAAAGGATCGCAGTTGAGATGAGGTACTGGGTGTAAGACACCGTATGTGACACGACGACTGAGCAGTAGAAGCGCTGTTGGTTAATGGGCCTAAGGCGGCCACAGTGACGGAACTGTCAGGAGCGTCGACAGTAAAGGAGGGGACGGTGTGTGCAGACACGTCTCCAGTGTACGGTGTGAGAAGCGGCTCTGGAAACGGAGGGCCGCGAGGTGTGCCGTCAGTCGGACGGCAAGTGAAGAAATAAACTTGGACCTGTTGCACCCAGAATCTGCCTCCATCGTGTCTCTGTTGTCATCTCTGCGCGGTATAAAAGTAGGACCACCCCCCCCAGCTCGGCACCCCACCACCGACACTACAGTTACACATAACGATATCCCAGCGATCCCACCAACGATCCGACATGGATGGGATCGCTGGGACATCGTTAGGCTGATCGCTGGTGAGCTGTCACATAGACAGCCCCTCCAGAGATCAGGACCAGCGAGCAAGCTGGTTTCTAATGTAAACATCGGGTATCCAGGAGCCGCGACTCCTGGATACCCGATGTTTACCTTGGAAACTGGCGTACACGCTGGTTTCCAAGGTAAACATCGGGTATCTAAGAGCCGCGCGGCTCCTGGATACTCGATGTTTACCTTGGAAACCAGCGTGTACGCCGGTTTTCAAGGTAAACAATGGGTATCCAGGAGACGTGGCTCCTGTATACCCGATATTTACATTAGAAACCAGTGTGCAGCATCATTGATCGCTGGTCTCTCGCTGCCACACACAGCGATGCGTGCTGGCCAATGGGAGACCAGCGATCAAAAAATGGCCCAGGCCGATAGAGAACGATCAGCGATACCCAGCAGGGGGGCCGGTCGCTGATCTCCTTCACACACAGTGATCTCGCTGGTGAGATTGCTGTGGCGTCACAAAATCAGCGATCTCGCTAGCGAGATAGCTGTGTGCGACGGGGCCTTTACTGCTACTTTGCAATGCAATACAGTGAATGGTGTCCACTTGTGACCCTAAGGGTACGCCAACCATGAAAAGCAAGATATTAGAAGTCCAACCAAGTCAGATTTTTTTGCCACTTATTTGTAGCAGACGCAGTACATCAAGATCGCAATTGGACCCCATTCACTTGTACTGTACTGCGATGTAGTAGCAACACCATAGAAATTTGGTCAAGCAAAAGGCGTCAATGTCAAAGTCACTGTCCTGCACCAGCCATAAAATAATAGAATGAATAGGGGGAATAATTTCAATGTGCAATGTAAGTATGTGCTTGTGTGTGTATCACCAACCAATAACGAAGCATCTTTCATTTTACCAGAGCTGTTCAAAAGAAGCTGAGCTGTGATTGGTTGTGAGCAACAGTTTTCCTTGCAACCAATCACTAAGCATCTCTCATGTTACCTAAGCTAGTTAAAAGAAGCTGAGCTATGATCGGTTGCTATGAGCAAGTTTTCCCACTTGACAACACCTCAGCAGACAATGACATGGTGGGAGAAATCTAGCATCCCCAGGAACAGAAGCTCCCCGCCATTGTCTGCCCCCCTGAAAGGAGCAGAGAGCACATGACAGAAATGAATCCCCCCCTCCCTGCCCATATCCCCATCACACATGCTCCATCTCGTAGGCACATCTTCCCTCTTAAAGGGATCATTGGTATGGAAGTCAGAGCAAATCCATCCAGGGCTTTGGTTTTGACCCCAGTCTTCTCTTAAAGGGATCCCTGGTATGGAAGTTAGGACAGTTCCACTCAGCTCTGTGAGTCTGACCCCAGGGTATCTTTAAAGGGATCATTGGTATGGAAGTTAGGGCAAATCCACTCTGCGCTTTGTTACTGACCCCAGGCCTTTATTAAAGGGATCTCCAGTATGGAAGTCAGGGCAAATCCATCCAGCGCTTTGGTTCTGACCCCAGACTCTCTTAAAGGGATCTCCTGCATGGAAGTTAGGGCAAATCCCTCAACACTCTGATTCTGACCCCAGGGTTCTTTTAAAGGGATCATTGGTATGCAAGTCACGGCAAATCCACTCAGCTCTCTGGTTCTGATCCCAGTCTCTCTTAAAGGGATCCCCGGTATAGAAGTGAGGGCAAATCCACTCTGCACTTTGGTACTGACCCCAGGCCTCTCTTAAAGGGATCTCCGGTATGGAAGTTATGGTAAATCCCTCAGCGCTCTGATTCTCACCCCAGGCTTCTATTAAAGGGATCATTGGTATGGAAGTCAAGACAAATCCACTCAGCCCTCTTGTTCTGACCCCAGGCCTCTCTTAAAGGGATCCCCAGTATGGAAGTTAGGACCGTTCCACTCAGAGCTCTGGTTCTGACCCCAGGCTGATGGGATGATGTGGGATATTAGGGGTAGTTGCCCGGTGGCTCTGGCTGATGGGATGTGGGATATTAGGGGGAGTAGTCCGGCGTCTGTGATGGGATGATGTGGGATATTAGCGGTAGTTGTCTGGTGGCCCTGGCTGACAGGATTATGTGGGATATTAGGGGTAGTAGTCCAGTGGCTTTGACAGGATGATGTGGGATATTAGGGGTAGTAGTCGGTGGCTCTGGCTGACGGGACGATGTGGGATATTAGTGGTAGTAGTCCGGTAGCTCTGGCTGACGGGATGATGTGGGATATTAGGGGTAATAGTACGGTGACTCTGTCGGGATGATGTGGGATATTAGGGGTAGCAGTCCGGTGGCTCTGGCTGATGGAATGATGTGGGATATTAGGGGTAGTAGTCCGGTGGCTCTGGCTGATGGGATGATGTGGGATATTATAGAGAATGTGGGTATGTGGAGTGGGCGGGGCCCTACACTATATATATATACATATATATATATATATATATAGATAGATATAGATAGAGATATAATCATCATAATTTGTTATAACTAACTGTAGTTAGTTACTATGCCCGGGCAGTGTCGGGCTCTTCAGCTAGTATTTATATATTTACTGAATATGTGTATTTTTATATACATAGCCATAAAATAACAATTCTGGGGCCTCTTTTCTCAGAATTGTGAATTGGACTATTCCTATTTTACTGTATTTCTGCGCGAAATGTAGATATAAATTACAGTGTTATTCCCATCTTTATAAATTTATTTTTTTCAGAAAGGGCCTGTAAATCCTTAAATACAAGCAATTTATTGCTTATCATCATCTTCGGCCGTTCTTGAGAGATATTAACACTTTTCATTTACTTACAGCGGCATCTGGAAACCTAGACAATGGGCAGTAACAATAGAATAAAAGATCCCTATGTTCTTGAGAATGGAGAGGATTTTTAATAAGTGGCAAATTTCAAAGTTGCTTGTTTTTACAAGTGCTTTGCTATATCACCCACTTAACAAGATGACAATAACCGTTTAATTAAGAATGCAATTTACATGGAATGGTAGGTCCACTTTACAAAATGAAAGCTGTGCTCTGGATGTAATGGACAACAAAACGATAATAAAACATAGGTTTTGTTCTGCACATTAAGGTTCCCCTAATCATTTTACTAGAACTCATTTGTTCATTAGGGAACAAAAAGTCCCCTTCTGTCAAATTTCTTTGTAAACACATGAAATAAGAAATGGAAATCACCCTGGTTTTTCAGTGGGATGGTGACACTAGCACTCAGATCCCTGGAATTGTGTGCAAAAAGTATTATACCTATCTCTTCAAAAAGGGGAAAAGGTGGATCAAGGCAACTATAGGCCGGTGAGTCTGACTTCTATACCAGGAAAGATCTTTGAACAAATTATTAAACAACATGTATGTAAGTACCTGGATAAGAATGAAGTGATTAAACAGAGTCAGCATGGGTTTGTAAAGCCCCCGTCACACACAGTGATCTTGCTAGCGAGATCGCTGCTGAGTCACAAGTTTTGTGATGCAACAGCGATCTCACCAGCAAGATCACTGTGTGACAGCTATCAGCGACGGCCCCCCTGCCGGGTATCGCTGATCGTTGTGGAAACATCTGGACATTTTTGGGGTCGCTGGTCTCCCGCTGGCCAGCACGCATCGCTGCGTGTGACAGGCGGGAGACCAGCGACCAGGAGCTGGTAACCAAGGTACACATCGGGTTTCTAAGGGGCACGCGGCTCTTAGAAACCCGATGTGTACCTTAGTTACCAGCGCTCTGATGCAGGGAGCTGGTAACCAAGGTACACATCGGGTTTCTAAGTTCCGCACGCCCCTTAGAAACCTGATGTGTACCTTGGTTACCAGCTCCCTGCAACAGCGCGCTGGTAACTAAGATACAATGTGGGTAACTAAGCGACGTGCGTCGCTTGTTACCTTAATGTCGCTGGTCCTGATCGCTGGTGAAGATGCCTGTTTGATAGCTCACTAGCGATCATGTAGCGACACACCAGCGATCGTGACAAGGTGATATCTTTGTCAGGATCGCTGGTGCATCGCTATGTGTGACGGGGCCCTAACTAATAAATCATGTCAGACTAACTTAATTTCCTTCTATGACAGAATCACTTATTGGGTGGATAAGGGAAATGCTGTAGATATAGTATATTTTGACTTCGGCAAAGCATTTGACAAAGTATCTCACACAATCCTTATTGGAAAAATGGCTAAGTATGGAATGGACAAGGCAACGTTTAGGTGGATTCATAACTGGCTTAGTGATAGGACCCAAACAGTGGTCGTAAATGGCTGCACATCCAGTTGGAAGAATGTCTCAAGTGGGGTACCACAGGGCTCTGACCTGGGCCCTGTATTGTTCAACATCTTTATCAACGATTTAGATGAAGGAATTGAGGGTAAACTGATTAAATTTGCTGATGACACAAAGCTTGGAGGGATAGCTAATACTAGAGAAAAGAGAGAGGATTCAAAAAGATATAAATAAACTGGAGCAGTGGACAGCAACTAACACAATGCTTTTTAACAGGGAAAAATGCAAAGTACTACATCTGGGCAATAAAAATGAAAAAAACATATACAGAATGGGAGGAATAGGGCTAAGTAACAGCACATGTGAAAAAGACTTGGGTATACTAATAGATCACAGACTGAATAAGAGTCAACAGTGTGATGCAGCAGCAAAAAGGCAAATGCAATTCTAGAATATATTAACAGAAGCATACAGTCTAGATCACGTGAAGTCATTATTGCCATCTACTCCTCTTTGGTCAGACCTCATCTGGAATACTGTGTCCAGCTTTTGGCACCACATTTTAAAAAAGACATCAACAAACTGGAGCAAGTTCAGAAAAGAGCGACCAGAATGGTGACCGGTCTGCAAACCCTGTCTTATGAGTAAAGGTTGCAGCATAAGGGAATGTTTAGCTTGCAGAAGAGAAGACTGAGAGGAGACTTACTAGCTGTCTACAAATATCTCAAGGGCTGTCACATTGTAGAACGATCATCTTTATTCTCCTTTGCACAAGGAAAGACTAGAAGCAATGGTATGAAACTGAATGGGAGGAGACACAGATTAGATATTAGAAAAAACTTTTTGACAGTTAAAGTGATCAATGAGTGGAACAGGCTGCCACGGGAGGTGGTGAGTTCTCCTTCAATAGAAGTCTTCAAACAGAGGCTGGACAGACATCTGTCTGGGATGATTTAGCGATGAGAAGGGGGTTGGACCAGATGGTCCAGGAGTTCCCTTCAAACTCTACGATTCTATGATTCTCTTGGTTCCAAAAAAAAGGAGTCTGATGTACAGTATGTTGCTTTGTCACTGGAAAATAAGAATAATGCGGCTAAGGTGAGGAAGCTGCGGACAGAACCATAGGTGCAAACTGTGCAGCTGCTCAGGGGCCTAATAAATAAATGGTCACATCTCTAACTTTTTGGAAAAGATCATAAAAATGATCATATTGATCGCACTAAAAAAGGCCCATGGTGGAACTTAAAAAAGAGGAAAAAAAATACTGGGAGCAGCCGAAATAAAACAGCAGCAAAAACTGTCGTCTTTTGATATGGTGACAGGTCCTCTTTATTGTAATTAATTGTGTCACCATTGACCTGGGGCTGGCAGAGCTCCTACCATACAGCCAGGTGAAATGTGTGGGCTCACACTTATAGTAGGGCCAAACTGTGCGGCTGTGTTTCCAAAAACTGCAATTTTGTGTTATGGATGTGTTCCAATTAGCAATTTTGTGTTATGGATGAAGATTTTTCAAGGCTCTTCCGTCTAAAGATTCTTGACCCAATGTGGGAACTGAAAAGGTTATGCAGCCAAAAACACAAGTGTAATCTCCAGTGATATAATAGGTATTGTTTTATTGGATGTGATACAACAAAATCAACCCCTTAACCCCCAAGGGTGGTTTGCACGTTCATGACCGGGCCAATTTTTACAATTCTGACCACTGTCCCTTTATGAGGTAATAACTCTGAAATGCTTCCATGGATCCCAGTGATTCTGACAGTGTTTTCTTGTGACATATTGTACTTCATGTTAGTGATAACATTTCATTCAAATAACTTGCGTTTATTTGTGAAAAAAACGGAAATTTGGCGAAACTTTTGAAAATTTTGCAATTTTCCAACTTTGAATTTTTATGCCCTTAAATCACAGAGATACAGCACACAAAAAACTTAGTAAGTCACATTTCCCACATGTTTACTTTACATCAGCACAATTTTGGAACCAAAATTTTTTTTTGTTAGGAAGTCATAAGGGTTAAAAGTTGACCAGCGATTTCTCATTTTTGCAACACCATTTTATTTTTACGGACCACATCACATTTGAAGCCACTTTGAGGGGTCTATATGATAGAAAATACCCAAAAGTGACACCATTCTAAAAACTGCACCCCTTAAGGTGCTCAAAACCACATTCAAGAAGTTTATTAACCCTTCAGGTGCTTCACAGGAATTTTTTGAATATTTAAAAAAAAAATGAACATTTAACTTTTTTCACAAAAAAAATATTTCAGGTTCAATTTTTTTTATTTTACCAAGGGTAACAGGAGAAATTGGACTGCAAAAGTTATTGTGCAGTTTGTCCTGAGTACGCTGATACCTGATATGTGGGGGGGAACCACTGTTTCGGCGCATGGCAGAGCTCAGAAGGGAAGGAGCACCGTTTGACTTTTTCAATGCAAAATTGGCTGGAATTCAGATCGGACGCCATGTCACGTTTGGTGAGCCCCTGATGTACCTAAACAGTGGAAACCTCCCACAAGTGACCCCATTTTGGAAACTATACCCCCCAAGGAACTTATCTAGATATGTGGTGAGAACTTTGAACCCACAAGGGCTTCACAGAAGTTTATAACGTACAGCGGTAAAACTAAAAAATCACATTTTTTCCACAAAAATGATCTTTTCACCCCCAAATTTTATTTTCCCAAGGGTAACAGGACCCTAAAAGTTATTGTGCAATTGGTCCTGAGTACGCTGATACCCCATATGTGGGTCTAAACGACTATTTGGGCGCATGGCAGAGCTCAGAAGGGAAGCAGCGCCATTTGACTTTTTTGGCTGGAATTGAGATCGGACACCATATCGCGATTGGAAAACCCCTGATGTACCAAAACAGTGGAAACCCCCCACAAATGACACCATTTTGGAAACTAGACTCCTCAAGGAACTTATCTAGATGTGTGGTGAGCACTTTGAACCCCCCAGTGCTTCACAGAAGTTTATAACGCCTCGGGGTGAAAATAAAAAAATAGTATTTTTTCCACAAACATGATCTTTTAGTCACCAATTTTTTTATTTTCCCAAGGGTACCAGGAGAAATTGGACCCCAAAAGTTGTTGTCCAATTTTCATGAGTACGCTCATACCCCATATGTGGGAGAAAACTACTGTATGGGCACACGACAGGGCTCGGAAGGGAAGTAGTGACGTTTTGGAATGCAGGCTTTGATGGAATAGTCTGCGGGTGTCATGTTGCTTTTGGAGAGCCCCTGATGTACCTAAACAGTGGAAACTCCCCACAAGTGACCCCATTTTGGAAACTAGACCCCCTAAGGAACTTATCTAGATGTGTGGTGAGCACTTTCAACCCCCCAGTGCTTCACAGAATTTTATAACGACCGGGCATGAAAATAAAAAAATCATTTTTTTCCACAAAAATGATATTTTTGCCCCCAATTTTTTATTTTCCTACGGGTAACAGGAGAAATTGGACCCCAAAAGTTGTTTTGCAATTTGTCCTGAGTACGCTGATACCCTATATGTGGGGGTAAAACACTGTTTGGGCGCATGACAGAGCTTTGAAGGGAAGGAGCACCATTTGAGTTTTTCAACGCAGAATTGGCTGGAATTGAGATCAGACGCCATGTTGCATTTGGAGAGCACCTGATGTGCCCAAACAGTGAAACCCCCCAATTATAACTCCAACCCTAACCCCAAGACACCCCTAGCCCTAGCCCTAATGGGAAAATGGAAATAAATACATTTTCTTTTAATTTTATTATTTTTCCCTAACTAAGGGGGTGATAACGGGGGTTTGATTTACTATTTATAGCGGGTTTTTATTTTTGGCAGCTGTCGCATGCTAAAAGACGCTTTTTATTGTAAAAATAGTTTTTGCATCACCACATATTGAGAGCTATAATTTTTCCATATTTTGATGCATAGAGTCATGTGAGGTCTTATTTTTTGCGGGACAAGTTGGTGTTTTTATTAATATCATGTTCGGGCATGTGACATCTTTTGATCGCATTTTGTTCCGATTTTTGGGACGCAGAATGAACAAAAACCAGCGTTTCATGAATTTCTTTTGGGGGGTGCGTTTACACCGTTCCGCCTGCGGTAAAATTGATAAAGCGCTTTTATTCTTCGGGTCAGTACAGTTACAGCGATACCTCATTTAGGTCTTTTTTTATGTTTTGGCCCTTTTATGCAATGAAAACAATTTTATATAAAAAATAATAATTTTTGCATCGCTTTATTCTGCGAGCTATAACTTTTTTAATTTTTTGCTGATGATGCTGTATGGCAGCTTGTTTTTTGCGGGACAAGATGACGTTTTCAGCGGTACCATGGATATTTATTTGCATCTTTTTGATCGCGCGTTATTGCACTTTTTGTTTGGCGGTATGATAATTCATTATTTTTTGCTTAGTTTTTTATTTATACTTTTTAAGGGGTTCGCTAAAGGGGTAAACTAATGGGACAGTTTTATAGGGCGGGTCGTTACGGACGCAGCGATACCAAATATGTGCACTTTTATTGTTTTTTTTTTATTTCCAAAAAATGAATTTATTAGGGAATTTTTTTTTTTTTTTAATTTATTTAGCTTTTTTAAAAAAATTATTTTTACATTTTTTTTAAAACTTTATTACATTGTCCAGGGGGGACATACCTGTCATGTGACAGATCGCTGATCTGTCACATCACAGATCACTGTGACAGATCAGCGATCTGTCACAGGCACTGCACAAGGCTTCCTCCTTGCCTGCGCTTTGCATGCATGAGGAAGCCAGCTCCCTGCAGGCCCCCGAAGGTCCCCGTCACCATTTTGGATTCGGGGACCTGCAGGGATGGAGCCCCCCGCAGCAGCGCTGCACATTGCGCTGCCGTGGGGGGCTCAGGGAAGCACGGAGGGAGCCCCCCGTGTTTGATCGTGGTGTGCAAGGGGTTAACGTGTCGGGGGCGGTCGTGACCGCCCCTGACACATTGTGCCGGGTGTCAGCTGTGATAATCAGCTGATACCCGGCTGCGATCAGCGGCACTCACCACGTGGGCGCCGCTGATCGCTGTGACGTACTATCCTGTCCCTGGGAGTTAAGTACCAGGGCACATGGACGGGATAGTACGTCACATGACAGAAAGGGGTTAAACTTGTAAAAATGTAAAATTTGAAGACACTAAAACCTTACATAACACAACGCATTTTGGCCTTGTAGGTCTTCCTGAGGTGTAATAATTTAGTGTTATATAACAGACAAGCACTTTATTTTTCAGTGAATGAGCTATTTTCCCCCTAAATCTAAACAGCGATTGTAATAGCCAATCAGTTTTGTGGTTGATCAGCCATTTCCCTGCCAAATCATGTGATTTTTTTAACAAGCTATTAAACGATAGGCAGAAGTGACTTTCAAACCCTCCATTTGGCCCTAAGAATTCTTTGTAGATTAGTAAGGATTTTATAGAATTAAAAAAAACAAAGCTTCCTCTTATCTTGGAGGAAGCATTACTTGCCAGAAAATATGTGTAAAGTACAAGAATACTAATGCACATAATGTGTCTTACTTATAGTCAGCACCTTCCAGGGCTGCTGGTTTTTATCAAAATGTTTAAAGAACATGAAACTACTGGATATACCAGATTCATGTTTCCTCAAGAATAAAGCTTTATTTTTTTTACCACTTTTTATATTTTTCTCTGTTTGCATTAACTGTACAATACATCTTACAAGTTTCACACCTGATAATAAACTTCAGCTCAGGCTAGATGTTTTGACATAATGCAAACATGAAAGGTGCTGTATACCATGCATATTGAAGAGGCTGTCCACTACTTTATCATTGATGATCTATCACTAGGATAGGTCATCGATGTCTGATGGGTCTGGGTCCAATTACCCGGCACCCCCACCGAACAGCTGTTCTCGGTGTCGGCGCTGGCAGGAACTGATCATTGGCAGGTCCTTATAGAGAGAACTGTGAAGTACCTTCTCATTACAAGAGCTGCACAAAAAAGGGTTGTCTAGAACTAAAATGAACAACTGATTCACACTCATCAACATTAAAGTTGCAACACCAACAAGGAAAAGTCGCGAAATTATGAGGTTGACAGAAAATGTTAATGATATGCAAATGATGAAAAATTGAAACTAAATTTGCGAAACATCTCAATTTATTCAACATTAAGTATGATCCCCAGGCACAGAACTACACACACTAGCATATTAATGAGGTTATTAATGTTTGTCTGATGAATGTTCTGCCACGCTGAATGCACTTGGACACACACTTGGCAACGTAAATCATCAAGATCCGCTGCCGGAAGGACCCTTTTCAATTGCCAACCAAAGATGTCTTAGATGTGCACAATGAGAGACATGTCCAGGGACACTGCATGGTAGCACATTTATGACATGCAGGCTGCTCACAGTAGCACAAGCAAAATGTCGCCTAGTGGCCTGGCGTTTTCATGTTGAGAAAAACTCCTGGGACACTTTGCAGAAATGGTCATATAGCTAGTTCATTGACTGATCCATCCTGTGTGGTAAATGAAATTGGACGTTACATACCAAGCCTAATGTGTCAAACAATACCTACACAAACCATCAGAAGGCATTTGCATTAAATTAGTCTACAAGCCGGATGTCCAGCTATAGGAGTTTCATAAATCTCACGCTGACCACTCCCAAAGACTTTCATGATGCAGATCAAGACAGATGTTGAGTCTGAAATGGAAGTCTATCCTCTTCACCGATAAGTCCAATTTTTGTTTCTAATGCAATGATAGCCGGAGATTGGTCTAGATAACACAATGGAGGCAACATGAAGAGGCCTTACTCCCGGGCTTACGGTGTGGGGTGGCATAATGTAAGGTAGGCTGCATGTTGCTCATACTAGTGTATGCAGTGTGGTAGAATATTCCTCAGACAACCATTAATAAACCTCATTTATAACATGCCAAGGCATGTAAGTGTTAGTATTTCTTTTAGTAGTGCTCATTAAATTTAGATGTTTTCACAATTTTGTCTCAATTTTTTCATTCTTTGCATATTAATAACATGTTTAACTATCTTGTGATTTCCATAATTCCAAAAACTTTCCTTCTTAGTGATGCAATTTCAGTATTGAGAAGTGTATTTTTCAAATAGGGCTACAAAATTACCATTTGTTTCTATTATAGGACACTTAATTGAAGGGAATCTTTGAGCAGATTTTTGCTATGTAATCTGAAGACAGCATGAGGTAGGGGCTAAAACACAGATTTCTTTTCAAGCTCTGAGGTTTTGTTTGCTTGCAATGATTTTTTTAGCACCAGTATTTTATGATTGCTGTGACTAGCTGGTCTGTGAGACCTGTTCCGAAAAGCCCTCTCCTATGATAAGCACCTCACTGTCTATGGCCTTTGGACATGGCGAGTTTGATGTGGGTGGGGTTAGCTTTCTTAGCTCTGCTCCATTGCTAAATCTAAAAACTCTGATTATGATAGAAGGATTTCACCCAGTAATCTAACTAATACATTAATGAATTAAGCGTCTCTTTTCCTACGTTATGCTGGTCTCAGATGAGGGAGCAAAAGCATGCAGACAGATCATGTCCACAAACACTATTTTTCTGCATAAAATGAGTTAATCTGTAGGTAAATAGCATTACAAAAAACCATATTAGGCTGCCTAACTGGATCAGTGTCTATGGATAGAAAATTAAGTTAATGAAGTTATATTCTCTCTGCAATTGCTTGCTTCCAGTCAATGGGGTGGTGCAGGGAGCGGTTACAGTCACCATTCACTATACAGATAGCATGGCTGTAATCACTCCCTGGAATCTTGATTGACAGCTTGCTCTGTCAGTCAAAGTACAGAGGAATAATTACCGTGCAATCATCACTGTATAGTGAGTGTTCAGTGACTGGCATTGAGCAGCTGCAGGGAGGATATAACTTCATTTTCTCCCTGCAGCTGCTGTTTCAGTTAGGCCATTTAATATGTTTTTAAAATAGATTGTCTGCAGATTAACCCAGATTTACTTGTGTTCGAGACTTGAGAGATTGAATTTAAAAAAAATCATTAGCAAGCCTTTAATATGAATGCATCTACAAATCGGCAATTCTTCCAAAAGCACGGACCCTATGACAGTGGTTTCTACATAATAATGATACCTTTACCCAGAAAAGAGGTTCCCTAGAGTTAAACGACTATCAGATACCTAGCAAGACCTTTTCAAACCACAAGATGCAATGGTGCAATAAACCACTGCATGTAATAGATTAAACGTAGAAACCAGAAATGAATGGTAAAAGTTAACCCTGGCTATCTGTATTAAGGCCCCATACACATTAGATAGCTGTCGGCTGAATAAAGCATCCACCGATCATTCGGCAGACAGCTATCTTAGCAAACTCTCATTCACAGGAGAGCTCCTTTAGCTGAGCACCAGGGGCGGGACTACTGCGGTCGAGGGGTCGCAGCTGCGACGGGGCCCGGAGTGTTTAGGGGCCTGATCGCGGAGCTGCAGCAGCTCATTGGCTGTGCAGCTCCTTGCTTTGAGTGGCTGCCAGGCTGCAATTGGCCTGACGCGATGACTGCACACAGGACCTGTGATGAGGTCACAGGAGGGGAGGAGTCAGGAGTCACATGATCAGGAGCCTCGTGTATGCAGGACTCTGCTGATCTGGTTGTCATGGTGCACTGCTGGATGAGGGTAAGTTTGTGCGTGGGGTCAGGAGGGGTTTACAGGGTGGATGTAACAGAGCCATGTGTGTACGAGGTGCATGAAGCGCAACCATGTGTGTATGGGGTGTACTGAGCGGAGCTGTTTGTGTACGAGGTGTAGGGAGCAGAGCTGCATGTGTATGAGGTGAGCGAAGCCGTGTGTGTACAGGGTGTATGGAGCGGAGCCGCGTGTGTACGAAGTGAGTGGAGCCATTTGTGTACGAGGTGAGCGGAGCGGAGCCGTGTGTGCACGAGGTGTACTGAGCGGAGCCGTGTGTACGGAGCGGAGCCGTGTGTGTACGAGGTGTACTGAGTGGAGCCGTGTGTGTGCAGAGTGGAGCCGTGTGTGTATGAGGTGTACTGAGTGGAGCTGTGTGTGTGCGGAGCGGAGCCGCGTGTGTAAGAGCTGAGAGGAGCTGTATGTGTACGAGGTGTACGAAGCAGAGCTGCGTGTGTATGAGGTGAGTGAGTGGAGCAGTGTGTGCGCAAGGTGTACGGAGTGGAGTCGTGTGTGTACGAAGTGTATGGAGCGGAGCCGCGTGTGTACGAGGTGAGCGGAGCAGTGCGTGTACGGAGCGGAGTTGTGCATGTATTTTAGCATAGGGGGCCCCACTTGAAAGTTCGCACCAGGGCCCATAACTTTGTAGTTATGCCACTGCTGAGCACTACTGTGTTCTCTATGAGAAAGCTGCCAGCTGACATATGATCTGGAGGCTTACCTCCAGAAGAGCAATATGGTTTGCAGTCCAAAATCAGACATGCCTGATTGGCTTATTTCTCAACTATCAGTCAGCCAGTGACCCCATACTTATTAGACTGTTGGACAAACCTGTTGATGCTGGTGTGTTCGACCAGCATAAATGTTCGACCAGCATTAATCTAATGTGTATGAGCCTTTACAGTACCCAACTTTATTTAACTAATCTGTATTTGAAACCATCTCACTAAATTTGAAAAAGTCAGATCTCACATATGACTGACAGTTTTGTTTATCTGTAATCAGAATAGATAAAACATAGATAGTCTCAGACATGACAGTCCCAGTTTTGTAGTTACTATGCTACTAATTATGTGGTGGAGCAAAAACCTTCTTTTATTCTTCATGTTTACACTATGAGTTAGTTTTTGTGTTCACCAGTATGGTGCAAATTCTCCAACAATGCAATGCAGAGCTCCCACATAGAACTGCTATCTGGTTAATAGACACCCGTGGACCACCCAGGCTTCATGTACAAGTAAGAGTAAAGCCCCTGTCATACACAGCGAGATGGCTAGCGAGATTGCATTTACACTAGCCTTTAATTGGGAACAAGTATTACTAAGAACGCTCATTCCAGTTAATCATCCTGCCTAAACATACTGCCTATTAAGCCCGCAATACACATTAGATGGCTGACAGGCAAACAATGGTTTGGCCTTTCGTATGGCCAACAGTCATCTCAGCTGGATCTCCAATACAAACAAGCACCCGTTTGGTCAAGTGCTCATGTGTTCTCTATCAGAGAGCGATGGCGGCGGTTGCTCATCTCCACGAGAGCAAAATGATCATGATTCTGCAAACAGACATGCTTGCAAAATCTTCCACGTCAATTAGCTGTCTGACTAAACAAGTCAATAATGGCGAGTTGGCCGACATTAGTTTAATGTGTATGGGGACTTTCACCTGATGAACAAGTGAATCTTTTTCATACAAGTTTTCAGTGGTTAAAAGGAACAGGTCCCCAGGTTTTTACTGCCCCACCTGAGAGTAGCATAATGTAGGGGAGAGACCTTGATTCCAGCGATGTTTCACTTACTGAGCTGCTTGCTGTCATTTTGATGAAATCACTGCTTTATCTGCTCAGTTCTTTAATGCTGAGCTCAATATGACCCTGCCCCATCACTGATTGACAGCTTTCTGCCCATGCACTGTGTACATAGAAAGCTACCAATCAGCGGTGGGGGCTGTGGTTATACAGAGCTCATGAATATAGAGGACTACATGGCAGCAGGCTTGTTGTCCTTAAGTTATAATCTCCTGCTGATACAACAGTCATTTTATTAAAACTACAGTAAGCAGCCCAGCAAGTGACACCAGGGCCACTATCAGGGCATTACTGCCCTTACTGGCGTATGGGACCAGGGGCAGGAATTGGCCATTCGCGTAGAATCTGAATGTGTGTCCTCAGTTGAAATCTATTGCCGTGCAGGACCCGCTTCCCTATTCACTATTACCTGCGCACTTAAACTATATACTGTATATATAAATATATACTGTATATGTGTATGTATGTACAGAGCTCCTGTGTATTATGACACTTATGGTAATATTAGTATTGTGTTTTTATTAATGATCAGTATTGCAGTATTCAGTCACTATGTGGTTGTAATATGGGTCTGGTCATGGTCTGACAGTATTTGTTCTGAGTATGTAGTATTATTTGGTCACAACATGGTGGTAATATGTGGTCTGGTCATGGTGTGGTGGTATTTGCTCTTTGTATGCATTATTATTCGGTCACTATGTGGTGCAATATGTGGCCTGGTCGCGGTGTGACTGTATTTGATTTTTTACGTATTATTCGGCCACTATGTGGTGGTAATATTTGGTCTGGCAATGGTGTGATGGCATTTGTTCCATCTATGTGGTAGTATTCAGTCACTATGTGGTGGTAATATGTGGTCCAGCCATGGTATGATTTTATTTCTGCCTTGTATGGTATTATTGGTTATTTTAAAAAAATGTATGTGACACATTCCCTTGAAGAAAAATAACAAAAAATATACCTAAAAAGAGTATTGGGTATTTTAACACATATCTAATAGGTTAGTGTACAGTAGGGCCCTGCTAGAAGAGTCTACCTTGTTGTTTGTCGTGGTGGCAGCTTAAAAAGTCTTTTGGCCAAAACAAAAGCTGATGGCAATGTATGAGATATGGTGCTCAATGGGAACTCTTAATGTGGGATTGAAGAGGACATGGTGCAGAAGTGGAGTTTTTCCAAGAGAAGGAGGTCGGCCTGTGGAAGGTTTGCAGGGTGGAGGCAGAGATGGGGTGGAACCTGGGAGAGTCTCAAGAGGGGCAGAAAATTTTGCCAGTATGGGGCCCTGAAAATCCCGGTGGCATCCTGAGTGACATTGCTGCAATCAGGATCGTTGAGAGCATTATGCTGCTCTCAAAGTACAAAATTTGTTGACAGATTCCCTTTTGACAAAGTCTTCATGGTAAGGTAACTAATGGCTGTGGAGAATGTCACAACTTATGACATTTAGGTAACAATTTCATCTGATATTTTTATCCAAATCATCATGGAACCCCAGCCTAAAGAATAAAAGTGCAACATTTACCAATCTTAATAGGCATGGATATTATTTTTTCCCATGTTCTGAGGTAAACACAATATAATACGTCTTTTGTGCCTTCTATAGCAGAAAATGTAAATGACCGCTCTGAATATTTCTCCCACTCAGCAGACTTGTTGTGTTGTAGAACACAGTATAAGTTTGTTTGTATTCTGCGTTACCCATAGACGTACTTCCCGTTGACAGTAAAACAATGGGGTGACAATGGAGTTTTAATGAATTCACATTACTTGCATAGCTCTGATAATGCATGAACTATGCAAAGCGACAGATCCTGACACACGCTACATCCTTATCACTTTCATAGTAATAATATACCTGTATTATTGCATGACAGAAGTGATACAAGATGCAAATGTTTACACCAATGATCAGCTTAGGTGCCATCGACACATAATAAAAATTCTGAATATTCTGTAATAAATGTATCATGGAGAAAACCAGGAGCAATACTACTAAGCTCCCATATTACATCTAACACATCACTAGCCTTTTATTTGCTATCAACAAATGATTTTTTTTCAAAAGTTAAAACATAGGAAACCACATTAAAGTGATTAGCAAGGAATTTCTATCAATGACCAAACCTTACTGAGGGCCATTATTGTGGATTTGCAGGTGGTTGGAACATGGTGATCCCCTATTCAGTAACATGAAGGCCCCACAGTGCTAGCAGAAATATCAGTCATAAAAACATGTATGAATGTTCCTCATCGTGTGTGGCAACAATGGAGGGGCAGCTTAGTACTGTACATTTACTAATCCACTTGAATGGGACTATAAAGTAAAGCGCTACTGTGTCTGTCTGCCCTTCATTTTGCTTTACTATTTACCACCCTACCGATCACATATCGATTACATGTCCTAAGGCTAAGATGACGCAAAGTTTGATCACAGTGTGATCCGATTCTATCGGATGAGGAGAAGCTGGAGAAAAAAAAGTCTCCATCTACTCAATTCTGTCCTCCGAGTGCAATACGATGTTTCCCACGGACTCATTTGACCTGCATGGTCGAGTACGATTCGAATATCAGATCAAACTGGGGCATGCAGTGATTTTCTCCTTGGATTAGCTCTGTCTAAGGAAAAAAATCAGGCATGTAAATGGCCCCATAGAACATCATTGGTCCGAGTGTGATCTGATGTTTTGTCCGATTGCACTTGGACCGAAAATACGACCATGTGCACAAGCCTTAAGGATAGGCTATGACTGAAGGTTACCAGACAATGCATACAATTTTTTTTGGGGGGATAGAACATTAATAAAAAAAAATGAATGCAATTCCAACATTCAAGTATCCAATTAGATTGGCAGTAAAAAGTGGCCTTGGCGGGTATAGCAAAAGGATGTGCGCATGTTTAAAATTTGCAGCAGATTTTTCTGCCAGAACCAGAGTTGGCATTTGGCATGTAAATCGCTGTGTAAGATACGCACATTTTTGCTGTGTTTTTAAGCCATTTTTATTGTGTTTTTTTCCCCATTCATTTGAAAGGGTAAAAAAACACTGCAAAAACACTGAAAGAATTGACAAGATGCAGAGTTTAAAAAGCGCTTTGAAGGTTCAATTCTGCAAGAAAAAATAAGTAGCCTGTGCTTGAGATTTCAGAAATCGCATTCACTTTGTTGGTGCTGTCAAACGTTCTTAAAAAGGCGCAGAAAAAAAACAGGGCAAAAAAGTAGTGTGTGAACAAGCTCTATACATATCATATTATGTCAGTTTTAAGGACAGGGCATCAGTAATATCGCTGTAAACTCATGTAAGTTGATTAATGTAAGTTGATTACGAAAAGTATAATTTTACAATTTCTTTATGTATTTAGAAAATATACTTAACCATTGTCATTGTATCTATATGACATGCACTATAAAATGGTAGTACACCCTGAAGATCCTGCTTGCATTCAGTAAGTGCCCCTTGGCACTGGGCACATAACTAGTGTGTCCTTGTTATCTTTTGTCTTCTGGTATAAGTGTTATAGATCTTTGTCTTTAAGTAACCCTTGTAATAGTGAATACGCACATACCAGCACCAAATTAGTCCTTTTATTATCTATACTTAACTTTCCTCCAGGAAATTCAATCCCATCGCCACATGCCAATATATAGTGAGAGTGCGCTATGCCGTCCGATCAGGCGCTTACCTAGACTGCATATCTTGCTGTGTTCTCAGCTGACTGCCTTCAGCAGGTTGAGGGGAATGTGTCACCTGCTGCTGGAGCTCCACCAGTGACTGGTAATACTGCTGCTGCTGATGTTGCTGCTGCTTGAAACGTGACAGACTGAAAAACAGTCCCAAAATGGCTTTCAGATTTCCATTCCTTATTTCTGTAGCAAAAGAGGAAAAAACAACATTATTGCATGCAATCGATTAGTGATGCATTTAAATGTCCACAATAGTTTATTTGCAGCTAATTTTCTTTTCAATTTCTATCCAAATCTCTAAACAAGGCTAGTCATAAAATCCTAGAGTCATAGAATATTAGAGTTGGAAGAGACCTCCAGGGTCATCGTGTCCAACCCCCTGCTCAATGCAGGATTCACCAAACCATCTCAGACATATGACTGTCCAGCATCTGTTTGAAGACTTCCATTGAAGTTCTAGATTATTGATGGTAAAATGTTATAATAATACCAGTCCAGTATCTATATTCCAAAACCTACTGGTCTAAGGTCCCTGGCCCAAATCTTATGCTTACCAGTGGCAGTCTTCATCTTTTAATCAGTGCTGCTCCAGTCTGACTCCTTCAGATTGTGATCTGCAGGCCACGCCAGTGTTCCATGGAGAGAACCAGAAGTTACAATTCAATACAAGTCTATCAGAGCTTCCTTCTGGCTCTCACAGACTTACATTGAGAGCTTGTGATGTAACTTCTGACTTCCGGACAGTCAGAAGTTTCTGTCACAAAACGGCTTTGCGGATCCGGAGAGGCGCTGAAAAAATGTGAAGACACACAGAGAGAGTATAAGACTGGGGGCAGGGATCTTAAAATAAAAACACCACTCCAGTGCTGAAAAGAACCCACTGGAATGGTGCTTTAAAGGATTGTCTTTGCTTGTCTTCAGGTGTGCACCACTCCCTAGCATACCGGCTTCCTGCCTGCCAGGGGGCACTGCACTACTAATTGACCAGTCAGACCAGTGGCATGCTTGAGGTCCTGGCCAGAACTGTGCACTCTCCAATGCAACAAGCAGAGGTAGTTTTGCCTCTGCAGTTTCAGAGGACCACCATGCCACTGAAGCTGGCCAGATCCAGAGATTTACACTATTTGCTATTGCAAACTTGTCAGAAGTGTTGAAAATAGCAAAATTGTTTAGTAAAATCAGCACGTACCAAACTTTTTCTCAATTCTGGTGAAAAACCTTCTATAAATTCCTCCATTGTGCACATTAGGTGTTACATTCCCATGTCAAGTAGAGTCGAAAATCCATAGCTTTCTTATGGTCAGTAACTGAATTTTGACCTCTGTATACCAGGGGAAATTTTAGGAACTGTAAAGAAGTTTACCATAAATAATTTCCTAGATTTTTAAATCTAGAATGCTTCCATTTTGTATAATATACCAGTGCACTACTGTACGATGCTGGTACAATGGTTATCACTGGCACACTGAGCTACGACAACAATATTAAATTTGTATACTGTTTTCTTCCAATTTCTAAAATTCACTGATAGGCCCTGTCCTATAAAATTGGCCTAAGTGTATGTCTAGACAAAGATTTGGTTATTACTCATTTTTACATTTTTATCTACGAGCATTGCGATAATTCTATATTTTAACAATATCTGACCAAAGGCTGTAAACAATATTAATGGGCTGCATGAAGGAACATTGGTAGCCTTCTATGGGTTTGGGCGAGGCAATTTATTAATTTCTGCTATAAGATCTGTTTTCAGCGACTGTCAGCTAAAACCTTTACAACATTCATAAAATGTATTTATTGTTATCAAGCAAGACTACTAAAGAGGGAACATCCATCAATGTAATATAATGAACATTTTAGGGTTATTTGCTACATGTTGCTGCCAATAAACAGCTGAACTTCTGCTTTGTCCACATAAAAAGGACAATATGGTACGGATGTGTACTATGAAAAGTGTCAATTTAACTTCCAACCCAGACAGCAAAATAGTTATGTCAACCTTTGCCAAAGGCGAGGATAAAGAACAGACATTCTATGTATCAAACTAAATCAGAAATTTGCATTAACATCCACCTTCTCTATGTACGGGTCATATTGGAGTCTAATTTATATTCAAAATATTTGGAGAATGAACAGTCTCCGTGAAAATAAGAACAAGAAAACGACTGCCGGTCTTGTCTGCTGCTTTTTCAAGGTCTTTGTATGGCTTTATATCCCTATTAGTTTACTCTCTGTCCTCCAGAGAACTGCTGTTGTCCACACATGACCTGTAATAAGTCGGGTGTGAAGGTACCCGCCATTTCTTCATTTTTATCTAAACATTACTTTGGAACAGAACACTTCTAATCCCTAACAGACCTCTACCTCATTTATGCATTTATAACCACTGAAACACACTGAGAAGACAAGGAAAGACTTAGAGCTTGAAGACATACCACTATTGGACACTCTTGGGCCAATGCAGGTTTTTTAAAAGTCCCAATCACCTGTCTATGGGACCATTTTTAGCTAAGAAAACCATGGGCAGCCACAGACAGATAATTTTATTACATTTATCTGCGAACTTCCAGGTTGTGGGATCCTGGCATTCAAGGTGAGGTTCTATGACCCTCCACAACTCCACTCGATATAAAAGACGGAGATCTTGCGCTTTGAACTAAACCAATGGTGCCCCTTAATTTACTAAGCAGGTATTGATCGATACAATATTAGCTGTCATTAGTAGAATTTTGAATTCAAAGCAGCTCGGTCATGCTGCAGTTTACAGAGAAAATATTGGAATGGCATCCCGGGATGTCATCTAACTATTAGCCCAGTATGGGTGTATAAAATAATCAAACATATAGCAAGATGCCAGGATTTCACAATCGGGAACTTCAGTTTCTTTAGCCTGGTATTACGGAAAGTTATGAACATATTTGTAAATTAATTAAGTAAAATCCCCAATATGAGGATGCTCGCGGTACTCTCTAAGGACTTCTAGATCTATAATGATAGGTAGACTATAAAAAATAAAAGCTGTCATTGCAGTAGAATGACAGAAGATAGAAAAAGCATGTCAACAGCAAATTGTCTTATTTTCATACTGTCTAATTAATTGAAGCAATTTAAGACCTTGAGAGTATCCCTTTAAGGCTTCCATAAATTGACTGAAAGAATAGACCTGAAAGAATAGAGCTGTTCGCTTAATTATTCTTGATATCAAAGGTAATGGAAACTCCAAGACAAGGCCAGAAAAAGCAATTAAGAACAATGGTATTTACACATAGAAGCATTGCTTCAAGGTTGGTACACCTTGGCGTAAAGCCGCATTATGCAGTGGCACTCAGACTGTCTACCACTGTGTGATCAATCAGCCCACACGGATTCTGTTTCCTATGCACATAGCTTTATCACCCTCATGCTTTTTTGTCTCCTTGCAATTCCCCTAAACCAACAGGAAAGTTGGACAATGGAATACATCGAGGAGGTGCAACAGTTAATGTTACATTCAACTAGACAAATGCTAGAATCGTGCCTATACAATAGCACAACCAGCACAGGTGAGCACCTGACTTTTTTTTGCCTTTTCTCTATATCCCAATAAAACATATTACCTTAAAGAAGTGCCGCCGTTTTTTGCAGAGCTCTAGCTGCACATGGCACTTTTGGCTGCGTGGTGTATAAAAATAGCTATAAAAAACCCCAAATCACAATTTTTAGCAAAACCCTTCTTTTTCCTGTCTTTAGGTCTAGTCTTTTGAGTTTGTACAATGCTCATCCACCATATTGCTAGTTTCTACCTACTTCATAAGTATATGTCATGGGATCACTGACACAGAAGGGATTGTCAGCTAAGGAGAAATGACCATCAGCACAAGCAGCAAGAGCGATTTGAGCGGGAAGAGTAAAATAAGTGGCTCCACAAGCATTGTTATGATTTGAAGAAACATAATAATTGAAGAAAATGTTTTTCAGAAACTATAATGTGTTCAGAGTTTTGCAAAAAAAACAATATGGGTTAAAAATTTCCCACTATTCCAACATTGGATTGTATGAAAATGCAATCCTTAAACTTATGGGACAATCTATAGAGAGAATACATTTCACATCTCGAAGAAGAGACAGAAAATAGGCAACACTTTCATATGTGACATTACACACACATGTGAATACCATTGTGCTGTAAGGCTGTCTTATAAAATGAATGATGTCCTTAAAGGAAGTGTCTTTAGCCTTTAAAGTTGATTTGGCATAACTACTAACCACAAATGAATAAAATAGATGTTCCTTATGGCATTGGTTCAAGTGCAATAAATATGAAAAAAATATATAGGTAATTTGCTTCTTCCTTTTATCATTACTCCAGACATCATAAACTAGCTGCTAGCTGAAACAGCAAGGAATGAGAACAATCATATTTTTAAACACATCACTTTTTTAAATTAGTTTTAAACTACAGAAAAGACAGATTTCAACACTCTTCACTGGAACGAAAAGCGTTGGCCAGAACGACTAAACTGATGGCATATCCTTAGCGGGCAGGTCTTCGATAGTAGCTCATAGGGAGGCTGCGTCCTGACACCTCTGCTAATCTGCTAATTAAAGGAATGGGACTGATTTATAATGCCAAGCTAAGCCACTATGGTGCTGTACCTAGTACGCAACACATGAAATAAACACACATTGATATCTGGATGGATGATTTGTCTATTTCTTGTATGCTGTGTTCAGAGTTATAAATATCCCTTAAATCAGGACTATTTACCGTATTTGTTATGATTAGAGTTGAGTGACTTTGGTCGGATCGGGTTTCGTCCGAAACCCGACCCCAATGCTAGTCAATGGGGATTAAAAGTCGGCATTGAGCGGATGACATTCATCCGCTCAATGCTGACTTTTAATCCCCATTGACTTGCATTGGGGTCGGGTTTCGGACGAAACTCCGACTTTTTTTTCCCTAGTCGGACCAGTTTCATCTGAAACAAATTTTGTTTCATGAAACCCGATCCGACCAAAGTCGCTCAACTCTATGAGCAATACTAAGGAAATCCTGAAAACATGATCTGTTGGTGGGCCTTGAGGACTGGAGTTGGGCAAGCCTGATCTAGAGCATTTATAAAAATGTTGACCAACACTGGGGCCAGTACAGAGCCTTGTGATACCCCACTTGAAACACTCTCCCAATTGGATATGCAATCATTTATCACCACTCTTATAGTACGATCACTGTGCCAATTATGAATTCACCTATCCGTAGCCTTGTCAATCCCATACTTTGTCAGTTTTCTAATAAGGATAGCATGAGATACTTTATGAAATTCTTTGCTGAAGTCAAGATATACTATATCTACTGCATTTCACTGATCCACCCAGTCAGCGATGTCATAATAGAAGGAAATTAGATTAGTCTGGCTTGACTTTTTTTGCTTTAAACCCATGCTGGCTCTGGCTAATTACTGTATTCTTAGCCAAGTACTTACATGCATGCTGTTTAATAATTTGTTCATAGATCTTTCCTGATATAGAATTAAGACCTGCAATTTCCTGGCTCTATCTTATTTCCTTTTTTGAAGATAAGGACAACATTTACCCTTTTCCAATCTTCTGGGACTTATCCAGTTCTCCAGGATTTTTCAAAGATTCTGGCTAGAGGTTCTGCAATTTTCTCTGCTAACTCTTTCAGTACCCTAAAAGAGTGTTCCCTCACCATCTCTCTTTTTATAGATTATGTAGATTATTTTATTCCTTTGATAGCACCTTGAAGATAAATTAATGTTACAATTGCCTTTTTAGAGAACCCAGATGCAAAACAGAAATGTAAGGGTATGTTTCCACGTGGCGTATTGGCAGCGCATTGGATGCAGGTCTGCCCAAAACGCTGCCCCCTTTTGTACACGTAGTGATTCCGCATGTGTTGAGGGAACACATGCGGAATCACCACATCCTGTACATAGACTGTGTAATTTATTTTGCAGAGACTGAGCGTCTCTGCAAGATAGATAGACATGCTTCGGTCTATAAAGACGCGCCGCATGTGCGTATACGCAGGTCTGCCAGCCGGAATCTTTGAACATATAGTGGAGATGGGATTTCATAAAATCCCCTCCACTATGCTGTAACATCTGGCCACTGTGAACGCTGCGGCTGTATGCAGCGTCCAATCCGCAGCGTTTCCTGACCGTGGAAACATACCCTAAAAGTTCAGCCTTCTCAATATCATTTTTGACCACTGTAATATTTTCATCCTGTAAAAATCCTATACCATCTTTGACTTTTTTTGCTTTTGACATACCTCCAAAATCCTTTTTTATTGCTTTCTGTCTACCTTGCAAATCTCACTTCATTACTGGCTTTAATTTAGCTTTGAATTAAAGTAAAACAAACTAGAAGTCACTGAATTCTGTTTATTTTGCAGTATACTCTAGAGATAAAAGTCCACATTGATTACAACATATGCTATTGTTGTTTTTGTAGCACACATTGCAGCAAGGCGATTTTCCAAGAAAATTATCAAAAGGAAGATTTACATCAAAAGATTTGTTGTTTTTTATGTAAAACATTGATAAATAGAATTGCTACTATTCTGTATTGTTTAAAGAAGAGATATAAAAAGCTAACACATGAAAGCTGTTATGTCAGACATAAATATTGTACACAAGGACATCCCTAAAGTATGCTTTGTGGTCTATAATGCTCACATGAAAAGTTTGTGGTCACGTCCTTAGACCCATCATCTGGTGCGCAGATGAGAGTTATCTTTTGTGATCAAATGGGTAAATGATATGCCAAGTTCAGTTACCTTAGTTTAGACTAATGTGGTTTTGTTACTCTAGCGAGTGCAGGGAGATTCATATACAAATACAAAGGCAGTCAAAATGCAAAGAGGATAACAAAAACACCCTGTATTGTAAGAGTGGAATAATACAAAATATATAGAAAAATAGTAGAAAAAAATGACCTAAAAATGTTTTCCCAGAACAATATTCAGCCATTGAACAATGCCTAACCATTCTGTGCCAAAGAGTTTTTTCTTTTTACTTGATACTAAAGGGAACCTGTCATCATGAAAACGTAGTCTAATCTCCAGGCACCTTGTTACAGTGCGGGGGAAACTGTGCAAAATGCCCAAGTGAGGTAGTCGTGGACAAGCTTCGGTCCCCACTCGCTCTGGCATCCTACAGACAAGGTGTGTCTCTGTACCGGTGTGCTGATAGTATGTGGTGCCTTCCACTTACTTCTGGCCTGCAGGCCTCTTCTGACTCCAGGAATCCTTCTTCTGGAACCTGGGCAGCAATTAATCCAGGAGACAAGTGGTTCATAAAAACCAAACTTTTACTTTCTGAATGGCAGTCTGTACAGTATTTACAAGCAGTTTCAAATGATAAGGCCCAACGGAATGTCATCTTTCCCACAGGTACCGGATACAACTTGGTTCTCAGAGGATACAACCATGGTTCTCGGCATAGGTGATATAACCTCTCTCTGGCTTTCCTAGCCCTTGGAGATCTTCTTTACCTCTAGCAGTAAATCCAGATTGCAATACCTTCCGCCCCATGAAGTCTGAGTCTATCTTTCCCTGTAGCTTCACAAGCTGAGTGTGCTGCGAAGACCATCTTGAGGTTGCCCCAGGCCATTAGACGGAATCACACAGAAGGATATTTGCGACAATCCACTGCACCTAGTATTCACTGCCGCCATCACACTGAATGACTGTCACTTCCTGCACTTGCCTCTAATACTCATTTCTCCCTCCCAAACTGGGCCGGCCACTACAGTTAACCCTGCCCCAGCTAACTGCATCCCCAGTGGATGTAATACCTTTATCACATACACACGTGGTCAAAATTGTTGGTACCCCTCGTTTAATTAGAGAAAAACCCACAATGGTGACAGAAATGACTTGAATCTGACAAAAGTAATAATAAATCAAAAATCTATGAAAATGAACAAATGCAAGTCAGACATTGCTTTTTAACCATGCTTCCACAGAATTTAAAAAAAATAAAACTCTTGAAATAGGCCTGGACAGAAATGATGGTACCCCTGAAAATAATGTGACAAAAGGGACATGTTAAATCCCGGTGTGTCCACTAATTAGCATCACAGGTGTCTACAATCTTGGAATCAGTGAGTGGGCCTGCATAGAGGGCTACAGATACTCACTGTGCTGTTTGGTGACATGGTGTGTATCACACAACATGGATCAGAGGAAGCGAAGGAAAGAGTTGTCTCAGGAGATTAGAAAGAAAATTATAAACAAACATGTTAAAGGTAAAAGTTATAAGACCATCTCCAAGCAGCTTGATGTTCCTGTGACTACAGTTGCACATATTTTGACCACGTGTGTACTTGGGGATTAAATACATTTAACCTTTGACTGTCAGCTCCCACCACTATTACAGCTGGGTAGCGTGATATACTGTATTTGTGAGAAAACATTCAATATATATATATATATATATATAGTTTTTATTATTCAATTCTCTGCTTTATCTGGGATTTGAGTCTAGTGGGTAGTTCTATCAGTGACTGACAGCTTTGTGTATGGACACAGAAAGAAAGAAAGCTGTCAGTCACTGATAGGACCACCCACAGGACCCAAATCCCAGAAAGAGCAGCAGATTAAATTATAAGAACAAGGGTTTTACTGAATCTTTTCTCACAATACTATATATAAATCATCACAGCTCCACCTGCTCTATAACATGGTGCCTGCAGTTTAGACTGCATTTTCATGGTGACAGGTTCCCTTTGACAGAGTGGTCCAGGTTTGGAACAACATGGCTGCTCTCTTCCATAATCAGCGCCTCATCTGTTTTAAGATTGCAGCTCAGCTCCATTGAAGTGAAATTAACTGCAATACTACCTGATCTTCAACATTATTGCAAACATGCTGGACAGATGTGGCACTATTTTCTAAGGAAAGCAGCTACATTTTTCAAATTCTGGACTATTAAAAGGAACCAGTCAGCACATTTTTACATAGGTAGGGTAGTGTAATGGCTGTGTAGGCTCTAGTTTCCCAGTAAAAATGTTAGGCTTTTTTTGTAGAGAACTGTCAATCATGAGAAATCTAAAATACAAGATGCAAAAGGAGCTGGAAGTGCAGGGATGTTTGTGGAAAAGTGTAAATACCACTACTTCTATATGAAAAAGTGTGCTGATGTAAAGGTTACAAGCAGGAACGTGGGATGTAGTGATGGGACGCAGGCAACAGAGCAAGGGTTAACAGGTTTATTCACAGGGGAATACTCCACGCAGGGAGGTAAAAGGTGGAACAGTATAAATGGCAATAGATTTTGCAAGGTGAAGTACAACGGTACAATTATCGGCAGTTCAGTAGCAAACGTATAAGGAAGTCCCAAAAACTGCAGCTCCTGCTGCGAACTCAATTGCGCCGGCAACGGCTGATGCGGTGTCCTCATTAATGGGGTCAAGCAGACAACAATACCCCCCGTCTCCGGGTGACAGTGTTTGGTCTCCGGTATTTTCCACTGCTCCTTGTCCATATACTGCTGTGGCTATTAAAGGCACGGGCCACAGACCGGTACGAGCCCAACGTGGCTCCTTAACTTTTGTAGTCAGGTCGCAAAGGTAAGAACAACTATGCTGTGTCCATGTCAGAGTGTGATTGTCAGTCCTATGTGCTCTTTCTTAGGCATCGTGTGTGCGATACTCACAGGTCATGTACGGTACCTGGAACTCTCTGGCTGTCACAGGACACACACCGCACATCCCATTCTCCCTGGTCCCCGCTGTTGGCGGTGAGCGACGCTGACCTGCCTGGCGCTGGTACTCACAGCCGGAGCACTCCTCTCTTGATCTGCTGCGACACCCAAATCGGCTCCGCTCTGCGTGCACGGCTCTGCATGGCTCTACTCCGTATGGCTCTCTCTGCTGGCACGGCTCTGTTCTGGACAACTCTCTCTGCTGATACAACTCTGCTCTGCAGACAACGGCGGCTCCTTCCATACAGCCCATCGCCAAGATATGTGGTCTCTCTTAGGCAGCGTGTGTGCGGTACTCAGAGTCAGGTCGTGTACGGCACCTGTTACTCTCTGGCTGTCACTAGACACACAGCGCACATCCCACTCTCCCTGGTCCCCGCTGTTGGCGGTGGGCAGTGCTGGTCTGCCTGGCACTGGTACTCCCGGCTGGAGCACTCTTCTCTTGGTCTGCTGTGACACCTGGCTCGGCTCTGCTCTGGTTGCAAGGCTCTGCTCTGTACGGCTCTCACTGCTGGCATGGCTCTGCTCTGCGGACACAGCTCTCTCTGCGGGCACAGCTCTGCTCTGCTGGCACAGTTCTGTTCTGGATGACTCTCTCTGCTGACACAACTCTGCTCTGCAGACAATGGGGGCTCCTTCCATACAGCCCGTCGCCAAGTCAGTCCTCTCAGGTGGGGAATGCAGAGCGCGCTGCTCACCGCTCTGCGCACTGCTCTCTGCGCTGTTCCCCATCGACGCCAGACTGCAGTCCTTCGCGCGCTTCTTCCTTTTATCCCCCTGCTGCTGCGTGCCCTTTTCTGGCTCTCCCCACCCCTTCCTGTCAGCAGGAAGCTCCGTCTCCCTAGAGCTTCCCCCAGGCTTCAGGAGAAGGTCTGCCCCTCTAAGGCTTCCCCCCCGGGAACAGATGGTGCAGCCCTTTCAGTTCCAGATCCGGCATGCAGGTACCCGTGGTCCGGTCTATCTCCTTACTCTGACAGGTTCACTTTAACACTTGCTGCTCGCCAGTTACAAGCAAATCTAAAAGTGCAGTAAATGAAGCAAGCACATGTAGTAAGGATTTAAATGTTATCTATCTATATACACACATTATTACATTATTTGTACAGTGGGTATAAAAAGTATTCAAAAAAGTTCATTTTTTTTCTCATCAATGTACACTCTGCACCCCATCTTGACTGAAAAAAAACAGAAATGCAGAAATTTTTGCCAACTTATTAAAAAAAAAAAACTGAAATATCACATGGTCAGTCATAAGTATTCAGACCAGCAGTGTAGCTACCTGGGGGCAGAGAGGACGGTCGCCCCGGGCCACGCTTTCTGAGGGGGTCCACCCAGAGCTACGCTACAGTAACTGTATCGGCATGCACAGCGTGCCAATACCGTTACACTGTTGCAGAGCAGGGAGAATCGATCTCCCTGCTCTGCCACCAGGCCGCTATGGGGCCCCTGGGCAGGCGGGGATGGGCACGGTGCCAGTAGTGGGCCCCCCGTCCATCATCGCATGTTCAACTATATTGACTGGATGCCAATACAGCTGACTGCATTGATGAGACAAGGAACGTTACGCTCCCTCTCCCATCACCCCCCTCTCAGTGCCTGTCATCACCGATGTCGACACTGTCAGGGGTTGCGATGACGTCACTACCCGGCGCCTGTTGTCCCGGTGATGTGAGAGAGCTCAGAGCAGCGGAGGAACAAGGAGGAAGAGAGGTGAGTATTTATTTATTGTCTTTACGGGGCTGTATTAGACTATGGAGTCTGCCTGTGGGGGGTGCATCATGGAGTCTGCCTATGGGGGGCTGCATTATACTGTATAGAGTCTGCTTATAGGGGGCTGCATTATAATGTAAAGTCTGCCTATGGGGAGTGCAGTATACTATAGAGTCTGCCTATTGGGGCTGTATTATACTGTAGAGTCTGCCTATGGGGGTGCATTTTACTATAGACTTTGTCTATGGGGAGTGCATTATACTATAGAGTCTGCCTATGGTGAGTGCAGTATACTATAAAGTCTGCCTCTGTGTGTGGGAGGGGGTTGCATTATACTATAGAGTCTGCCTATGGGGAGTGCAGAATACTATAGCGTGTGCCTATGGGGGTGCATTTTACTATAGACTCTACCTATGGGGGAGTGCATTATACTATAGACTCTGCCTATGGGGGGTGCATTATACAATATAGAGTCTGCCTATAGGGGGTGCATTATACTATAGAGCCTGCCTATGGTGGGTGCATTATACAATATAAAGTCTTCCTATGGGGAGTACAGAATACTATAGAGTCTTCCTATGGGGGTGCATTATACCCTATAGAGTCTGTCTATGAGGAGTATATTATACTAAATATAGTATGCCTATGGGGAATGCATTATATTATAGAGGCCTATGGGGAGTACATTATACTATATTGAGGCCAATGGGCAGTGCATTATACTATATTGAGAACTATCTAGGGCGTCATCATACAGTGTGGAGATTACAATGAGGGGGCTATCATACAGTGTTGGAGCCATTTAACAGTTTGGTGGCTACTAAGGGTTCAGTATACTGTGTGGTTGCTACTATACAGTGAGGGGGCATTATACTGTGTATAGGGGGCTGTACAGGGGGGAGACTAGGTACTTTATTAAATGTAAAGTGGGCACTTATTGTTATAGAGGATCTCGGGTTCCTGTGACTGTCAAAGGGGAATACAGGGCGTTATTACTTTCTAGGTTTCTAGTGGGCAAAATGTGGGCACTGTTTTCTAGGGCACTTGCACCCAGCATTACTATATTCTAGAGGGTTGCTTTAGAATTTAGAGGGAACACAGAACCACACAGTAGGTGCAGAAATAGGGACACATACATCAACAGCAGCTCAGCATTGGGATATCAGCAGGATAAGGAGTTTGTGCAGGTTGGGAATAGATAGTGATTTGGCTGGAAGGTGAGAAGTGAAATGTGACTTTGTTGTAATCTCTGCTCAGTATTGAGTAGAAGCACCCTTTTGAGCTAGTACAGTCATGACTCTTCTTGGGAATGTTGCCACAAGTTTCTCACACCTGGATTTGTCGATCCTCTAGCATTCTTTCTTGCAGATCCTCTCCAGTTCTGTCAGGTTGGATGGTGAACGTTGGTGGATAGCCATTTTCAGTTCTCTCCAGAGATGCTCAATAGGGTTTAGGTCAGGGCTCTGGCGGGGCCAGTCAAGAATGGTTACAGAGTTGTTCTGAAGCCATGCCTTTGTTATTTTAGCTGTGTGCTTAGTGTCTTTGACTTGGTGGAAGGTGAACCTTTGGCCAAGTCTGAGGTCTACAGCACTCTGGGAGAGGTTTTCATCCAGGATATCTCTGTACTTGGCCGCATTCATGTTTCCTTCAATGGCAACCAGTCGTCCTGTCCCTACAGCTAAAAAAGACCCCACATAACATGATGCTGCCACCATGTTTTACTGTTAGGATTGTATTAGTCAGGTAATGAGCAGTGACTGGTTTTCTCCACACATACCACTTAGAATTATCACCAAAAAGGTCTATCTTCGTCTCATCAGATCAGAGAATCTTATTTCTCATAGTCTGTGAGTCCTTCATGTGTTTTTTTAGCAAACTCTATGCTGGCTTTCATATGCCTTGCACTGAGGAAAGACTTCTGTTGGGCCACTCTGCTATAAAGGCCCGACTTGTGGAAGGCTGCAGTGATAGTTGACTTTGTGGAATTTTCTCCCATCTCTCTACTGCATCTCTGGAGCTCAGCCATAGTGTCTTGGGGTTCTTCTTTACCTCTCTCATCAAGGCTCTTCTCCTACAATTGCTGTGTTTAGCTGTACTGTAACACCGGTGTGTTTGTATCTTGTTTCCCCGGTGTTACTCTGCATGCCTCTGCTTTAACCCTTTGCTCCTTTCCCCCTAATCAGTTGGGATGCTGTTGTCTGTTACCTGTATGGATGCTGCTCAGGTCCCGGCTCTGCTGTGTAGCCGTACATGTGTTGTAGAGTCCTTGCTCTGCTGCATGATGCTCCGCGTGTGCAGTCTCTGGCTGCTACTGTGGAAGCTATCCATGGGTTGTGAGGTCCTCTGCAGCTGGTGCATGACTTTCCATGTGTGTCCAGGCTTGCAGCCGCTGCCAGGTGCCTTAAGCCTCAGTTCCTGTGCTGGCTATGTTGTACTGGTTTCTGTCTGTGTTTAGGGTGTGCATGGCCACACCTTCCCTGCTTTTATTAAGGGTAGTGTGTGCGCTAGAATTGCTGTCCCCAGCCTATTGCTAAGGGGCAGATCCTATATAAAGTTCCTCTTTCCTATTGGGCATGGCCAGAGCTTCACATTAGGTTCCTGAACCTAGCCATGTGTGTTTGGTCCCCCATGTTGCTCCTGGTCTTCTTTGTGTTCAGCTCCTGTTCTGCCTGCTATCAGTTCTAGGAAAGCTGATGTCTTTTGTCCCTGGACCTGTCCAGTCTATGTGCTGGTACCAAAGTCCTTGCCTTGAATGTGGATTCCTGCTGTGTGAAAATCCTAAAGTCCTTCTGTGACTTAAACCATGTACCTAGTGACGGTGAGTTTCCTGTAAACTGTGTCCTGTGAATAAACCTGTTGTAACAACCCTGCTGGCATCACTACATGGCCTCCCATCCCCCGCACACCAACTTACTTTCTGCTTCAAGCCATGCTGTGAAATCTGTCTGTTGCCAGCCCTGAGCTCCATGTGCTATGCCTCTTGTTTTCCTGCTTGCTCTCCATGTTTCCTGACTGTGTGTATAGGGGGGCGGCGCCTGAACTCTCTGGTTCTTATGCAGTCAGGGTGCACCTGGGTAATCTGTCCCTGACCAACCACCTGGAGCCCTTGACTATTTAGTTTCACCACTCCCACTGAAACATTGCCTGTGCAATGTCTAAACTCTGTTAGCTCCTTGCTGCTGAGCCAGCCAGGCCCTGTCTTGCCTTCTCTGAAGGCTCTTACTGCGTACTCTTGTGTCTTGGTACCTTGCCTAGCATTTCTCTGTCCGCCTGCCAGGAGGCAGAATATCCTGGCCCTTGAGTCTTGGTCCTTGTGTCTTTGTGTCTCTGTCCGAACTCAGTCTTACCTTGTCTATCAGTCTCCCTTTCTCCTTGTCTGTGGCTCCCTTCCTTGCTGTGTCTTTCCTTGTGTCCTCCCTGTCTGTGCATCTGCACTCTCGCAGCTCTATCTGTGCATCTGCACTCTAGCCGCTCTGTCTGCACTGCTCTTGCTGCCACTGCAGAACCTCTTGCTGCAGCTTCTCTCCACAGACCTTGTGGTTCTGCTTTGCTCCAGTCCTGCGGCCGCTGCAGAACCTCTTGCTGCAGCTTCTCTCCACAGACCTTGTGCTTCTGCTTTGCTCCAGTCCTGCTGCCGCTGCAGAACCTCTTGCTGCAGCTTCTCTCCACAGACCTTGTGGTTCTGCTTTGCTCCATTCCTGCTGCGGAACCTCTTGATGCAGCTTCTCTCCACAGACCTTGTGGTTCAGCTTTGCTCTACTCCTGCTGCCGCTGCAGAACCTATTTGTGCAGCTTCTCTCTCCACTCCTGCCTTCACCTGCACCTCCTGTGTGAACAGGTCCAAACCTGTTCCTTCTTATTTCACTCTTGCCTGCCTGCATCCATACCTGCACCTCCTGTGTGAACAGGTCCAAACCTGTTCCTTCATATTCCACGCCTGCCTGCATCCATACCTGCACCTCCTGTGTGAACAGGTCCAAACCCGTTCCTTCATATTTCACTCCTGCCTGCCTGCATCCATACCTGCTGTGTGAACAGGTCCCTACCTGTTCCTTCTCAAGCCGTGCCCGCCTGTCCTGTGTCTCAAGCCGTGCCCGCCTGTCCTGTGTCTCAAGCCGTGCCTGTTTGCCCAGTGTCTCCAAGCCACGCCTGCTTGCCCTGTATCTGTCGTACCTTCTTGCCCTGTGTCTCAGTCTGCCTGTCAGTCACATCTGTCCAAGTGACTTGTCTCCAAGTGGGATCAGCAGCCACAGCCAGACACCACCCTGGAGTGGCACCCGACAGCTATCTGCCGCACAAGCCTGACCTCACCATCAGAGGCTCCAGTGAAGACCAAGGTAGCTGTCGCAGTCACGCCCCTTCCAGGGTAGTCTGGTCTGTGGCACAGTGGGGCCACAACCCCCGGCTCGCGCCATTCAGCCTAGGCGCGAGCGTGACAGTTTGCACAGGCCATGGTCCCCGCTGAGTCCCATGTCCTTCCGCTCACTGAGCGTCATGAACTCTCTCCCTGCCAGTGTGAGCCACCGGAAGAGTTTGTTCCTCCTTGTGTGGTTCCAATTGTGGAGACTTCTGAACCACTCATAGTCTCCAAGGCCATCTATGAGCAGCTCCTGGCCTACGAAGAGCACGACCCAGCAGATCCGCCTAGGTTCTATGGGGACCCCAAAGAGTGCCAAGGGTTCCTGAAAAAGTGCCTACACTACATCCTGCAGAATGCAGTTTGTTTCCCCTCTGACCGGGTCAAGGTGGCATATATCATGTCCTACCTAGCTGGTGATGCCTTGAATTGGATCTGTCCCCTTTGGGAAGCAGGGGACCCTGTCGTCATGAGCCTGGGGGCCTTCCTGGTGGCCTTCCGTAAGGTTTTCGACATGCCTCGTCCAGCTGCTCTTGAGATGTCTTCCCCTTCAAGCTTCCAGATACAGACCAGACAAGAGGTACCTATGGGTGAATCCTCTCATCCGTCTGTGACCGTCCCTGACACTCCTGTTCCTCAGCCTGCTAAGGCGGCCTCCTGTGTAAGGTCCAAGAGGTCTAAGAAAAAGCAGCTGGCAAGCTTACAGCCGCAATCTGGTCTCGTGAAAGGAACATCCCGACGGTCTCTGTCCTGTGAAGCCAATGACTGTTTCTCTGCCTTCTGGGAGCTTTGGTGTGTATAAACCGCCAGCCATACGGAGTCAGTGTGTCGTCTCTGTGATACAGCTCCCGAAGCCGACGTGGGCGTTGTCTCGAGGTGGCCGAGCCCTGTTGGAAAACAGTCTAGTCCTGCAAGGACAACTACAGCTCCAGGTCGGAGCTTTATACATGAAGAAGTTCATCTTCCATCTACTGACTGGTTTGCCCATGGGTCATTCTGAACCAGAGATCCTGATGCCCATTTATGTTTGGAGACCCAGCAAGGCACCACACTTGAAACAACCAAGGGACAAGAGGTGTCTGGTCCCCTTGCGTCGCATTCAGTCAGCAAGCTCGTCTTCTTCGCCTGGTTTGCTGGTCGCCAAGTCAAGGTGTGAGGATGCCTCTGAAGAGGGGGAGGCGGTCTCAGTCTCCTCACACATCCCCAGTGACTATACCAGTGTTCTGCTCCCAAGAGCACCCCTGCCTCTTGATTGTCTTCCCCAGGATAAAGGGCTGAAGATGGATCCAGAGTGTATGCCTTCAGCTCCCCTGTGGCCTAGGGGTGAAGGTCCCAAGACAGAGCTTCACTCATCCTCTAACCAGGAGGATGTGGTCCAGTTTTTTCAGGGTAACAGGCCGAAATGGCTCCCTGTATGTATGCCTCCAGCTTCCATTTGGCAGGTGGGTGAAGAGGTTGGAACAGTGACCTACGTATCTCTGTTTCTCACCAACCGGAAGGAGGAGGTCCAATTTTTCTGGCATATCGGGCTGAAGTTGGACTCGGTGAAGGTGTCTTCTGTTTCTAGCTGGCCAGCTGATGTACGGGTCAAGTCTGAAGCTTCCAGGTCCCTGCCTTTTGCCAATTTGGAGGAAGAAGTCTTTGTACCCTCTGTGTTGGAAACTGACTCCCTTGGGCACCAAGAAACCGGGCAATCTGGAATTCCTGATGGCACACATACTCCACCCTACCTTAAAGATGTCGTGTCAGCCTGGACTGTGTGTGGTTCCATACTCCTTCTTCAGGTCATTCTGGCAGGCTTGAGGAAGAGGGGCCGTAAAGGGGGGGGGTACTGTAACAACCCTGCTGGCATCACTACATGGCCTCCCATCCCCCGCACACCAACTTACTTTCTGCTTCAAGCCATGCTGTGAAATCTGTCTGTTGCCAGCCCTGAGCTCCATGTGCTATGCCTCTTGTTTTCCTGCTTGCTCTCCATGTTTCCTGACTGTGTGTATAGGGGGGCGGCGCCTGAACTCTCTGGTTCTTATGCAGTCAGGGTGCACCTGGGTAATCTGTCCCTGACCAATCACCTGGAGCCCTTGACTATTTAGTTTCACCACTCCCACTGAAACATTGCCTGTGCAATGTCTAAACTCAGTTAGCTCCTTGCTGCTGAGCCAGCCAGGCCCTGTCTTGCCTTCTCTGAAGGCTCTTACTGCGTACTCTTGTGTCTTGGTACCTTGCCTAGCATTTCTCTGTCCGCCTGCCAGGAAGCAGAATATCCTGGCCCTTGAATCTTGGTCCTTGTGTCTTTGTGTCTCTGTCCGAACTCAGTCTTACCTTGTCTATCAGTCTCCCTTTCTCCTTGTCTGTGGCTCCCTTCCTTGCTGTGTCTTTCCTTGTGTCCTCCCTGTCTGTGCATCTGCACTCTCGCAGCTCTATCTGTGCATCTGCACTCTAGCCGCTCTGTCTGCACTGCTCTTGCTGCCACTGCAGAACCTCTTGCTGCAGCTTCTCTCCACAGACCTTGTGGTTCTGCTTTGCTCCAGTCCTGCGGCCGCTGCAGAACCTCTTGCTGCAGCTTCTCTCCACAGACCTTGTGGTTCTGCTTTGCTCCATTCCTGCTGCGGAACCTCTTGATGCAGCTTCTCTCCACAGACCTTGTGGTTCAGCTTTGCTCTACTCCTGCTGCCGCTGCAGAACCTATTTGTGCAGCTTCTCTCTCCACTCCTGCCTTCACCTGCACCTCCTGTGTGAACAGGTCCAAACCTGTTCCTTCTTATTTCACTCTTGCCTGCCTGCATCCATACCTGCACCTCCTGTGTGAACAGGTCCAAACCTGTTCCTTCATATTCCACGCCTGCCTGCATCCATACCTGCACCTCCTGTGTGAACAGGTCCAAACCCGTTCCTTCATATTCCACTCCTGCCTGCCTGCATCCATACCTGCTGTGTGAACAGGTCCCTACCTGTTCCTTCTCAAGCCGTGCCCGCCTGTCCTGTGTCTCAAGCCGTGCCCGCCTGTCCTGTGTCTCAAGCCGTGCCCGCCTGTCCTGTGTCTCAAGCCGTGCCCGCCTGTCCTGTGTCTCAAGCCGTGCCCGCCTGTCCTGTGTCTCAAGCCGTGCCTGCCTGTCCTGTGTCTCAAGCCGTGCCTGTTTGCCCAGTGTCTCCAAGCCACGCCTGCTTGCCCTGTATCTGTCGTACCTTCTTGCCCTGTGTCTCAGTCTGCCTGTCAGTCACATCTGTCCAAGTGACTTGTCTCCAAGTGGGATCAGCAGCCACAGCCAGACACCACCCTGGAGTGGCACCCGACAGCTATCTGCCGCACAAGCCTGACCTCACCATCAGAGGCTCCAGTGAAGCCCAAGGTAGCTGTCGCAGTCACGCCCCTTCCAGGGTAGTCTGGTCTGTGGCACAGTGGGGCCACAACCCCCGGCTCGCGCCATTCAGCCTAGGCGCGAGCATGACACCTGTGTTCGTCTGTTGAAGATGGAGTCAGGTGTTCCTGATGAGCATCTACTACACTGTACTCTGCCTACTATGCGGCGCTAGCTCCATCCAGCCCCGATTCAATCCTGTGGTGCTTGCACCATCCCGCTTGAGTTCCTTCCTAGGTCTGATCTCTGGTGCCTGATGACCACTGCCTGATGCCTGGAGCCTGATGACCGCTGTTTGGTGCCTGAAGGTCATGTCCGATGTCTGAAGTCTGGTGATTGCTGTCTGGGGCCTGAGCCTGATGAGTGCTGTCTGGTGCCTGGCGGTCATGTTCGATGTCTGGAATCTGGTGTTCTCTGTCTGGTGCCTGGAGCCTGATGAGTGCTGTGTGGTGCCTGGAAGTCATCTCTGATGTCCGGAGTATGGCAATCGCTGTCTGGTGCCTGGAGCCTATCAACCGCTGTCTGGTGCCTGGAGGTCGTGTCTCATGTCCGGAACCTGACGACTGCTGCCCAATATTCTGCTGATGTCTTTGAGGTCCTGCCTCTGTTCTGATGTTCCCAGCCTGGAGCAGTGGCTGCTGTCTGGAGTCTAGATGTCCAGCCTGTGTCCCGATGTCCTGCCTGTGTCCAGATGTCCAGTCCGTGGTCCTGGTAGTCCAGCCTGTGTTCCAGAGTCGGTCCCGCTCGTGTTCCTGGACGGGCTCCTCCTTCGTGTTCCTGGGGAGTCTCCAGTCTTGTTTCCTGGGGACGGCTCTGCCTGTGTGTCCTGGATCTGACCAGCTGATGTCCTGAGCTGCCATGCTTATGTTCCTGGACCTGTGCTGTCCGTGTCTTGCCTGTTTCCTGATGTCCTGCCGATACCCTGGGGTCCGCCCTGTGATCACATCTGTCTGAGGTCGGTGTCTGATATTCTCCTGCTTTGCCTGCGCTACACCTGAGGCCTGAGAGAGAGGTTCTCCTGATATGCCCATGCCAGATGACCCTGGACTGCATCAACCCGTGATGACCTCTTGCCATCGTCTGACCTCTGTCCGAGGTCGGTGTCTGATGTTCTCCTGCTGCGTCTGTGCTACCCCAGAGACCTGAGAAAGAGGCTCTCCTGGTAAGCCCATGCCAGATGACCCTGGACTGTATCAACCTTTGATGACCTTCTGCCATTGTCTGCTAACCTGGAATGTGTGCCCTTCCTTGATGTGCAGAATCAGGAGCCTGGCATTGTGATGTCTTGTTTTTGTACTGTGACTTAGTTTAAGTAAACTTTATGTTTCTTCATACCTGAAGTTGTGTGGTGTCATCTAGTCCTGCATGTCGTCACCTTGCCCGCATTCTCAGCTGCCACAGCCACCGGTCGCTGCCCTTCCCTAATCCGGGTAAGCCCGGGTCCCCCTCTGTGGTCCAGAGGGTCCACATTCCATTACCACCTGGGACGCACGCCCCACGTCGTCAAGACCTGTTGGCATGGGAGCGTAAGCTAAGCCCCGTCCTCCCGTCCCGACCGTGATAGTTACATATACTACGGTATATAAAAAGACACATATGCATGTTTTTCTCAATATCTGACATGAAATCAGAATAAACCTCTCCCATTTTAGGTTAGTTAGGATTACCATAATGATTAATATGTGCCAAATGCCAGAATAATGAGAGAAAGAGAGAGGCATTTTTATTACTGTGAATAAAAAAATGACATACATTTCATTAGTATTTGGTACCACTGCCCTTAAACACAATGACTTTGGTCAAAAGTTTGGGATATCCTTCCACAAGTTTCTCACAATACAGTCATGGCCAAAAGTTTTGAGAATGACACAAATATTATATTTTCACATGATCTGCTGCCCTCTGGTTTTTATGTGTGTTTGTCAGAAGTTTTTATCACACACAGAAATATAATTGCAATCATATTATGAGTAACAAAAGGTTATATTGACAGTTAGAATGAGTTAATGCAGCAAGTCAATATTTGCAGTGTTGACCCTTCTTCTTCAGGACCTCAGCAATTCTCCCTGGCATGCTCTCAATCAACTTCTGGATCAAATCCTGACTGATAGCAGTCCATTCTTGCAAAATCAATGCTTTTATTTTGTCTGAATTTGAAGGTTTTTGTTTGGCCACCCGTCTCTTAATGATTGACCACAAGTTCTCAATGGGATTAAGATCTGGGGAGTTTCCAGCCCATGGTCCCAAAATCTCTGTTTTGTTCCCTGAGCCATTTAGTTATCACCTTTGCTTTATGGCAAGGTGCTCCATCATGTTGAAAAAGGCATTGTTGATCGCCAAACTGCTCTTGGATGGTTGAGAGAAGTTGCTCTTGGAGGACATTCTGGAACCATTCTTTATTCATGGCTGTGTTTTTAGACAAGACTGAGAGAGAGCCCATTCCCTTGGCTGAGAAGCAACCCCACACATGAATGGTTTCAGGATGCTTGACAGTTGGCATGAGACAAGACTGGTGGTAGCGCTCACCTGGTCTTCTCTGAATAAGCCGTTTTCCAGATGTCCCAAACAATCGAAAAGGGGATTCATCAGAGAAAATGACTTTACCCCAGTCCTCAGCAGTCCACTCCCTGTACCTCTTGCAGAATATCAGTCTGTCCATGATGTTTTTCCTGGAGAGAAGTGGCTTCTTTGCGGCCCTCCTTGAGACCAGGCCTTGCTCCAAGAGTCTCCGCCTCACAGTGCGTGCAGATGCACTCACACCTGCCTGCTGCCATTCCTGAGCAAGCTCTGCACTGCTGGTAGCCCGATCCCGCAGCTGAAACACTTTTAAGAGACGGTCCTGGCGCTTGCTGGTCTTTCTTGGGCGCCCTGGAGCCTTTTTGGCAACAACGGAACCTCTCTCCTTGAAGTTCTTGATGATGCGATAGATTGTTGACTGAGGTGCAATCTTTCTAGCTGTGATACTCTTCCCTGTTAGGCCATTTTTGTGCAGTGCAATGATGACTGCACGTGTTTCTTTAGAGATAACCATGGTTAACAGAAGAGAAACAATGATGCCAAGCACCAGCCTCCTTTTAAAGTGTCCAGTGGTGTCATTCTTACTTAATCATGACAGATTGATCTCCAGCCCTGTCCTCATCAACACCCACACCTGTGTTAATGGAGCAATCACTGAAACGATGTTAGCTGGTCCTTTTAAGGCAGGGCTGCAATGATGTTGAAATGTGTTTTGGGGGATAAAGTTCATTTTCTAGGCAAATATTGACTTTGCATGTAATTGCTGTTAAGCTGATCACTCTTTATAACATTCTGGAGTATATGCAAATTGCCATTAGAAAAAATGAAGCAGTAGACTTTGTGAAAATTAATATTTGTGTCATTCTCAAAACTTTTGGCCATGACTGTAGTTGGTCGGAATTTGGGTCCATTCCTCCTGACAAAACTGGTGTAACTGATCCAGGTTTGTTGGTCACCTTGCGCGCACCTGACTTTCCAGCTATGCCCATAAATTTTCAATAGGATTGAGATCAAGGCTTTGTGATGGCCACTCCAAAACATTGATTTTGTTATCCTTAAGTCACTTTGTTACCAATTTGGCAGTATTCTTTGGGTCATTGTTCATTTGATTACCTGTCCGTGATTTTTTGATAAGCTGTCTAGAAAAAAATAAAAAGTGTTAACACAGCACTGTCACTGTTGCTGTATCACTATATCTAGAAGTAAGGGTCCTGGAGCCATTGTGGGCAAGGAGACAAGTCATTTGTTAGAATAATAAGCACAACTGTATCATGTTCCCTTCTATATAAGCGTGTAAATGCTGTAGTCACAGTGAGAGCCCAACTCTTGCACTCTTCTTACTGTGACTGCTTTATACAAAGAGATTGTGCACACACTGGGAGACTCTTGCTCTCCTTGCACTCATAACTGGGAGATCCATAATCAAGATATGATGTATGGATATATGCTGTTGAAATAACACATTTCAACATCTATTCTCAGCATGAAGGCATCACAATATTGATATGTTAAAAACAGACGAATACAGTGGAATGAAAAAGTGTTTGCCCTCTTCATGATTCTTTTGCATGTTTGACACACTTAAATGTTTTAGATCACCAAACAAATGTAAATATTAGACAAAGATAACACAAGTAAACACAAAATGCAGTTTTTATCCCCTTCCCGACTTGCCCCGTACTAGTACTGCTCTGCGGGGGGTGTATTCCCGCAAACAGCAATACTAATATGGTGCACCGATCGCACGGCCTCGGGTGCGGGCTAGCATCGATTGCGGGCATTTAGCCCCTCTGATGGCACTGTCAGTAGTGACAGTGGCATGGAAAAGCATCGCGCAGGGAGGGGGATCACTGCACGCTTCCATCGGGACACGCCACGTCTGTAACGACTCACTCTATAGAACTATCCCACTAGTTAACCCCTTCAGTGAACACTGTAAAAAAATAATTAAAAAATGAGGCAAAAAACAATGCTTTATTATCATACCACCGAACAAAAAGTGCAATAAAACACGATCAAAAAGACAGATGTAAATAAAAATGGTACCACTGAAAACGTCATCTTGTCCAGCAAAAAACAAGCCACCACACAGCTCCAGCAGCAGAAAAATAAAAAAGTTATAGCTCTCAGAATAAAACGATGTAAAAATAATTATTTTTTCTATAAAATAGTTTTTATTGTGTAAAAGCGCCAAAACATTCAAAAACTATGTAAATGAGGTATCGCTGTAATGGTACAGATCCGAAAACAGAAACAATAAAAACATCAGCTCATCCTGCAAAACACAAGCCATAACATCACTCTCGGACAAAATATTAAAAAATTATAGCTCTTAAAATATGGTGATGAAAAAATAGTTTTCACAAAAAGCGTCTTTTTTGTGTGTGACAGCTGTCAAACATAAAAACCCAATATAAATCTGGTATCTGGGTTTCAGTGTAAATCTCTGAAATATGTGATTCAGACAGAACCCCCGGTGGAAGATTCCCTATAATGAGGCACTGTGGGCACCGTAGGACCTATGATCCGGCGGTGTTCGTCTTGTTCGGATTGCATAAAAGTGCATTCAGCCACAGTTTTGTGCACTTTTGAAAAGGACACCGCTAAACAGAGGCGACAGAGAGTCCAGAGTAAATCTGCTGCCTCATTATAGTGAATGAATCCCTCAGGGGGTTTCATCTGCCACGTCACTCTGAGATTTAGATGGAAACCCCAAAGTGCTCAGCGTAGAGTGTCGGATAAATGTGATCCCTAACATTATGTAAAATGTTCCCAATAAAACCTTCAACTCAATCCACAAAAAAAGCATGTCCCCACTCAGGTCCGTCATCTGATAATGGAAATATAGGGGGCTTCCACCTTACTGATAGCACAAAGGCTCTGGAAAAGCTAAATGGCTTCACGCTTCCCAAAAGAAATTCAGCAAATTCTGCGCTCTCAAATCCAAATGCCCCCCCTCCCTTCTGAGCCCCAGTCTGCCTAAACAACATTTATCACCTACATGTTTGGCATTTCTGTAGTGATGATAGCCCGCCTAATTTACAAGTGTGTGTATCCAGAAGCATGAGCTGGGCATAATTTACTGGTCACTGCAATTTTCACTCAGCAACAACCACTGCTGCTTGTTTCTGGAAAACACCCATGGAGTCAAAATCGTCACTACATCTGTAGAAAATTTCCAAAGGGTTATAATTTCCAAAATGTGGTCACTTGAGGGGGGATTCCATTGTTTAGGAACATCAGGGGCTCTCCAAAATGCTACATGGCATCCGCTAATTATTCCAGTAAATTTTACATTTAAAAAGTCAAATGGCGCTCCTTCCCTTCCAAGCTCTGCCGTGCATCCAAACAGTAGTTTTCCCCCACATATGGGGTATCGGTGTACTTAGGAGAAATTGCACAACAAATTGTCTGGAGCAATTTCTTTTGTTACCCTTATGAAAATGCAAAATTTAGATCTAGAAAAGATTTATTTGGGAAAAATGTGATTTTTTTTATTTTCACGGCTTAACATTATAAACTTCTGTGAAGCACCTAGTGATTCAAGGTGCTCAATACATATCTAGATAAGTTCCCTAAGGGGTTTAGTTTCCAAATTGGTGTCACTTGTGGAGTGTTTGCACTGTTTAGGCACATCAGGGCCTCTCCAAACATGACATGGCGACTGCTAATTACGCTAGCAAATTTTACATTCAAAAAGTGAAATTGTGCTCTTTAATAAACTTCTTGAATGTGTTTTTGAGCACCTTGAGGGGTGAAGTTTTTAGAATGGTGTCATTTTTTAGTATTTTCTGTCATATAGGCTCCTCATAGTCACTTCAAATGTGAGGTGGTCCCTAAAAAAATTGGTCTTGCAAATTTTGTTGCGAAAATGAGAAATCGCTGGTCAAATTTTAACCCTTATAACTTCCTAACAAAAAAAAATTAAGTTTCCAAAATTAAGCTGTGGTAAAGTAGGCATGTGGGAAATGTTATTTATTAACTATTTTGTGTGATATGACTCTGATTTAAGGGCATAAAAACTAAAAGTTTGAAAATTGCAAAATTTTCAAAATTTTTGCCAAATTTACATTTTTTTAACAAATAAACGCAAGTCATATTGAAAAATTTTACCACTATCATGAAGTACAATATGTCACGAGAAAACAATCTAAGAATCAGTAGGATCTGTTGAATCACTCTAGAGTTATGACCTCATGAAGTGACAGTGGTCAGAATTGTAAAAATTGGCCTGGTCAGGAAGGTGAAAACAGGCTTCGGGGTGAAGGGGTTAAACAAAGGTCTTTATTATTAAAGGAAAAAAAAAATCAAAGCCTACAGTATCTTGTGTGAAAAAGTGATTACCATCCCCCTTAAAACATAAATTAACTGTGGTTTATCACATATTTGGGAAGTTGCGTCCAAATACTGTAGCCACACCCAAACCGACGTGTTTTGAAGGAGATGCAGTCCTCCTTCCTCAGACATTCAGGGGAAGAAGGACTGTGTCTCATTCGAAAAGTGTTGGTTTGTGGCCACACTGAGCACCCAGCGCAACCGAACTCAGCTAGTCTCGCTGCATTGGATCAGGGGACAGTCTTTGACTACTGATCCCCTGAATCTAAGATCACTGACACTGTATGTTATTGTGCGCACAAGTTATTTTGAGGGGAAGGTACTAATTAACTGTTGGGCCATATCACACATGCATGGTAGTATACAATTATATCTGAAATTAAGACTTTGGAGTGGCCTAGTCAAAGTCCTGACCTTAATCTTACTGAGATTCCTCCACAGCGTTGTAAAAGACTAATTTCCAGTTACTGCAAACGCTTGATTGCAGCTGTTGCTGCTAAGGGTGGCCCAACGAGCTATTAAGTTTAGAGGGCAATCACTTTTACATACAGGGCCCTGTAGGTTTGGATTTCTTTTTACATCAATAATAAAGACCTTCATTGAAAAACTGCATTTTATGCTTACCTGTGTTATGTTTGTCTAATATTTAAATTTGTTTTATGATCTAAAACACTTAAATGTGACACACTTGCAAAAGAAAAGGAAATCAGGAAGGGGTCAAACACTTTTTCACACCACTGTGTATGGTAGTTGAAAGAATAAGGGTATGAGCACACAATATCTTTTCCAGGTGAGTAGGCTCTGTAACTTGCCTGAAAAAAAGCACTAAATAAACATAAAAGAGAATGGACATATGCATTGGAGTCTAAAAATGAATTGCTGTGTGTATGTTCAGTCCTTGGAGTTTCTTTTAACTCCTTAAACCTCCTAACCATTCTTCAAGTGGCTTCTGCTTGGCAGGCTTGCACTATTTTATATATACAAAAAGCCTAAAGAAAATGAGTACAAATATACAAAAAAAAGCAAAACAACATTTTCCTGAAGCGTCTTCTACTTGAAAAACTTAACAGATACGCCAGCATTTAACAGACGTCACGTGCACACACCCTCAAGCAAGAACATGCTTTGCTGGTTATTTTAAAGGAGAGATTGGCACTTCTCAACACTTTTGAACATCCATATCAGCTGTGGTGTTTGGCATATATATTATATACATAGCAGCATGCTATAAAAATAATTAATGGCATTTTCTCATCTTAAATTTCAAGTGGTTTGCAACTGCACTCTGTTCTGTATTGATATTGAATGTCTCTAAATACCAGCATCCTAAAGACACCAAGACCACTATCTAAATATCAAGAATGAATCACACATACTGTATACGTATGCTTCCAAACCCTTGTTGGCAATCACTAAGAAAACAAACATTCACACTGCTCTTTTCTGTGGGAACTGAACACACACCCTATGGTTTACAGCAGCTGAGCATTTCCCATCAGGCTGCTTGGTGTCTACTTGTATCTTGTCCTGAGTTTTATATTTCCATCTTCAATTTTATGCGATTAGGAGAATTGTGGAGCTAAACAAGGAGCAGAGGTAGCATCACACCCGGCACCGGTGTCGTACGCCCAGATGGCAAAATAAGATGGCACCAGCATACTGTAATAGGTGCGGAGGAGTTGGTACAAATTTTACATTGGAGCCCAGGAATTTCAAGTTACCACAGGAGTTTCTGGATCATTGTGTCTCTTAAAGAAGCCCTCCCATGAAGTTTTTTGTTAAATTAAAATTGTGTATATGTGAATGTACTGTAGCGTCACTGTGTTAATATACTCATTTATTGCCTTCTTTTCTAGGGTCCTGCACCGTTCTACATCTCTTCTCAGTGACGTCACCACTATTCAGACTCTCCAGGTCACACTGCGCTCTGCGCGACACAGAAGTGGCTTTTACAATGTAAGCCTGTGGAGCATCAGATAGAGACTCCTTGGGCATAAAAAAGACATCTGGCTCACACACAGGAGAGAATGACTTGGAAAGTATGAACAGCGGTGACGTCACTGAGAAGAGAGACAAAGCGGCACTGGATACCAGAATAAGTACAGGTAGAGGAGTATACTACACTACATGCACATACACACACATTTTATTTTTAAAAAAAGCTTCCTAGGAGGGCTTCTTTAACTTGGCTAACTTCCAAATTGTTATATGAACAAGTGAACAATTCTTATCCATTTGCTCATGGCATAAGAACTACATAAAGGGGAGTCCTCTCTCTGAACTCTTATTAGCTAGTAATGACCAGTGAAGAAGAGCACACCCCACTCTGGTGGGCTCATGGATGTATGTATTACATACATGTGTGTATTTTTGTGTAATACTATATTCTTCCAGGAATCCCTCCCAAAAAAGAGAGCTTGCATGTAAGGTGCTAAAATATTTAGGAGCGTCACATCTTGACCATCTCTTAAAAATGCTGAGCTAGAAGAATCAATGTGGAGTAAAGTACTGAACAAAGAGCAGGACATGCATAGAATTTGCTACCTGTATGCATGTTCTTTGTGAGTCTTCTCATCTGCTCAGCAGAGCAATAAGGTCCCATATGACCTTTCCTTGTAGTCACAACCACTAAGCAAAACTGTTTCAATAATTTAGTGGTAAAGAGATAGACCAAATGGAAAGTAAGATCATGCATCAAATAGAAAAAATAGAATAAATGGAGGGCCCATGTGCCTTCCTTGAATTATATATACGTTCATACTATGGGTATTAGATTTTGGAGATGGGGTATTGATCCAGGGAACTAGTCTGATTGACATATCGGGACTCAGGAAAGGATTTTTCCCCTAATATTGGGCACTTTGAGTCTGGTTCATGTGATTTCTGCCTTCCTCTGGTTCGATGTTAGGCGATTTTTTTAACCTGCAAATTAGACATAAACAAATGATAAGCTTGCTCTAGGCGACCATCTTTTATGGCTATATTCTAGTAATTGCCCCAAAAGTATATTATTTTTCCACTGAAGTCAACCTTTGCTCTGAGGACATGAGTAAGCAACAAGCATCTATCACTGGGTAGAACGAAAACCACTTTTATCACTTTCCTAAACGGTTTAGAGTTGGCAAAGTTTAGCGCTGACATAACCTACTCCAGGCACCTTTAACAATGGAATTCCAAGGTCATCCAAGGTTTGAGTTATTTTAATAGTTCAGCATGTCTAGATTTCAGGACATAAAGTAAATTATTGATGTTAAAGCCAGTATAGATTTCAAGGACCATGAAATTATACTACTTCAAATGATAAATACCAATGCTTAGCAATGTAGATTATCTGCTTTTTAAATTATCAATGTGAAGGAGCCTGGAGACCATACTAGTGTATAGTGGATTGTCTTACCTTCTGCAGAGAGGCCTTGCACATTAGCTCCTCGGGCTGCCAGAAAATTCAGACAGATATCAACATTCTCAGTCTGCAACATGAAGGAAAATAAGTCACTTAGTGTTGCCTTGCACAATGTGCCAGCCTGAAATTTACGTTACAAAGGCCGTGAATACTTCACATTCACCACAGTCATCATCAGTGTTTTACAGACACCATAGCGGCTAATTAGGAAACCCTTATAAAGCTTTTATTGTCAGCTGGAAAGCTTACGAAACAATTCATAAAGGCCAAATCCAGAATGGCATGCTGGGAGATCAGCAGTCCACCTACTTAATATAAAACCAAATTTTACACAGCACAAGAAAGCAATGAAAGCGTCCTTAGAAGACCTAACACTGTGTGTGTGTATGCCTGGAAGAAAGCGGGACTCTCAATGAATGGTCACACTGAACAGCTCTGCATGAGAAGTGTGCCAATGTACAATGGACGGTAGTGACAATCGAGGGGCCGGATTATGTACAACGCAGCTTTTCACTTTAGCCTAAAATATTCTAATAATTTTGGGTAATATTAATTAATGCCATGGTAAATCTAATTATTTCTGAGAATCTGAAGTCAATTGAAATTCTTTTAATTTTTCCATGTGCATAATAAGTTAAATTCATGAAGCATGGAATATCAAAAACACATACTAAAAGTCAGATGAATCCAAAAATAAGCTAACATGTCAGCGTTAATATTTCTCACAATTGGCTTTTGAATCAACCACTTGCATGTTAGCATAAATAGTAAGAAACTATAAAATGATAGTGTTGGTCTCCTTAAAAATAGTATGGGTGAAATGGTGGATGAGGATGAGGAAAAAGCCAATATGCTAAATGACTTTTTTTCAACAGTATTTACACAAGAAAATCCCATGATGGATAACATGATCAGGGATAAAAAAAAATTCTCCATTAAATGTCACCTGCTTAACCCAGCAGGAAGTACGGCGGTGTCTAAAAATCACTAAAATTGACAAATCCCCAGGCCCGGATGGGATACACCCCCGAGTACTGCAGGAATTAAGCACAGTCAGAGATAGACCATTATTTTTAATCTTTAAAGATTCCATAATAACAGGGTCTGTACCACAGGACTGGCGAATGGCAAATGTGGTGCCAATATTCAAAAAGGGGATAAAAACTGAACTTGGAAATTATAGGCCAGTGAGCTTAACCTCATCTGTGGGTAAAATCCTGGAGGGTTTTCTAAGAGATACTATACTGGAGTATCTGAAGAAGAATAACCTCATGACCCAATATCAACATGGGTTTACAAGGGACTGTTCCTGTCAGACTAATCTGATAAACTTTTATGAAGAGGTAAGTTCCGGACTGGACCAAGTAAATGCAGTGGACGTGGTGTACATGGACTTTTCAAAAGCTTTTGATACGGCGCCACACAAAAGGTTGATACATAAAATGAAAACAATGGGGATAGGGGAAAATATGTATATGTGGGTTAAGAGCTGGCTCAGGGATAGGAAACAAAGGGTGGTTATTAATGGAGCACACTCGGACTGGGTCACAGTTAGCAATGGGGTACCACAGGGGTCAGTATTGGGTCTGCTTCTTTTTAACATATTTATTAATGACCTTGTTGGGGCATAGAGAGTAAAATTTCAATATTTGCAGATGACACTAAACTCTACAGGGTAATCAATACAGAGGAGGACAATTTTATATTACAGGAGGATTTATGTAAACTAGAAGCTCGGGCTGATAAATGGAAAATGAGCTTTAATGGGGATAAATGTAAGGTCATGCACTTGGGTAGAACAAACAAGATGTATAATTATGTGCTTAATTGTAAAACACTGGGCAAAACTGTCACTGGAAAAGACCTGGGTGTATGGGTGGATGACAAACTCACATTTAGTGGCCAGTGTCAGGCAGCTGCTGCAAAGGCAAATAAAATAATGGGATGCATTAAAAGAGGCATAGATGCTCATGAGGAGAACATAACTTTACCTCTATACAAGTCACTAGTGCGACCACACTTAGAATACTGTGTACAGTTCTGGTCTTTGGTATATAAGAAAGACATAGCTGAACTGGAGCGGGAGCAGAGAAGAGCGACCAAGGTTATTAGGGAACTGGGGGGTCTGCAATACCAAGACAGGTTATTACACTTGGGGTTGTTTAGTTTGGAATATTGAAGGCTTAGGGGTGATCTTATTACAATGTATAAATATATGCTGGGACAGTACAAAGACCTTTCTAATGATCTTTTTACTCTTAGACCTGTGACGGGGACAAGGGGGCATTCTCTACGTCTAGAGGAAAGAAGGTTTAAGCATACTCACAGACACGGATTCTTTACAGTAAGAGCAGTGAGACTATGGAACTCTCTGCGTATGATGTTGTAATGAGTGATTCCCTACTAAAATTTAAGAATAAAATAACTGCGACCAACCGCTTCCGGTAACCATCAATGAGTTTCTTACAATGCTCTGCTGGAATTTTAGACCATTCTTCTTTGGCAAACTGCTCCAGGTCCCTGATATTTGAAGGGTGCCTTCTCCAAACTGCCATTTTAGATCTCTCCACAGGTGTTCTATGGGATTCAGGTCTGGATTCATTGCTGGCCACCTTAGAAGTCTCCAGTGCTTTCTCTCAAACCATTTTCTAGTGCTTTTTGAAGTGTGTTTTCGGTCATTGTCCTGCTGGAAGACCCATGACCTCTGAGGGAGAGCCAGCTTTCTCACACTGGGCCCTACATTATGTTGCAAAATTTGTTGGTAGTCTTCTGACTTCATAATGCCATGCACACGGTCAAGCAGTCCAGTGCCAGAGGCAGCAAAGCAACCCCAAAACATCAGGGAACCTCCGCCATGTTTGACTGTAGGGACCGTGTTCTTTTCTTTGAATGCCTCTTTTTTTCTCCTGTAAACTCTATGTTGATGCCTTTGCCCAAAAAGCTCTACTTTTGTCTCATCTGACCAGAGAACATTCTTCCAAAACGTTTTAGGCTTTTTCAGGTAAGTTTGGCAAACTCCAGCCTGGCTTTTTTATGTCTCGGGGTAAGAAGTGGGGTCTTCCTGGGTCTCCTACCATACAGTCCCTTTTCATTCAGATGCCGACAGATAGTACGGGTTGACACTGTTGTACCCTTGGACTACAGGGCAGCTTGAATTTGTTTGGATGTTAGTCGAGGTTCTTTATCCAACATCCGCACAATCTTGCGTTGAAATCTCTTGTCAATTTTTCTTTTCCGTCCTCTAGGTACCCACCTGAGGAAGACAGCGTCCTGCTGTTGAAACGAGATGTGGAATAAAGACATCAAACAGACTTCTCTCTTGTCCTTGGCGCCCTCCTAACCGTGGTTCATTGCTCTACAGTTACTGTCCCTCAACGAGGGTCTGCGGCTGGTGCTGCCTTGAGCTTGTCATCTACCGTCCTCCCCACTGGTGTGGCTCACGCCAGCTCTCCATTGAGACCGCTTTCATTTTATCCATTAAGTTTTCCCACAAGTCATAAAGGAAGATAAAGGGAACCAAATAGAACAAATATAAGACTTTGTATTTTTTTAAATATGAAAAATAATCCAGTGTCACATGTCTATGAGTGGTAAAAGTATGGGAGTGGGATATATGCTTTATTTAAATAATAGGGATCTATCAAAATTTGGTCTGCACAACACATGTAGGTACATCAAGGCACAAATAATGGAGATTACTGAGGACCTCAGAAGAGCTATTGATTGACATCAGGCTGGAAAAAGTTTAGGCAACACAAGTCCACAGCCAGACATATTGTGTACAACTGACAGAAATTCAAGATTATTTTTACACTTCGTAGGAGTGGTTGACCAACAAAGATCACTCCAAAAGTAAGGCATACAATAGCTCATGAAGTCACAAATGAAACCAAGGTAACTTCTAAGCAACTAAAAGTCTCTTTCACATTAGCCAATGTCAATGTACATGAGTCCACAATCAGGAGGACACTGACTAACAATGGTGTGCATGGCAGGCTTGCAAGAAGAAATACACTGTTCTCCAAAACGATGCTCATCTGCAGTTTGCTAAAGATCACCGGGACAAACCAATAGGCAATTGCAGCAATGAGACCAAAATAGAGCTCTGCTTTAAATAAAATTCCTTGTGTTTGGGAAAGGACAACATTAAATTACAGCTAAAAAAAAAACCTCATACCATCTGTGAAACATGATGGTAGTTTGGGCATATTTTGTGTCATCTGGGCCAGGACTGCGTGTCATCATTGTTGGAACAATTAATTATACCAGCAAATTCTAAAAGAAATTGTCATGGACATGTCACGGCCCCCGATCCCCCTGTCACGCTCCCAGCCCTGCGCCCCCGTGCGCGCAGCTATACTCACCTCGCCCGGCAGCTGCGCTCCCTCCAGCAGCCTCGCTTCCTCCAGCCCCGGCGTCGGCCTCTCTCTGCCTCCGGCCCACGGCTTGTGACGTCACCGCGGGTCCCGCACATGCGCAGTAGGTCGCGGCCGGTCCTCCGCCGTTAAGCTGGTCTCCAGCGGTGCCCTGCCCCGATTGCACCGCCGGACCAATGGGGGCACAGCAGCAGCCATATCAGGCCGCCCTCCCTTAGTGGAGGCGCCTGACCGTGGTTGTTTCTTTCTGCACCTCAGGCCCTGTGTACTCCGCTGGAATCCGGCTCTCTGCCTAATCTCTGTGCTTGCTTCCAGCCTTGCTCCAGTCCTGTGTCCGTGCCTGTTCCAGTCCTGTGTCCGTGCCTGTTCCAGTCCTGTGTCCGTGCCTGTTCCAGTCCTGTCTCCGTGCCTGTTCCAGTCCTGTGTCCGTGCCTGCTCCAGTCTTGTCTCCGTGCCTGTTCCAGTCCTGTCTCCGTGCCAGCTCCAGTCCTGTGTCCGTGCCTGCTCCAGTCCTGTCTCCGTGCCTGCTCCAGTCCTGTGTCCGTGCCTGTTCCAGTCCTGTGTCCGTGCCTGCTCCAGTCCTGTGTCCATGCCTGCTCCAGTCCGGTATCCGCCAGCTCCAGTCCTGTGTCCGAGCCTGTTCCAGTCCTGTGTCCGTGCCTGCTCCAGTCCTGTGTCCGTGCCTGCTCCAGTCCTGTCTCCGTGCCGGTTCCAGTCCTGTGTCCGTGCCTGCTCCAGTCCGGTAACCGTGCCTGTTCAAGTCCTGTGTCTGTTCCTGCTCACGCCCTGTGAACCATTCCGAGCCGCCCCTCTTGGTTCCGGCTGCCGTGGCATTCGAGTCTCTGGTCTTGCGCCTAACGATCCCTGTATAGGGGTCGGTCACACCTGGTTGCTCGTCCGGGGTCCCTCGGTGCCACGGTCCAGAGGGTCCACTCCAGGGTATTCCTCCTCACAGTCTGCGGTGCTAACAGTACGGTCAGGCCATGGATCCCGCCGGTGGTGCCGCTCCCGGTCAAAAGGAGCTCCTCTTTTTACGGGAGAACCAGGGGCGCATTATGTCGGTCATGAAGGCCATGGAGTCCCGCTTGTCCGCTCTTCAGGCGGCCGATCCGGGGAATGCCGCACAGCTGGCCGGCCTCCAGCAGGAGTTGAGCCAGCAGCGGGACGCTCAGTCCCATATTTTGTCGTATATGGCCTCGGTAGATAGCCGTCTGGGAGATCTCCAGTCCACCGCTGCGGCCTCGGCCGCCATCCCCAGTCCCGCTCCGTTCCCCTCTCCTCGCCTTGCCAAACCACCCAGATACGCTGGGGACCCCAAACAGTGTAGAGGGTTCCTAAACCAGTGTGGCTTGCATTTTGAGCTTCAGCCTCATCAGTATCCCTCCGATCGGGCCAAGGTGGCCTTTATCATGTCCCATCTGGAGGGAGAGGCCTTATCTTGGTTAAATCCGCTCTGGGAGAGGGACGATCCTATAGTCTCTAACATCCCGCTCTTCTTGGACACCTTTCGTAAGGTGTTCGATGAGCCTGGACAGGTAGCCTCGCTTACTGAATCTCTTTTCAACCTACACCAGGGCACCCTGACTGTTGGTCAATACGCCATTCGGTTCCGCACCATGTCCTCCGAATTGGGTTGGAATAACGCGGCATTGGTCGGGGCCTTTTGGCGTGGGTTGTCGGGCAGAATTAAGGATGAGTTGGCGGGGCGTGATACTCCCACCACCCTCGAGGACCTCATCTCCCTGGCCACTCGAATTGACCTCCGGTTCCAGGAGCGCGCCCGGGAAACGGCGAGGGATAGGAGGCCCATTAGGCCGGCCCTGATCGCTAGCCGGTCCTTTAATCCTCGTCCGCCTGGTCCTGTACATACTCCGCCCCCTGAGCCCATGCAGGTAGATCGGGTCCGGATGGCTGAGAGACGTCAGAGGGAGAGACGGAGCAAGGGCTTTGTCTTTATTGTGGAGGGGCATCCCACTTCATCCGCTCTTGTCCTGAGAGACCGGGAAACTCTTCCACCTAGGCCAGGTAAGAGAGGCCTTCCTAGGTGATTATGATTCCTCTCAGGCCCTCACACTTTCTGTTCTTCTGCTTTCAGGGGAGAGGCGTGGGTCCGAGGTGGCCTATGTGGATTCGGGCTCAGCAGGCAACTTCATCCGGCGTGAAGTTGTGGACAAATATCGGATTCCCGTGGTCACCCTGAAGAACCCCCGGATTATCGCTTCCGTTGATGACCGACCGTTGTTGGAATCCATCACCGCGGTCACAGAAGAGGTAATCTTGCAAGTCGGTGCCCTCCACCGTGAAAAAGTGGCCTTCTACGTGCTGCCCGACTTGTCTCATGCCATTCTCCTCGGTCTCCCGTAGTTACGGACACACCAGCCGGTACTCAACTGGTCGACCGGGGAGGTCTTGCGCTGGGGAGACCCGTGTCATGGTCGCTGTCTGAACCCCATTCAGCCAGTGGTTCCCGTTCGCCCACCTCAGGATCTCTCTGGGCTTCCTTCCGCCTATTGGGCTTATGCAGACGTTTTCGACAAGAAGGAGTCGGAGGTTCTTCCACCGCATCGGTCCTTCGACTGCCCGATTGAGCTTATCCCCGGTTCTACTCCTCCCAGGGGCAGGATCTACCCGCTGTCCCCTGCAGAATCCACAGCCATGTCCGAGTACGTCACGGAGAACCTTGCCAAGGGATTCATTCGGAAGTCTTCATCTCCTGCCGGCGCCGGGTTCTTTTCCGTTAAAAAGAAAGACGGTTCACTGCGCCCATGTATCGATTATAGAGGATTGAACAACATCACTATCAAAAACCGGTACCCACTTCCTCTTATCCCGGAGTTGTTTGACCGTCTCAGGGGGGCACGCATCTTCTCCAAACTGGACCTCAGGGGGGCATACAACCTCATCCGCATCCGTGCCGGCGATGAATGGAAGACCGCCTTTAACACCCGTGACGGTTATTATGAGTACTTGGTGATGCCATTCGGTCTGTGCAATGCCCCGGCGGTGTTCCAGGAGTTCGTCAATGAAATCTTCTGGGACCTCCTGTACTCCTGTGTCGTAGTCTACCTGGATGACATTCTGGTCTTCTCCCCGGATCTTCCATCCCACAGGAGGACTGTCCGCCTTGTTCTTCGGCGTCTTCGAGAGAATCGTCTATATGCCAAGATGGAGAAGTGCCTGTTCGAACAGACCTCACTGCCTTTTCTGGGCTACATCATCTCCGATGCCGGGCTACAGATGGATCCCGAGAAACTGTCCGCCATTCTCAAGTGGCCTCGCCCCGTTGGCTTAAGAGCCATTCAACGTTTCTTGGGCTTCGCGAACTACTATCAGCAGTTCATTCCGCACTTCTCCTCGCTCTCCAGGCCAATCTCGGCCCTTACCCGAAAGGGGACCTCTGCCAACTCCTGGACACCCGAAGCCGAAGAGGCCTTCCAGTTGCTAAAACAAGCTTTTTCCACGGCTCCCGTATTGATCCGTCCTGAGAGCGGCAAGCCTTTCGTGCTGGAGGTGGACGCTTCCTCGACTGGCGCCGGGGCTGTCTTATCCCAGAGGACCGGTTCGGGCCGCCTACGCCCTTGTGGCTTCTTCTCCAGAGCCTTTTCGCCGGCTGAGTGTAACTATTCGATTGGCGACCGTGAGCTTCTGGCCATGAAATTGGCATTGGAGGAGTGGCGTCACCTTCTGGAAGGAGCAGTTCACCCTTTTATTGTTTACTCTGACCACAAAAATCTAGCCTACCTCCAGACCGCCCAGAGACTCAATCCTCGACAGGCTAGGTGGTCTCTGTTTTTTGCCCGCTTTGATTTCGAGCTGCACTTCCGCCCTGGAGACAAGAACGCTAAAGCCGATGCTCTATCCAGAGTCTTTCAACCAACTGAATTTGGGGAGGAGCCTTCCCATGTTATCGAGCCAACGAGGATAATCACAGTGGCTCCGTTGTCTCTGCTTTCTCCACCTCCGGGCAAGACTCTCGTACCAGAGGACGTCAAGAGGAGAGTTCTTCTGTGGGGGCATTCCTCCAAACTGGCTGGTCATGCCGGAATTGGGAAGACCCTGGCCCTCATAACATGGTATTATTGGTGGCCCACTCTTCGTCAAGATGTGGCAGACTTCGTCGCCTCCTGTTCCTCCTGTGCTAGGAATAAGACACCCCGTCGTCCTCCATTTGGCCTGCTGCTTCCCTTGCCGGTACCGAAGTCGCCTTGGGAGAATATCGCCATGGACTTTATCACGGATCTGCCCCGCTCGTCTGGCTGTACGGTGATTCTTGTGGTAGTGGACCGCTTTTCTAAAATGGCACATTTCATTCCGTTAAGCGGCCTCCCTTCCGCTCCCGGATTAGCCAAGATCTTCGTCCATCAGATTTTCAGACTACATGGTCTACCTGAACGAATTGTCTCTGATCGTGGGGTACAGTTTACGGCTAAATTTTGGAGAGCACTTTGCAAACTTCTGGATATTTCCTTGGATTTTTCTTCTGCCTATCATCCACAAACCAATGGGCAAGCGGAACGAACTAACCAGATCCTGACTGCATACCTTCGGCATTTTTCCAACGGCCACCAGGATAATTGGGCTGATCTGCTTCCTTGGGCGGAATTCGCCTACAACAATCATGCCGGCGAACCCTCTACTAAATCGCCCTTTTTTGTGGTATTCGGCAAACACCCTAACATACCTCTTCCTGTCGCTCCAACCTCCGAAGTATAGGCAGCCAACTCCTTGTTCCAGGAATTCTCTGAAATCTGGTCCGAGACCAACTCCGCTCTCAAAAGGGCCAGTGAGCGAATGAAGAACCACGCAGACAAGAGGAGGCTGGATCCTCCACCGTTTCACATTGGGGATAAGGTCTGGCTCTCATCCAAGTACATCCGACTGAAACTACCCTCTTACAAGCTGGGCCCTCGGTACATAGGTCCTTTTGAGGTCCTGGATCGAGTCAACGAAGTCGCCTACAAATTGAGGTTGCCTGCTTCGCTCCGTATCCCGAACACCTTCCACGTCTCCCTCCTGAAACCTGTGGTCCTGAATCAATTCCATCCTTCACCCACTCCAGCCCCTCAGCCTGTGGGCTCGGATGATACTTTCGAGGTGAGGGATATTCTCGCCATGAGGAGAGTTAGAGGGAGGACCTTTTTCCTTGTTGACTTGGAGGGGTTTGGTCCTGAGGAGAGATCCTGGGAGCCCCGGGAGAACATCAACGCCCCCCACATTCTCAGGAAATTTTTTGCCAACCGCAGCAGGGGGCGGCTTAAGGGGGGGTACTGTCACGGCCCCCGATCCCCCTGTCACGCTCCCAGCCCTGCGCCCCCGTGCGCGCAGCTATACTCACCTCGCCCGGCAGCCGCGCTCCCTCCAGCAGCCTCGCTTCCTCCAGCCCCGGCGTCGGCCTCTCTCTTCCTCCGGCCCACGGCTGGTGACGTCACCTCGGGTCCCGCGCATGCGCAGTAGGTCGCGGCCGGTCCTCCGCCGCTAAGCTGGTCTCCGGCGGTGCCCTGCCCCGATTGCACCGCCGGACCAATGGGGGCACAGCAGCAGCCATATCAGGCCGCCCTCCCTTAGTGGAGGCGCCTGACCATGGTTGTTTCTTTCTGCACCTCAGGCCCTGTGTACTCCGCTGGAATCCGGCTCTCTGCCTAATCTCTGTGCTTGCTTCCAGCCCTGCTCCAGTCCTGTGTCCATGCCTGTTCCAGTCCTGTGTCCGTGCCTGTTCCAGTCCTGTGTCCGTGCCTGTTCCAGTCCTGTCTCTGTGCCTGCTCCAGTCCTGTCTCCGTGCCTGCTCCAGTCCTGTGTCCGTGCCTGTTCCAGTCCTGTGTCCGTGCCTGCTCCAGTCCTGTGTCCGTGCCTGCTCCAGTCCGGTATCCGCCAGCTCCAGTCCTGTGTCCGAGCCTGTTCCAGTCCTGTGTCCGTGCCTGCTCCAGTCCTGTGTCCGTGCCTGCTCCAGTCCTGTCTCCGTGCCGGTTCCAGTCCTGTGTCCGTGCCTGCTCCAGTCCGGTAACCGTGCCTGTTCAAGTCCTGTGTCTGTTCCTGCTCACGCCCTGTGAACCATTCCGAGCCGCCCCTCTTGGTTCCGGCTGCCGTGGCATTCGAGTCTCTGGTCTTGCGCCTAACGATCCCTGTATAGGGGTCGGTCACACCTGGTTGCTCGTCCGGGGTCCCTCGGTGCCACGGTCCAGAGGGTCCACTCCAGGGTATTCCTCCTCACAGCCTGCGGTGCTAACAGGACATCTGTCCATGAGCTGAGTTTCAAGAGAACATGGGTCATCCAGCAAGACAACAACCCAAAGTACACAAGTTGATCCAAGAAACAATGGTTACAGAAGAAAAAAGTTAACATTTTGGAATGGCCGAGTCAAAGTACTGACCTTAATCATATAAAAAATGTAGTTGAAGGACCTGAAATGAGCAGTTCATGGAACAAAGCTAAAATAACAGGATTGAAGATGTTTTGAAGGGAGGAATCTGCTAGAGCTCCTCCAGGACTAATCAACAATTACCGCAACAATTTAGATACAGTTTTTGTTGCACAAGGGAGTCACACCGGATAGAGAAAGCAAAGGTTCAAATACTTTTGACACCAACAGACATCTAATATACTGTATAAAGCTCAATGTGTGTGTGTATGTACAGTATGTGTGTATGTCTGGGATTGGCATCTGCACCGTCGCAGCTACAGCCACAAAATTTTGCACAGTCACACGTCTGGACCTCGAGAGCATCAGAGGCTATGTTGTGAGGAGAAATTTTAACCTCGAGCGTTCCAATTCACCAAACAATTTTGCCTATTATTCTTATCATTTCTTTGGTGTTATCGTCCGTCTGTAAAGCTGGAAATAACACAATTTATTACCGTGCCAACACAGACCACCCTCTGACACAGACTGCAGGGGGAGCCCAGTATCACACAGGGTAGGATTAGATACACGCCTCAGCAGTCAGTATCACACAAGATAGGATTAGATACACAGCTCAGCAGTCAGTATCACACAGGAGCGGATTAGACACATGGCTCAGCAGTCAGTAGCACACAGGATAGGATTAGATACACAGCTCAGCAGTCAGTATCACACAGGATAGGATTAGTCACACAGCTCAGCAGTCAGCATCACACAGGATAGGAATAGATACACAGCTCAGCACACAGTATCACACAGGATAGGTTTAGATACACGCCTCAGCAGCCAGTACCACACAGGATAGGATTAGATACACGGCTCAGCAGTCAGTATGACACAGGATAGGATTAGATACACAGCTCAGCAGTCAGTATCACACAGGAAAGGATAAGATACACAGCTCAGCAGTCAGTATCACACAGAATAGTATTATATACACGGCTCAGCAGACAGTATCACACAGGATAGGCTTGGATACAGAGCTCAGCACACAGTATCACACAGGATAGGACAAGACACACAGCTCAGCAGTCAGTATGACACAGGATAGGAATAGATACACGGCTTAGTAGGCAGTATCACACAGGAAAGGATTAGATATACAGCTCAGCACACAGTATCACACAGAATAGTATTAGATACATGGCTCAGCAGTCAGTATCACACAGGATAGGATTAGATACACAGTTCAGCAGTCAGTATCACACAGGATAGGATTAGATACATGGCTGAGCAGTCAGTATCACACAGGATCGGATTAGATACATGGCTCAGCAGACGGGATCACACAGGATAGGATTAAATACACAGCTCAGCAGTCGGTATCACACAGGAGAGGATTAGACACACGGCTCAGCAGTCAGTATCACACAGGATAAGATTAGATACACAGCTCAGCAGTCAGTATCACACAGGATAGGGTTAGATACACGGCTCAGCAGACGGGATCACACAGGATAGGATTAGATACACTGCTCAGCAGTCAGTATCACACAGCATAGGATTAGATGCACAGCTCAGCAGTCAGTATCACACAGGATAGGACAAGATACACAGCTCAGCAGTCAGTATCACACAGGATAGGAATCGATGCACAGCTCAGCACACAGTATCACACAGAATAGTATTAGATACATGGCTCAGCAGACAGTATCACACAGGATAGGGTTAGATACTGTACATGGCTCAGCAGATGGTATCACACAGGATAGGATTAGATACACTGCTCAGCAGTCAGTATCACACAGAATAGGATTAGATACACGGCTGAGCAGTCAGTAACACAGAATAGGATTAGATACACAGCTCAGCAGTCAGTATCACACAGGATAGGATTAGATACACGGCTCAGCAGACAGTATCACACAGGATAGGATTAGATACACAGCTCAGCAGTCAGTATCACACAGGATAGGGTTAGATACACTGCTCAGCAGTTAGTATCACACAGGATAGGAATAGATACACGGCTCAGCAGAAAGTATCACACAGGAGAGGATTAGGTACACAGCTCAGCATACATTATCACACAGGATAGGGTTAGATACACAGATACACATGTTGTTTATCAAAAGGCTCTTGAATGAGTTGAAAATAAAATACTATCAATACTTGGGTAATCGTTTAGTTAATTTGTGTTGCAAATCTGTAGTGTTGAATATGTGATGTGAAATGTTTTTATGTGCAATATAATCATTATAATTTGTTATAACTAACCACAGTTGGTTACTATGCCCAGGCAATGGTGGGCTCTTAAGCTAGTGTGATAATAAATCAACTTAAAAAATTAAAAATTGTAATATTTTTTGACTCATTTGTTTGACTTGGCTCACTTTATATACTTTAAGGACTTGTGGGGAAGATTGATGCAGTTTTACGTCAAATTTATGCAGAAATGAGAACAATCCTGAAAGGTTCACAAACTTTCCAGCACAACTGTATGCTTTACAGCAGCCTCATGGACCATAAGAACCCGCAGACTGAAGATGGTCTTGTAAAGGAGAGTGCTCTGGATTACGATTTCCCTTATTATATGCTAAATGTAAAACATGATGGATTCACACAGCAGTCAACCCAGCGATGTTCTTTCCTGCAGTTAATAATATATAGTCTAGCACCAATTTAAGAATTTCTATAGGGGAAGTTATTATCCCTGCTATGCTAGAAAATTGTCATCAAACATCTGACAGTTTGCTATAATTGGTAAAAATCATCATAGTGTATGCCACAAAATGCATAAATTATAACAGAAATGTCTTTGATGGGAGTACAATTCCTGCGGACGTTCACAGAAGCTAAGATGCATTAAGAGGTGCAAACCTCTTAAACAATTTGGCGCATCTTGCTCCTCCACACTGTTCTTCAAGGCTGGAGCAAAACATCAGTTTTGATGAATTTGGGCCTAAGTTTTCATCTTAACATCTCTTGTATTTGAAAATAATGGCACATTTATTAAGTAAAGGAAAGATTATTATTTTTATTGCACATACAGATTTGTAGGTCTTCTACTCACAGCTCGGCACCACATGGGATTTTAGGATTTATGTTTAGAACTTATAATGCATCGGGGAAACAGTGGGGAACAGCAGCTGCAGTCCTTGGACACTATCCAGCTATGTTTTTTTGTCCTCTCTTTATACAAGAGACTATAATAAACAGTATATCTTTTATATACTATACCCACCTCATGGTGGGAGCCAAACCTGTGTTAAAAGGAGTGAGACATCGCTCACAAGGTTTACACATCAGCTGCTCTTGTGAGCTCAAAGCCTTTCCTGTAGCCAAAAATGAATAACTATTTCTAAAACCAGGTACGGAAGAAAAAGGAGTACATTACCCTTTAAAAGACATATAATTAAAGGAATGTGCAGATTTACAGACTAAATGGTAAACTCATGACTATTGATTAACTTTACAATTTTTCATCCATTTCCATCCATGAGCACCTATTGATACAGGGACCAGTAAGTCTACAGTGCTGTTACCAAGACTATTCATTATCTTGACTTTTATACAATTGTTGTAACCCATAGGAGCATATAATTTGGACTTGATATTATTAAGCTATTTACAGAGGCAGACAAGCTTCATCTTTGAGCTTTGTTTTTTTTTCACCTCTTCTTCCATAATTTTTACATTTTTCTTCAACCCCTTAACCCCTGGGCCATTTTCGCGTTTCAGTTTTTTGCCCCCCCCTTCTTCTCAGAACCATAACTTTTTTATTTTTCCGGCAATATGGCCATGTGAGGGCTTGTTTTTTGCAGGACGAGTTGTACTTTTGAATGACACCATTGGTTTTACCATTTAGTTTAGTGGAAAACATGAAAAAAAAAATCCAAGTGTGGTGAAATTGCACAAAAAGTGTAATCCACAATTTATTTATTTTTTTACCATGTTCACCAAATGCTAAAACTGACCTGCCAATATGATTCTCCAGGTCGTTATGAGTTCATAGACACCAAACATGTCTAGGTTAGTTTTCATTTTAGTGGTGAAAAAATAATCAAAAATTTGTTAAAAAAAAAATAAAAAAAAATATATTTACATAATTTTCCAAGACCTGTAGCATCTCCATTTTTCAGGATCTGGGGCTGGGTTAGGGTTTATATTTTGCGTGTCGAGCTGATGTTTTTACTGATACCATTTTGGTGCAGATACAATGTTTTGATCATCCATTATTGCATTTTAATACAATGTTGTGGCAACCAAAAAACCCGTAATTCTAGCGTTTTTATTTTTTTCTTGTTATGCCGTTTACCAATCAGATTCTTTTGATATATTGAATGATTGTGCGATTTTGAATGCGGCGATACCAAATACCATATTTTTCGGATTATAAGACGCACTTTTTCACAAAAAATTTGGGGGAAAATGAGGGTGCATCTTATAATGTGGATATACCTTACTGGCCGCAGTGCAGTAGGGTCCAGGGGTATCTGCTGGAGGAGGCAAGAGTGGAGCGTTGCTGCAGGCCACAGGCTGGGATGAGGGGATGTTCTGATGTGCACCGCACTTACACGGCTTACTGTATGGTGGACTCTGGGGAAATGACTGCCGGGGCGGTGCATGCGCAGATGGAGATCTCGACACCAAGATCTCGGGAGATGAGATCTCAGTGCTGACATGTGCCGGAAAAGATGCTGGCTCAGTGCAGGAGCCAACATCAAATGTACAGTGCATGTCATGAAGGGGTTAAACATAGCTGTATGAGAGCTTGCTTTTTTGTGAGCAGAGTTGTAGTTTTGAATGATGCCATTAATTTTCCGATATAATTTAGTGAAAAAAGGGAGGTGAAGTGGTGAATGCAATTTTGTCATTCTTTTTTGGGGGCTGTTTATTACAGCGGTGTCATGAACTGGGGGTGTTTGGTTGCCCTCAGTTTGTCAGGGGATTTATTATATCCCACTTTCCAGTTCCGGTTTGGAACTTGCAGCTCTTTGGTGCCCCCTTACCCTAAGGTCAGTCAGGGAACTACACCTAGGATAAGTAGTCGCCAGGAGGGCCGCCTTGCTGTGTACTGGCTATTGGGCACGCTGCAGTGAGGTCAATCAGTAGCATTGATTTAGTTCGGAGAACGTGGCAATAATTTATTAGAGCAAGGAAAACGTAAAAAAAAAAGTAGTAAATATTATAGCTTTTACTCCAAAAAGAAATAGACAGTGTTTAAAAAAAGTATATAAAGATGTTACAAAGAAGACAATTACAGTATGTACAGGCAATTACAAAACAAAATGGATTAAAAATGAGGACTTACATATCTCAGTCAATGGCATGCCATGTGGGAGGGGAGAGGGGAGTTCCCAAGGACCAGAATTCAGTCTACAGCAAGGATGGTATGTGCTGTCTCCCCAGGTCTGAACAAGCTGCAAAATGGCTGTTTTTGTTTTATAGTTGGCCCAGAAACTAAGGAACTTCCCCCATGCTACTGAAGCAATTTATTGTCAAAATACTGTGTTTTCTCTTTTTAAATCATAATAACAGCCCAAAACATCCAAATGACCATGATCAAAAGTTTACACACCCCATTTCTTAATAACGTGTATTGCCTGCTCTAACATTAATAACAGCTTGAAGTCTTTTGTAGTAATTGTGGATGACGCTCTTTATTTTCTCAGATGATAAAGCTGCCCACTCTTTTTGGCAAAAAACTCCAGTTCCCATACATTCCTGGGCTGTCTAGCATGAACTGCACGCTTGAGATCTCCCCAGAGTGGCTCAATGATATTGAGGTCAGGAGACTGAGATGGCAACTCCAGAACCTTCACTTCATTCTGCTGTAGCCAATGACAGGTCGACTTGGACTTGTGTTTTGGATAGTTGTCATGTTGGAACATCCAAGTACGTCACATGTGCAGCTTCTGGGCTAATGAGTGCAAATTTGCCACCAGTATTTGCTGATAATGTGCTGCATTCATTTTTCCTTCAACTTTGAGCAAGTTTCCTGTGCCTTTGTAGCTCACACATCCCCAAAACATCAGTGATCCACATCCGTGCTTTACAGTAGGAATGGTGTTTCTTTCATCAAAGGCCTTGTTGACATCTCTCCAAATGTAAGGGTTATGGAACTTGTGACCAAAAAGTTCAATTTTTGTCTCATCACTCCAAATTACCTTTTTCCAGAAGTTTTGAGGCTCGTCTCTGTTCTGTTTTGCGTATTGTAGGTGAGATACTTTGTGGCATTTGCGCAGTATTATCTTTCTTCTGGTGACTTGACCATGCAGCCCATTTTTCTTTAAGTGTCTCCTTATTGTGCATCTTGAAACAGCCACAACGTTAGTTTTCAGAGAGTCCAGTATTTCAGGTGATATTATTTGTGCATTTTTATGATACATGAGGTCCAATGTATTTTACGACTGCTGTGTTGCATACTTTCTCTGCTGTTCTAACAAGCATGCAAGATATCCCCATAGTATTTGTAGCATACTCTGCTTGTAAGTATGTCTTAAGAATGCTGGGGTCTACTAAAGTAAAGTTCCACTGGTGCTCGCACCCTATGCAGAATTTCTTTAAAAATGCCATGTATTTTAAAATGAACAGATGCAGAATCATACAATCCCTCTGTAACTCTGTAGCGTCCTGCACTACTAAAACAGAAATGCTCACTAGGAACGTGAAAAGTACCTAATTAAATGTGTGGATTGAAAATTGCTACTGTTTATAAAAATAAAAAGAGAGCATAGTGCCCACTAGGCTTTGTTTGAAGTCCCAGCATTACTGCAATGCTTTATGCCCAATATATTCATTTATTTTTATTGGTGGCAGTAAACAAATGCTGTAAATGGAGAAAAGTATTGACACATTACACCTACAAGAGGCTTATAACATCCCATTGTAAATCCATAGCCATCAATTTAGAGTTAGCCCCCCTTAGCAGCTATAATAGCTTACACACTTCTGGGAAAAGCTTTCTACAAGATTGTGGAGGGGGTCTGTGGGAATATTTGTCCATTCACAGAAGAGCTTTTGTGGGGTCATTGATGCTAGAGGAAAGTACTTGGGTGCAATCTCCCTTCTATTTCATCCAAAAGGTGTTCGAAGGGGTTGAGGTCAGTCATGGGCTTCCACATCAAGCACAGTCCTGCAGATAGTAGAAAAAAGCCTTCCCCAAATTGTTTCCACAAACTTAGAATTGCCCAAAATGCCTTCGTATTTTGAAACATTAAGATTTCCCTTCACTGTAACTAAAGGTCATAGTCTGACCCCATAGCTGTCCATCACCAAACTTTCCAGCTTGGCATTTACCAAACCCAGACTAGTGCAATAGACTGCCAACCAGAGAAGTACGATTCATTACTCCACAGAACATATTTCCACTAATGGCATGCTTTACAGCACTCTATCTACAGCTTGACATTCTGCTTGGCGATATAAGGCAGTTTTTCAGACATGGAAACACATACAATGAAGTTCACAGTGCACAGTTTTTGTGCTGATGTTAAAGAAGCACTCTCATTGAAGTTTTCATTCTCTTCATATATTGCCGTCATCATATTATACAGCACCGTGTACTTACTATTGCTCATTTTGACTTTCTACCCAGCAACCACTCTTCTATTTTCCATTAGGTCTATGACATCTCGTGATTAAAAATGGACTAGCTGAATCCTTCTAAGCTTTATGTAGAAAGAAGAGGTCAATTTTCCCTGCAGTAGTCATCATTGCAAAATTCCTGGTGGGGGAGGAGTGGATCAGCTGAGTAAGTAGTTGAAGAGGGAGATGACTCATGCAGGGAAAAAAGATTTCCTGTTTCTATGTAAAGCAAAGTAAAGAGAAGGATTAACAGGGTAGAAAGGCAAAATGAGCAATTATAAGTACACAGTGCTATATAATATGGTGACTGCAATATAAAGGATAAAACTTTGACGAGAGTGCTTCTTTAATGTCAGGGGAGGATTTTAAGTCTGTAGTTATTGAATGAGCAAGAGAGTTGGCGACTTTTACCTATTAAGCATCTAAGCACTTGTCAACCCCTCTCTGTAACTTTGTGTGTGTGATCTGTCACTTCGTGACTGAGCTGCTGTTGTTATGAATGGGTCACCGAGGAGGAGCGCGCAATAGGCTATGCCACCAGAACACCAGAGAGGTTGGTCGCTAAGCGGATTGCAGACCTCTGATCTTAACAACACAACTAGCAGTAGCCGTGGAGCGTTCCTACGCTGCCCTAGACACCTCGCCACAGCCGGAGGACTAACTAAGCCTAAAGACAGAAAGGTGAAATCTAAACTGCCCCGGAGAAGGTCCCCAAAAGAATAGACAGCCCCCAAACATATATTGTCGGTAAGACAAGATGAAGCACAAACACAAACAGAAAATAGACTGAGCAAATGATGGGGCCCACACTGACTAGATAGGACAGGACAGAAAAGGCACTGTCTGCAATCACGCAAAAACCCTAATAATTCCAACACGACTGATGTACAAACAACCTCGCCCCCACTATATCAGCATTCAGGTGTGAACTGGCGGCTAGCAACAGGCTAATACAGCAGGGGAATGAGCAAACAAACACAAGATACAAAAATACAGGGCTGGAGCCAGCAGCTCCAGGGGGAGCAAGCTGACCCCTGACAGCAAGGCAAAACAGATGCAAAGGGTTTAGCAAATGACACTTAGCTGAAAAAATGCAGGATCAGGCAGCAGACAGAAATCCTCAGTAAGCAAAGAAAGGAGTATCACCGGCAGTCACTGATAGAAGCCTGCTCGCTTATGTAGTCCCAGTCACTACCACCACTCCTCCAATTATCTTCTGCAGCTGTTGGGTTAACATCATGTTGACCAGCAGTATCCACCAGAGGGAGCCTTGCCTCAAAAGTCGGATCAAGAGAGCTCACAACATGCTGTGGTCTCTATATACTTCCACTTTTAAATAATAACACTCATGAATTGATCATGAAATACTTAGGAGAGTAGAAATTATAGGATCAAACCTCAAATTCAGTAAGCTTCTTAGAACGACGTATACGTTCAAGTGTTAATAAAGTTATACTGCATATATTGATAGTTGATTATACACACCTGTAGCAATAGGGATGTCATGCTGGTGGGTATAAACCCTCTGCATATGGACCAGGTGCTGGCAGACATCAAGCACCACTCTGAGGTAGTCTCTGGATGCCACACTCCACCAGCACTGCGACTAGGAAAAGATAAGGGAGGCTCCCTAACATCCCTAGACGGGTTCTTCCATCCCATACAGCAATCACATTCTTAACCCTGTCTTACCCCTAAGCACGGCACTGGCTAGTGCACAGAGTAGTAGAAGCACTAGTCCTGCTCTAATGTCTAAACACAAAGGGAAACAGATAAGGGTAAAAGAAACAGCAATCACTCAATATACACCCAGACTACAGAAAGGTATAAAGGGAAAGGAAGGATTAGACAAACCAAAAGGGAGATAAAGAAAAGGAAGGCACCAAACAAACTTCCAAACAGCAATCTCTGGAGATGATTCCTGGATGTGACTTCTTATTCCATGGCTCACACCTCCATACCGATACCAAGATATAGCAAGCTATCACTGGCTACTTACTACCCATGCTAAGAGATGAGTACTTATACCATAGGGGAGTTAAGAAATCAAAACTGCTGAGATGACCCAGGACTGAAAGCTTTAGGACGAAAACAGAGCAGCTTTAGGGTACCGTTACACTTAGCGATGCACCAGCGATCCCGACAATGATATGGATCGCTGGTGCATCGCTAAGTGGTCGCTCGTGAGCTGCCACATAGGCAGATCTCACCAGCGACATAGCAGCGGTCGGGGGTCGCTACTTACCTGTCAGACGCGGCGATCCTGACGTCCTCCCGCCCGCGTCCCCGCGTCGCTCGTCGGCGCCACAGGGAGCCCAGCAGGAAGCGCCCGACGAGAAACGGTCTAGGACGTTCTCGCGCGACCAGCGATGAGCAGCGGGGGAGCTGGTCGGAGGTAAGTATCAGACATAGCGAAATCGCTAGCAATATCGCTGCTACGTCACAAAATCGGTGACGTTACAGCGATATTGCTAGCGATATCGCTATGTGTAACGGGGGCTTAACACTTACAAGAAAAGAACAAGGGAAATCTGCCAACCAGTGTAGGCGTGTGAGTTGCCAAATGCTGTGATCTTCTGACCCCTGAAATACAGGAGACCACTTTCTGTCGCAGTATCCGCGTGACAGGCAATGAATTAAAAAACTTAACTTCAATAATAAGGTGTTCCAATACTTTTGCCTATATATAAAACTCCGCACTGGCACCAAATTTACATAGATGCACGTAACATTTCAGTATGTAGAGCATGTATGCAGTAAAATATTTGCTAAAATGATGTTGCAAAATTATTCTGTTTGAAAATTTGCTTTTACAGCCTAGAGACAATCAGAGAATCTCATCATCAGTCAAGAGATGCGATTGCCAATCAAAGGCAGTGAATAATTTCTTGCAGTACAAATACCCTCTAATCAACGAAAGCGAGGTAAAGATAAGATCTACAAACTACCCTATTCTTTAGTTCATTGAGTATTGGTGGTTTTAATCAATTAAAAATCAAAGTCAGAAGTTCAAAGGTAATCAAACTGTGGTAGTAATTACTAGAGTTGAGCGAAACGGGTCGAAAAAATTCAAAAGTCGCCGACTTTTGGCAAAGTCGGGTTTCATGAAACGAAACCCGACCCTAGGATGAGGTCGGCCACGAGGTCGGCGACTTACGCGCCAAAGTCGCATTTCAAAAGTTTGTTTTGCGCTCTTTTTCAGCCAATCAGGATCCACGGACACTGTGGGCAACGTGATGACATAGGCACGGGTCACCACCATCTTTCAGAAGGGCATGCAAGTGATTGGCTTGCTTTGGTGGGCGTCACAGGGGGTATAAAAGGGCGTGCACGCCGACCGCCATCTTACTTCTGCCGATCTTAGTATAGGGAGAGGTTGCTGCTGATTCTGTAGGGAGAGCGTTAGGCAGGGAAGAAGACAAAAAAACTGCTTCTGCTGCTAGCGATTTGGCCTGCACAACACACAAGTCACTGTGTGTGCAGTGCAAGGGGAGGCTATATTGTGGTGTATCAGTGGTGTTGGTTGTTGGGCTGCCTTCTAAGGCTTCCTGACACGCTGGCATTGCTGTTTACCCACTGTTCCGCAAACTGCTTTTTTAAAAGCAATCCAATCTCCCTTATCCTCTCGTCACTTTGGTCACAGGCAGCTGTGCCATCGAGCGTGTCACATAGCGCTCAGATATCAGTGGGCCGCACACAATCCACAAGTGTCCAGTGTCCAAAAGTGTACGCAGAGATTCAAAATCTCCATTATCCTCTCGTCACTTTGGTCACAGGCAGCTGTGCCATCGAGCGTGTCACATAGCGCTCAGATATCAGTGGGCCGCACACAATCCACAAGTGTCCAGTGTCCAAAAGTGTACGCAGAGATTCAAAATCTCCATTATCCTCTCGTCACTTTGGTCACAGGCAGCTGTGCCATCGAGCGTGTCACATAGCGCTCAGATATCAGTGGGCCGCACACAATCCACAAGTGTCCACTGTCCACAAGTGTACGCAGAGATTCAAAATCTCCATTATCCTCTCGTCACTTTGGTCACAGGCAGCTGTGCCATCGAGCGTGTCACATAGCGCTCAGATATCAGTGGGCCGCACACAATCCACAAGTGTCCACTGTCCACAAGTGTACGCAGAGATTCAAAATCTCCATTATCCTCTCGTCACTTTGGTCACAGGCAGCTGTGCCATCGAGCGTGTCACATAGCGCTCAGATATCAGTGGGCCGCACAAAATCTACAAGTGTCCAGTGTCCAAAAGTGTACGCAGAGATTCAAAATCTCCATTATCCTCTCGTCACTTTGGTCACAGGCAGCTGTGCCATCGAGCGTGTCACATAGCGCTCAGATATCAGTGGGCCGCACACAATCCACAAGTGTCCAGTGTCCAAAAGTGTACGCAGAGATTCAAAATCTCCATTATCCTCTCGTCACTTTGGTCACAGGCAGCTGTGCCATCGAGCGTGTCACATAGCGCTCAGATATCAGTGGGCCGCACACAATCCACAAGTGTCCACTGTCCACAAGTGTACGCAGAGATTCAAAATCTCCATTATCCTCTCGTCACTTTGGTCACAGGCAGCTGTGCCATCGAGCGTGTCACATAGCGCTCAGATATCAGTGGGCCGCACACAATCCACAAGTGTCCAGTGTCCAAAAGTGTACGCAGAGATTCAAAATCTCCATTATTCTCTCGTCACTTTGGTCACAGGCAGCTGTGCCATCGAGCGTGTCACATAGTGCTCAGATATCAGTGGGCCGCACACAATCCACAAGTGTCCAGTGTCCAAAAGTGTACGCAGAGATTCAAAATCTCCATTATCCTCTCGTCACTTTGGTCACAGGCAGCTGTGCCATCGAGCGTGTCACATAGCGCTCAGATATCAGTGGGCCGCACACAATCCACAAGTGTCCAGTGTCCAAAAGTGTACGCAGAGATTCAAAATCTCCATTATCCTCTCGTCACTTTGGTCACAGGCAGCTGTGCCATCGAGCGTGTCACATAGCGCTCAGATATCAGTGGGCCGCACACAATCCACAAGGGTCCAGTGTCCAAAAGTGTACGCAGAGATTCAAAATCTCCATTATCCTCTCGTCACTTTGGTCACAGGCAGCTGTGCCATCGAGCGTGTCACATAGCGCTCAGATATCAGTGGGCCGCACACAATCCACAAGTGTCCACTGTCCACAAGTGTACGCAGAGATTCAAAATCTCCATTATCCTCTCGTCACTTTGGTCACAGGCAGCTGTGCCATCGAGTGTGTCACATAGCGCTCAGATATCAGTGGGCCGCACACAATCCACAAGTGTCCACTGTCCACAAGTGTACGCAGAGATTCAAAATCTCCATTATCCTCTCGTCACTTTGGTCACAGGCAGCTGTGCCATCGAGCGTGTCACATAGCGCTCAGATATCAGTGGGCCGCACACAATCCACAAGTGTCCACTGTCCACAAGTGTACGCAGAGATTCAAAATCTCCATTATCCTCTCGTCACTTTGGTCACAGGCAGCTGTGCCATCGAGCGTGTCACATAGCGCTCAGATATCAGTGGGCCGCACACAATCCACAAGTGTCCAGTGTCCAAAAGTGTACGCAGAGATTCAAAATCTCCATTATCCTCTCGTCACTTTGGTCACAGGCAGCTGTGCCATCGAGCGTGTCACATAGCGCTCAGATATCAGTGGGCCGCACACAATCCACAAGTGTCCAGTGTCCAAAAGTGTACGCAGAGATTCAAAATCTCCATTATCCTCTCGTCACTTTGGTCACAGGCAGCTGTGCCATCGAGCGTGTCACATAGCGCTCAGATATCAGTGGGCCGCACACAATCCACAAGTGTCCACTGTCCACAAGTGTACGCAGAGATTCAAAATCTCCATTATCCTCTCGTTACTTTGGTCACAGGCAGCTGTGCCATCGAGCGTGTCACATAGCGCTCAGATATCAGTGGGCCGCACACAATCCACAAGTGTCCACTGTCCACAAGTGTACGCAGAGATTCAAAATCTCCATTATCCTCTCGTCACTTTGGTCACAGGCAGCTGTGCCATCGAGCGTGTCACATAGCGCTCAGATATCAGTGGGACGCACACAATCCACAAGTGTCCACTGTCCACAAGTGTACGCAGAGATTCAAAATCTCCATTATCCTCTCGTCACTTTGGTCACAGGCAGCTGTGCCATCGAGCGTGTCACATAGCGCTCAGATATCAGTGGGCCGCACACAATCCACAAGTGTCCACTGTCCACAAGTGTACGCAGAGATTCAAAATCTCCATTATCCTCTCGTCACTTTGGTCACAGGCAGCTGTGCCATCGAGCGTGTCACATAGCGCTCAGATATCAGTGGGCCGCACACAATCCACAAGTGTCCACTGTCCACAAGTGTACGCAGAGATTCAAAATCTCCATTATCCTCTCGTCACTTTGGTCACAGGCAGCTGTGCCATCGAGCGTGTCACATAGCGCTCAGATATCAGTGGGCCGCACACAATCCACAAGTGTCCAGTGTCCAAAAGTGTATGCAGAGATTCAAAATCTCCATTATCCTCTCCTCACTTTGGTCACAGGCAGCTGTGCCATCGAGCGTGTCACATAGCGCTCAGATATCAGTGGGCCGCACACAATCCACAAGTGTCCAGTGTCCAAAAGTGTACGCAGAGATTCAAAATCTCCATTATCCTCTCGTCACTTTGGTCACAGGCAGCTGTGCCATCGAGCGTGTCACATAGCGCTCAGATATCAGTGGGCCGCACACAATCCACAAGTGTCCAGTGTCCAAAAGTGTACGCAGAGATTCAAAATCTCCTTTATCCTCTCGTCACTTTGGTCACAGGCAGCTGTGCCATCGAGCGTGTCACATAGCGCTCAGATATCAGTGGGCCGCACACAATCCACAAGTGTCCACTGTCCACAAGTGTACGCAGAGATTCAAAATCTCCATTATACTCTCGTCACTTTGGTCACAGGCAGCTGTGCCATCGAGCGTGTCACATAGCGCTCAGATATCAGTGGGCCGCACACAATCCACAAGTGTCCACTGTCCACAAGTGTACGCAGAGATTCAAAATCTCCATTATCCTCTCGTCACTTTGGTCACAGGCAGCTGTGCCATCGAGCGTGTCACATAGCGCTCAGATATCAGTGGGCCGCACACAATCCACAAGTGTCCACTGTCCACAAGTGTACGCAGAGATTCAAAATCTCCATTATCCTCTCGTCACTTTGGTCACAGGCAGCTGTGCCATCGAGCGTGTCACATAGCGGTCAGATATCAGTGGGCCGCACACAATCCACAAGTGTCCACTGTCCACAAGTGTGTGCAGAAATTCTAAAACTCCCCTGTCCTATAGACACCTTGTACCTTGTTTTACATTACTATATAGTTTGTTGGATTTTGTCTACATTTCTACCAAAAATGAGGAAGGCTGGTGGAAGAGGCCGTGGAATTGGGCGGGGGTTGGCAGCTGGTAATGATGGTGTTGGTGGTGGATCTGATGGTAGTGGCAAGAGCAAAATAGGACCAAATGCAGGAGGTGCTGACCCTGCGTCATCGTCTGTCTACATAAGGCCTCGAACGCTTAGTTTTCTAGGAGTTGGCAAACCGCTTTTAAAGGCAGAGCATCAGGAAAAAGTTTTGTCTTACATTGCTGACTCAGCCTCCAGCTCTATCGCCTCCTCTTCTTCAGTTGTAAAAAGTAAAAGCACTGAGTCGTCATTGGAGGCTCATGTTCATGAACCACACCTTTCCTTGTGTCCTTCACCCCAACCAAGATTGAAGGATGACGCAGGCCATACTACTGATTACTCCATGGAGCTGTTTTCACATACCATGCCTGGATTATCAAGTCAAATGGTGAATTACCCAGGCCAAGATGAATCTGACATGGAGTGCACTGATGCACAGCCGCTGATGGATGATTCTGCTGGTACATTCACTCAGAGCACTACATTGTCCTCGCAGTATACAGAGCCAGATTTTGACCCTGATGAGACTCAGGTGCCCCTTCCCGCACACTATACCATCATACACGGTGACACAGAGAAAGGTGCACATGACATAGAAGAGGAGGTGATGGATGACCCAGTTGTTGACCCAGATTGGCATCCATTGGGGGAAGAGGGTGCTGCTTCCAATAGCTCAGATGAGGAGCATCCACAGCAGACATCGACATCGCAACAGCTGTTATCTGGCAGGCCCGGAGCACTCCAAAGACAGGTTCCAAACATCAAAAGAGTTGCTGGACAGCTTGTCCAGAGGGTCAAAAGATCACAGCGTGCTAGGCCGCAAAATGTCTGCCAAAGTAGGAAGAGTGCAGTGTGGCACTTTTTTGAACAAAATCCTCATGATCAGGCCAAGGTTATCTGTAAGAAGTGCGCAAAGACCTTTAGCCGAGGGAAAAATCTGAAAAATTTGAATACCAGTTGCATGCTTAGACATTTAACCAGCATGCACTTGCAAGCGTGGACACAACACCAAACCTCAAGTGCCACATGTGCAACTGATCACAACGAAGGTAGTCAGCAACGCTACATTGTTTCCCCCACTGTAAGCACACCGGTTAGCACAGCAGCAAATGTTGAGGTGTCGTTGCAAGGCCACAGCAGTCAGGGAATCCCACTGTTATATCAACGAAAGACTGATTCTAGGCCATCAGAAAGAACACCAACTCCATCACCATCATCAACCCTCTCTCAGTCCGCCCTGTCCACCGCTACTTCCACCATATGCAGCTCTCAAGTCCAGCTCACCCTCCCAGACACTATGAGTAGGTCAAGAAAGTACTCAGTCTCTCATCCGCGTACACTGGGTTTGAACGCCCACATTGCCAAACTAATCTTGTTTGAGATGATGCCCTTTCGGTTGGTGGAAAGCACAGCTTTCCGCGAACTCATGGCCTATGCAGTACCACGCTATGACCTACCCAGTCGCCACTTCTTCTCTCGCAAAGCCATCCCAGCCCTCCACCATCATGTGAAAGACCGCATTGTCCATGCACTCAAGCAGTCAGTGAGCGGAAAGGTGCACCTCACTACTGATGCATGGTCCAGTCGGCATGGCCAGGGCCGTTACGTGTCCATCACTGCGCACTGGGTTAATGTGGTGGATGCAGGGTCCACAGGGGACAGCGGTGGTGGGACAGTGCTGCCTAGTCCACGGTATAGGAAACAGTTGGCTGTAGGCGTTCGACCCTCCTCCTCCTCCTCCTCCTCCAGAAGCGACAGCTCGTCCACAGAGTGCAGTCGTACGAGCACTCCATCTGCAGCTGCCACTGTTGCACACGATGTGTCCCCCTATCGAGCAGCTAGTGGAAAGCGTCAGCAGGCTGTGTTGCAGATGATGTGTTTGGGCGACAGACACACCGCCGAGGTGCTGGCCGAGTACTTGAAGCGACAAACTGAGTCATGGCTGGGCAGTGTACATCTTGAGGCAGGCAAGGTAGTTAGTGATAACGGCCGTAATTTTGTGGCAGCCATAGCCCTTTCAAAACTCAGCCACATACCTTGCTTGGCTCACACCTTGAACCTGGTGGTGCAGTGCTTCCTCAAAAATTATCCGGAGTTAACAGCCCTGCTCCAGAAGGTGCGAAGACTGTGCGCGCACATCCGCCGGTCGCCTGTACACTCCGTTCGTATGCAGAAGCTGCAGCGATTTCTCCACCTTCCCAACCACCACCTCATTATCGACATTGCAACAAGGTGGAACTCCACCCTGCACATGGTGGAGCGGCTGTGCGAGCCGAGGCAGGCCATAATGCATTTGTGGGAGGATACACGGCCAGGCACTTTGAGAGCAGACATGGAGTTGACAGGCGTGCAGTGGTCGAAGCTGAAAGACCTTTGTAAAGTCCTTCAGTGTTTTGAGGAATGCACACGGCTGGTAAGCGCAGACGACGCCATCCTAAGCATGAGCATCCCACTTATGCGTCTGCTCATGCAAACTTGGACGCACCTTAAGGAGCAGGCGTCTGCAGCCAATGTTGATGAGGAGGAAGAGGAGGAGGGAATCCTTGATGACATTCAGCCATTGTCTGCTCAGGGACCTCTCCTGGACGAGGTGGAGGAAGAAGAGGAGGAGGAGGAGGAGGATGATGGGGATGATTACTTAGGGGAGGAGGATGCATCTCGTGGGGCAAGTGAAAATGTTGGCGTGGCAAGGTCTGGTACAGGGTTTGTGCGTGACTGGAGGGATGTGGATTTGCCAGAAAGTGCTCCTCCACCCAGCACTCGCAGTGCATCATTGACACCGGGAACATTGGCCCACATGTCAGATTATGCCTTGCGGATCCTAAAAAGGAACCCCCGCATTGCCAAAATGATGAACGATGACGACTACTGGTTGGCCAGCATCCTGGATCCACGCTATAAAGGCAAATTACAAAACATCATGCCACAGGAGAACCTTGACCTAATATTGGCTAATAAACAAGCAACTCTGGTAAATCGGTTGCTTGAGGCATTCCCAGCACACAGCAGCGGTGATGGTTCTCACACGAGCCGTACGGGCCGGGGGCAGCTTGGCAGAGGTGTTCGTGGTGCACACAGCAGAAGTGGCGTTGGAGACAGGGGTTTCATGACAATGTTGTGGACTGATTTTTCAAATACCGCTCACACAACTGGTAATACTGCATCGATGGAAAGTGACAGGAGACAGCAGTTGTCAACTATGGTTACAAACTACTTTTCCTCCCATATCGATGTTCTCCCACACAGGTCATTCCCCTTTGACTATTGGGCCGCTAAACTGGACACCTGGCCTGAATTGGCCCAATATGCCTTACAGGAGCTCGCTTGCCCAGCTGCAAGTGTGCTATCGGAAAGAGTCTTCAGTGCAGCTGGATCAATCCTGACAGAAAAAAGGACCCGTCTGTCAACCCAAAATGTGGATGATCTAACCTTCATTAAAATGAACCACGCATGGGTTTCCAAGGATTTTGTCCCACCTTCCCCTGATGACACATAGGGTGACAGAAAAATGGCTTGCTTTGGTCCACCTCTTCCTGGTACTTCACCTATTTCGCCTTTTGCATCAGTTGAATGTCCAACATCAACATATGCCACTTTCTAAAACTCCCTAACTGTGCTGCCTCCCCCCCATGGCCGGGGTCACCACCTAGCGCACAACACCGTGCGAGTGCCGTTGCCCTGGACAGGTGGGTAGGCCGACTCTTGGGCGCGGGCACTGGCACAGGGTCCCTCATAGTGCAATCAAGTGTCTCTGACGGTGGTGGTGCACACCCGCCGTCAGACACACCGCTGTACTATGAGGGGCCCAGTGCCAGTACCGACGCCCACGAGTGGGCCCCCCTTGCTTGGCCAGGGCCCCAGCATTTGCAATCTTTACCTCTCCCTGCTCCTCCGCTGTGTAATCTGGGCCGTCAAATCCATACTGTGCCTGACACCGTCTGAGCCTGCCTCCTGATGTATAGACATATATTTTGAATGTGTACGCTATCCATACATGTTATCCGGGGATACGTTACCCCTTCTAAACTTTGTGCAATGACGTGCAATCCATACTGGGCCTAACACTGTCTGAGCCTGCCTCATGCTGTATAGACATATATTTTGAATGTGTACGCTATCCATACATGTTATCCGGGGATACGGTACCCCTTCTAACCTTTGTGCAATGACGTGCAATCCATACTGGGCCTAACACCGTCTGAGCCTGCCTCATGCTGTATAGACATATATTTTGAATGTGTACGCTATCCATACATGTTATCCGGGGATACGGTACCCCTTCTAACCTTTGTGCAATGACGTGCAATCCATACTGGGCCTAACACCGTCTGAGCCTGCCTCATGCTGTATAGACATATATTTTGAATGTGTACGCTATCCATACATGTTATCCGGGGATACGGTACCCCTTCTAACCTTTGTGCAATGACGTGCAATCCATACTGGGCCTAACACCGTCTGAGCCTGCCTCATGCTGTATAGACATATATTTTGAATGTGTACGCTATCCATACATGTTATCCGGGGATACGGTACCCCTTCTAACCTTTGTGCAATGACGTGCAATCCATACTGGGCCTAACACCGTCTGAGCCTGCCTCATGCTGTATAGACATATATTTTGAATGTGTACGCTATCCATACATGTTATCCGGGGATACGGTACCCCTTCTAACCTTTGTGCAATGACGTGCAATCCATACTGGGCCTAACACCGTCTGAGCCTGCCTCATGCTGTATAGACATATATTTTGAATGTGTACGCTATCCATACATGTTATCCGGGGATACGGTACCCCTTCTAACCTTTGTGCAATGACGTGCAATCCATACTGGGCCTAACACCGTCTGAGCCTGCCTCATGCTGTATAGACATATATTTTGAATGTGTACGCTATCCATACATGTTATCCGGGGATACGGTACCCCTTCTAACCTTTGTGCAATGACGTGCAATCCATACTGGGCCTAACACCGTCTGAGCCTGCCTCATGCTGTATAGACATATATTTTGAATGTGTACGCTATCCATACATGTTATCCGGGGATACGGTACCCCTTCTAACCTTTGTGCAATGACGTGCAATCCATACTGGGCCTAACACCGTCTGAGCCTGCCTCATGCTGTATAGACATATATTTTGAATGTGTACGCTATCCATACATGTTATCCGTGGATACGGTACCCCTTCTAACCTTTGTGCAATGATGTGCAATCCATACTGGGCCTAACACCGTCTGAGCCTGCCTCATGCTGTATAGACATATATTTTGAATGTGTACGCTATCCATACATGTTATCCGGGGATACGGTACCCCTTCTAACCTTTGTGCAATGACGTGCAATCCATACTGGGCCTAACACCGTCTGAGCCTGCCTCATGCTGTATAGACATATATTTTGAATGTGTACGCTATCCATACATGTTATCCGGGGATACGGTACCCCTTCTAACCTTTGTGCAATGACGTGCAATCCATACTGGGCCTAACACCGTCTGAGCCTGCCTCATGCTGTATAGACATATATTTTGAATGTGTACGCTATCCATACATGTTATCCGTGGATACGGTACCCCTTCTAACCTTTGTGCAATGACGTGCAATCCATACTGGGCCTAACACCGTCTGAGCCTGCCTCATGCTGTATAGACATATATTTTGAATGTGTACGCTATCCATACATGTTATCCGGGGATACGGTACCCCTTCTAACCTTTGTGCAATGACGTGCAATCCATACTGGGCCTAACACCGTCTGAGCCTGCCTCATGCTGTATAGACATATATTTTGAATGTGTACGCTATCCATACATGTTATCCGTGGATACAGTACCCCTTCTAACCTTTGTGCAATGACGTGCAATCCATACTGGGCCTAACACCGTCTGAGCCTGCCTCATGCTGTATAGACATATATTTTGAATGTGTACGCTATCCATACATGTTATCCGGGGATATGGTACCCCTTCTAACCTTTGTGCAATGACGTGCAATCCATACTGGGCCTAACACCGTCTGAGCCTGCCTCATGCTGTATAGACATATATTTTGAATGTGTACGCTATCCATACATGTTATCCGGGGATACGGTACCCCTTCTAACCTTTGTGCAATGACGTGCAATCCATACTGGGCCTAACACCGTCTGAGCCTGCCTCATGCTGTATAGACATATATTTTGAATGTGTACGCTATCCATACATGTTATCCGGGGATACAGTACCCCTTCTAACCTTTGTGCAATGACGTGCAATCCATACTGGGCCTAACACCGTCTGAGCCTGCCTCATGCTGTATAGACATATATTTTGAATGTGTACGCTATCCATACATGTTATCCGGGGATACGGTACCCCTTCTAACCTTTGTGCAATGACGTGCAATCCATACTGGGCCTAACACCGTCTGAGCCTGCCTCATGCTGTATAGACATATATTTTGAATGTGTACGCTATCCATACATGTTATCCGGGGATACGGTACCCCTTCTAACCTTTGTGCAATGACGTGCAATCCATACTGGGCCTAACACCGTCTGAGCCTGCCTCATGCTGTATAGACATATATTTTGAATGTGTACGCTATCCATACATGTTATCCGGGGATACGTTACCCCTTCTAAACTTTGTGCAATGACGTGCAATCCATACTGGGCCTAACACTGTCTGAGCCTGCCTCATGCTGTATAGACATATATTTTGAATGTGTACGCTATCCATACATGTTATCCGGGGATACGGTACCCCTTCTAACCTTTGTGCAATGACGTGCAATCCATACTGGGCCTAACACCGTCTGAGCCTGCCTCATGCTGTATAGACATATATTTTGAATGTGTACGCTATCCATACATGTTATCCGGGGATACGTTACCCCTTCTAACCTTTGTGCAATGACGTGCAATCCATACTGGGCCTAACACCGTCTGAGCCTGCCTCATGCTGTATAGACATATATTTTGAATGTGTACGCTATCCATACATGTTATCCGGGGATACGGTACCCCTTCTAACCTTTGTGCAATGACGTGCAATCCATACTGGGCCTAACACCGTCTGAGCCTGCCTCATGCTGTATAGACATATATTTTGAATGTGTACGCTATCCATACATGTTATCCGGGGACACGGTACCCCTTCTAACCTTTGTGCAATGACGTGCAATCCATACTGGGCCTAACACCGTCTGAGCCTGCCTCATGCTGTATAGACATATATTTTGAATGTGTACGCTATCTATACATGTTATCCGGGGATACGGTACCCCTTCTAACCTTTGTGCAATGACATGCAATCCATACTGGGCCTAACACCGTCTGAGCCTGTCTCATGCTGTATAGACATATATTTTGAATGTGTACGCTATCCATACATGTTATCCGTGGATACGGTACCCCTTCTAACCTTTGTGCAATGAAGTGCAATCCATACTGGGCCTAACACCGTCTGAGCCTGCCTCATGCTGTATAGACATATATTTTGAATGTGTACGCTATCCATACATGTTATCCGGGGATACGGTACCCCTTCTAACCTTTGTGCAATGACGTGCAATCCATACTGGGCCTAACACCGTCTGAGCCTGCCTCATGCTGTATAGACATATATTTTGAATGTGTACGCTATCCATACATGTTATCCGGGGATACGGTACCCCTTCTAACCTTTGTGCAATGACGTGCAATCCATACTGGGCCTAACACCGTCTGAGCCTGCCTCATGCTGTATAGACATATATTTTGAATGTGTACGCTATCTATACATGTTATCCGGGGATACGGTACCCCTTCTAACCTTTGTGCAATGACATGCAATCCATACTGGGCCTAACACCGTCTGAGCCTGTCTCATGCTGTATAGACATATATTTTGAATGTGTACGCTATCCATACATGTTATCCGTGGATACGGTACCCCTTCTAACCTTTGTGCAATGAAGTGCAATCCATACTGGGCCTAACACCGTCTGAGCCTGCCTCATGCTGTATAGACATATATTTTGAATGTGTACGCTATCCATACATGTTATCCGGGGATACGGTACCCCTTCTAACCTTTGTGCAATGACGTGCAATCCATACTGGGCCTAACACCGTCTGAGCCTGCCTCATGCTGTATAGACATATATTTTGAATGTGTACGCTATCCATACATGTTATCCGGGGATACGGTACCCCTTCTAACCTTTGTGCAATGACGTGCAATCCATACTGGGCCTAACACCGTCTGAGCCTGCCTCATGCTGTATAGACATATATTTTGAATGTGTACGCTATCCATACATGTTATCCGTGGATACGGTACCCCTTCTAACCTTTGTGCAATGACGTGCAATCCATACTGGGCCTAACATCGTCTGAGCCTGCCTCATGCTGTATAGACATATATTTTGAATGTGTACGCTATCCATACATGTTATCCAGGGATACGGTACCCTTTCTAACCTTTGTGCAATCACGTGCAATCCATACTGGGCGTGAGAACGGCTGGCGAGCTGTTAAGCAAGCTACAGCACCTGTCCAGACAAGTACAGGGATTCCCTAGCGAGGAGACTTATTTGATTGTTTTCTATGTTGGGACAGCAATTTTTGGGGAGCACTATACGCTGGAGAATGATAGATGGGTCCCACCATACACTGGAACATTCCAAAGGTGGACATCAGACACTGGAGCAGCATTTACAGGGCCCATTATACACTAGAGCATTAGAAATGGGGCCCATTATGTTTGGAGCATTATTTGGGCCCATAAGACAGTGGAGCTTCATCCATGGGGACCAACATATACTGTAGCATTATGTGGAGCTCATCATATACTGTTTCAAACATTATATGGGACCAATGATTTTGTATGGAGAAATAGATGGGCCTCGTCATGAGATGTAAAAAGTGAGGTATTTTTCATTGTACTATACCGCTATTTCTCTGCCGTATCGGAGCATGATGAGTTGTGGTATGTGTTAAAGGGGCGCTCTTTCGCCCAGGGCACATGAAAACCTGCAGCCAGCCCTCCCCCCCCCACAAATTTAGCCAAATAACCCCCATTTTTCAGTGCGTAACTTGTATTATGAAGTTAATTAAGGTTGACAAGCTTAAGTAAGAAGAATTGATGCTTTTGGCATTCAAATGGGCACTGTAGGTGTGTTTCCTGTCCTCCTCTCACTGCCGACTTTTATTCCCCATTGACTTACATTGGGTTTCGTGTTTCGGGACGACCCCGACTTTTCCCTATAATCGGACGATCTTGCTCGACCCGACTTTTGGAAAAGTCGGGTTTCATGAAACGAAACGCGACCCTAAAAAAGCAAAAGTCGCTCAACTCTAGTAATTACACATACATGGCTTAATCTTTGAGAAAAATATATGCTACTATTTGTGCTATTAACATAATGAATTTTTGCTGATCAGTAGCCAATCTAATAGAAGCTAATGTGGAGTCCGAATAAATAACTGTTGGCAGAATTATTGAACAGTTGGCCTGAAAGTTATGTGTAGCATCACCTTAATATAGTGCCATCTTTTAAGAATGCATAAATCCATGTCACGCTCTAGCTATGGGATCTTTTAATAAACCATGACCCTAATATATAAGGGTCACTGCCTAGAATACAATAGGGAAGAGCATTAGGAAACGAAAGGAAAGGGTGTTTTCTAGTTTCTTAAGGTACTGTCACACTTAGTGCCCGGCTCCACGCTCGTCGCTCCTCTCTCCACAGGAAGCGCCGCAGGAAGCAGATGACAAGAAATGGTCCAGGACGTTCTCGCGCGATCAGCGATAATCAGCAGGGGAGCGGGTCGTAGGTAAGTATCAGACACAGCGATGTCGCTAGCAATATCACTATAACGTCACTAGTTATAGCGATATTGCTAGCGATATCGCTTAGTGTGACAGGCCCTTTACTTGGATGATCTGGGAATGTTTAGAAGGCTAAGAGGAGACTTAATAGCGGTCTACAAATATCTGAAGGGCTGTCACAAAATAGAGGGATCATCATTATTCTCATTTGGACATGGAAACACGAGAAGCAATGGAATAAAACTGAAAGGGAGAAGATACAGATTAGACATTAGAAAAAACAAAACTTTTTGACAGTGAGGGTGATCAATGAGTGGAACAGGCTGCCGCGAGAGATAGAGAGTTCTCCATGAATGGAAGTCTTCAAACAGAAGCAGGACAGACATCTGTGATGATGATTTAGTGATTCCTGCAATGAGCAGGGAGTCGGACACGATGACCCTGGAGGTCCTTTCTAACTAACATTCTAGGATTCTATGTTTCAAGAAAAAAAACTATGCTCAACCTATAAATGTTTGCTCATATATGTTTATTTCCTAGTGCTAAACAGAGCAGTTCCCCTTACAAAGATGTTACCACATAGATCACTACATGGCAATTACACACTGCATTTCATCACCTCCTGTGTTTTGTCTTCGCCGTTTAGCATATCCAATTGCACATTCTCCTTCCAATAAGGCTCCCACCATTGTGAAATCCCTTTTCTTTCAAAACAACCATTGTTTTTGCTAATAATATTCTGTTCTTCCCATGAAGATTATCTGCAAAGTGTTATTATGGTAAAGCTATACTACATTATTATCAGTGTATCATTTATTACATTGTATTGTATTATGCTTTTAGAACAGCTTTGTAACACATAATAAGCGAAAAAAATTTAAAAAAAAAAATATGTTTCTAATGCCAATCCAAAAATACTACCAACACATATGAACAATGATTTTGAATCATTCAATTCACATTTTTAATAATGCAATCAGGCCAGGTGCACATAATACATCCAAGTATGATCTGACAAAATATTCTATGGGGCCACACACATGTCAGATTTTTTCCTAGGACTGAGACAGTCCAAGGAAAAAATTGCAGCATGTCTGAATTTGATCCAGTATTCTGATCACACTCGGACATGCCAGTCAATGAGGCCATGGAAAACTTTGGACTGCTTTTGGATGACATCTGAGTGTAGTCCGATTTCCACACACTGACACAATGGAGAAATCTTGTTCTCCATCATTTCACAGTAAGTTTATCTGAAAGAAATGAAGTACACTAGGTTGATAATCAGAGTGTCATTTGCATAATCAGCCCAATTCTCTAAGATGAGAGCACATACGGCCTTCTGACCCGGATCTAACATTCAGTTTGCCCTGCTCCAACCATAAGATAATACACAGCAGATTCATTACAGAAAACTCTGCCACTGTCCCATTTATTTTTCTGGGCTTGCAGAAAATCATCCACATGCTGCAGAAAAAAAATCAATTCAGATGTACTGAACAGGCTTTCAGTTGCAAAAATAACATTTAAACTAATTTGCTACGTGGGAGATCACACTACAACCACTTTCAGACAGGTGTAATATCGGAGTGTGTATTTGCAGTCCTATCACGAGTTCAGCATCTGGACCTCCCAGCCAGATCTAATGAACCACAGGGGATAGAGCTAGGTGTTGTGTCCATAATACTAGCTTTTAATAAAAAAGATTGCTGAAGGAGTACATAACGAAGTATAATATATGGCTTCCTATTGAGAATATGAGGTCCTATGCTTATATATACTGGAAATATGTGATGTAATAAAGCTTCGATACCACGGAGCTCTCCGAATCTATCTCCTGCACCATCACCAGCATGTACAGAATAATATATTAAAAAAAGCAAAACGCTATTGAAAATCTTTACAAATAACAGACATTTGAACTTAGGCCCAAATTCATCAAAAGAGATTATGGAAAACACTTTCAAACATCACAACATTTCTGGGCAACGTGGAATTGCGCTGAAATTTTGTGGCTTTTGGTGTTTTCACGCCAATTTTATCTGAAGTGCATGCCACTGATAAAATGCATCAAATTTATTAAGTGGCGTGCACCTCCTGATGAATTTGGCAAATCTTGTTCCTGCACACCCCTTAAGACTGGTGTACAAAACTCAGTCTTAACGTATTGGGGCCTAAAGGTACTGTCACACTTAGCGATGCACCAACGATCCCGACCAGCGATATGACGCGGTCAGGATCGCTGGTGCATCGCTAAGTGGTCGCTAGTGAGCTGCCACACAGGCAGATCTCACCAGCGACATCGCTGGGGTCGGGGGTCACTACTTACCTGTCACACTAGGCGATCCTGACGTCCTCGCGCCCGCGTCCACGCTCGTCTCTCCACAGGAAGCCCAGCAGGAAGCTGACGACGAGAAACGGTCCAGGACGTTCTCGAGCGATCAGCGATAAGCAGCGGGGGAGCGGTCAGAGGTAAGTATCAGACATAGCGATGTCGCTAGCAATATCGCTATAACGTCACAAAAACCTGTGACGTTATAGCGATATTGTTAGCGATATCACTTAGTGTGACAGGCCCTTTAGTCTTTTTCTTGCCATTCTAGTAATTAGCATAATAATTAGGTTTAACACAAATTATATTTATCATCTAAACACATAGGTTATAAATGTCTGATCACAAGGGGTCCTGCCACCAATCAAACCAATAGAAAGTCTTATTGTACTTTTATTATTGCTTCAGTCGTAATTGGTTGTGCCTAACCGCTGCCACTCCATTCAGTGTTTATGGCATCGACTAAATTAGCCAAGTGCAGTGCATCTTCGTTATTCCCGTAGGTATAAATAACGGGGCAGCATTCTTGTGTCACCAGAATGTTGAGCATTCCGATAATGCAAATATCGGGTATCGGCCAATATTCGCGGTATCGGAATTCCAATACTGAGTTCCGATACTTTTAGCATATCGAATACCGGAATCGGAAGTTCCCATAATGCTATGAGCCAGTTTGATTTGATTCAGCCAATGAGGAATCCTAAGAAGTGTGGGCACATCCTGTTAGGCATGTAGGCATGTTAACTAATGGCATGGCTGTGATTGGCTGCTGAAATTATGTCATGATGCACTATAAACGCCGCCGCCATTTTGGGTTCACTCTGTTGTGAATTCAGTTAGGGACAGGACGCTGCTCTTCTGACTCTGAGGTGCAGTTAGAGATAGCGATTTGCTATATAGTGCTTTACCCAGGCTACTGTAGCAACCCCTGTGTGAAGCTTTCTTTTGCCTTGCAGCGCTGTTCACAGCTGTCTGCAAGGTCTGTGTGTGTGAGTGCAGCTCACGCTGTAGTGTGTTCTGCAGCCACCTCTGGTTGTATGCACCTCAGCGTGCATCACTGCCTCGTACATATATTTTTTTTTTATAGCTGCTCATTTTTACTGATTTCTCCTATTAGTGTGCATCCATCCGTATCCATCTACATTGGTTGCAAACACTATATAGGATTAGATAGCGGAGCCTTTGTGCAGCCTTTCAGTGCTAGTGCACAGTTCTCTGCACTGTAGTGTTCACGGCAGTCTGTGAGGTCTCTGTGTGTGAGTGCAGCTCACGCTGTAGTGTGTTCTGGAGCCACCTCTGGTTATAATCCGCTCAGCGTGCGTCATTGCCTCATACATTGTCCTTTTTTGCTGTAGTGCTGCTTATTTTTCCAGAATGTCTCCTATTAGTGTGCTTCCATCCGTATCCAGTTAGATTGGTTGCAAACACTATATAGGAGTAGATAGAGGAGCCTTTTTGCTGGCTTGTGCCCTGCAGCCCCAGTCAGATTAGCATTAGCCTATTTTTTGGAGCGTCATCTATTGCATTGTAGGTTACCTTCCTGCATTGTAATAGCTCCAAAAAGTTTGTGATACTATCGTTTTTACATCTTTGGTCACATCCTTTTTGTTTTTTTTGAAAAAAAACACATAAATAAAGTTCACCAAACACTCCACTTTACAGTTGTGTAGGCCACATTAGCTCATATTAAAGTGCAGTCCACACACTTTATAAAATTAGTGTTTCTTATACCTGTTAGCAGCTGTTCAGGAATAAGCACACTAAGCCCTTAGTACTTTTCTGCCTATCTTTATCAGTCTACCAAGATGAAGAAGGCAGGGAGTAAGGAACGTGGTCTTGGTCGTGGGTGTGAAGTTTCAGCAGGGAGAGTACGTGGGGATTCTGTGCCTGCTGCGGGCACCAGTGACTCAGCATCCCCCAGTTTTAACAGGGATCAGTCCTCTATGCGCAGCTTTGTAGAAGCTCGCCGTACCCCACTGCTGTGGGAGGAACAAATTGAAGCTGTTGTCGCATGGATGGCAGCTAACGCATCGACTTCAATGACTACCACATCCTCTCAGGTCCAGAGCACTGAAGAGCAACCATCTGTCTCTTCACCACCTGCCAAATTGCCCAGGCAGTCAGAGAGCCCTGGACAGGAGCCATCTCATTCTCTACTTCTGTTCTCTGAATCTCTTGGCTTGGAAAGAGGGGGCCAGTCAAGCAGCATTCTAGAATGTGAAGAAGAGGGAGTATGCAGTGATGCGCAACAGCTTTGTCTCTCTGAATCTGAAGAGGCGAGTGGGCCAGTGCCTATGGTCAGCACACCTCAGTACGCATCTGATGATGAGACTCAGGTGCCACTTTCTGGTGCGTACTGTGCTGGCGAGACTACCCAGGAGAAGCAGGTGTTTGAAGAGGGTAGTGTAGATGATGAGGTCCTTGACCCATCACGACGTGAGGAACAGGAAGGTGGTGGGAGCAGCTCTGAGGAAGAGATTCCCCGAACGGCCAAGACAGGAGGGAGAGGGAGGAGGCAGACTCGGTTGCCTGTAGCCTCCACTTCGGCACCCATTAGGAGCATTCCTCTTCCAAAACCCAAAACGGGCGCTCCCAGAACTTGCAGTGCGTGGTCCTTTTTTGACACAGTTGCAGATGACATTTGCTTTGTCAAATGCAAGCTGTGTAATCAGAAAGTCAAAAGAGGGAAAAGTGTCAGCAACCTCAATACCACAAATATGTGGAAACATGTGCGGACCAAGCACGTGGTGGAGTTACAAAGACACACTGAAGACGTAGACCAACCTACAGCACCACCTACCACCTCTTCAGCTCGTGTTGTAGCCTCTTCCTCCAGCTCACACACAGCTGGTTCAGCTTTCTCACAGGATCGCCATGGAAGAACCTCTGGCACTGTTGTACAGAGACCCAGTGTCATTGCACCCACAGCACCACGTTCCATGTCATCTTCACACTCCCAGGCCACTCTACAGCTATCGGTAGCACAGGCATGGGAGAAAAGGTGGCCATACTCTGCAAACCATCCCCGAGCACAGGCTCTGAATGCTGGCATTGCAAAACTACTGGCCCTTGAAATGCTCTCATTCAGGTTGGTGGAGACTGACACCTTCCATAACTTCATGGCATTGGCAGTCCCACAATACAATGTGCCCAGCCGCTTTTATTTCAGCAGGCAAGCCGTCCCGGTCCTGCAAAAGCATATGGAGGGAAAAATTAAACATGCACTACTAAACACCGTCAGTAGCAAGGTCCACCTGACCACTGATGCGTGGACCAGTAACCATGGACAGGGACGATACCTTTCCCTCACTGCCCATTGGGTCAATGTTGTGGAGCCGGGTACAGATCTTGAGAGTGGCGCTGTACGTGTTCTGCCAACTCCAAGGTTTGCAGAAATCCAGTCTGTACACATTGACTCCTCCTCATACTCCAGTTCCTCAGAATCAGCGCTGCAGGAGCCTGTTACGACCGATATGAGCACAGCCGTGGCCAAACGTCAACAGGCCGTACTGAAATTAGTTTCTTTGGGGATTGGAAGCCACACAGCGCAGGAGCTCTGGAACGCCATCAAGCAGGAGAGCGATGTGTGGTTTGTGCCAGTGAATCTCCAGCCAGGCTTGGTAGTGTGTGACAATGGCCGAAATCTGGTGGCAGGTCTGGGCCTAGGCAACCTCACTCACATCCCATGTCTGACACATGTGCTCAACTTGGTCATGCAGAGTTTTTTGAGGGACTATCCCGATCTTGATGCACTGCTGCACAAGGTCTGCATAGAGTGTGCTCACTTGCGTAGTTCCAGCATGGCAAGATCGCGCATTGCAGTTCTGCAGTGCCGATTCCACCTTCCGGAACATCGCATCATATGTGACCTACCCACTAGGTGGAATTCAACGTTACATATGTTGGAGCGGTTGTGTGAGCAGCAGACAGCAGTAATGTAGTACCAGCTGCATCAGGCACAAACAAGTCGCACTGCGCGCCGTTCACACTTCACCACCACTGAGTGGGCCTCTATGAAGGACATCTGCCACGTTTTGTGTGCCTTCGATGATTCCACGCAGATGGAGAGTGCAAATGATGCACTAGTCAGCATGACTGTCCCCCTTATCTGCCTGCTTCAAAAAACACTGCAAGCACTAAGGGAGGAGGTTTTGGAAGAAGTGGAGGATGAGGAGTCACAAATGCCATCTGCTTCTGGACAGTCTGCGCGACCTGGTTCCTCACAAAGACCTAGGCAGGGGACACTTTGTGAGGAGGATGAGGAGGAGTCAATGGAGGAGGAAGTCATCTCTCCAGAGGAGGGAAGTACACAATGCTCTAGTGGTCAGTATGTAGAGCGAGGGTGGGGTGATGCAGAGCAGGCCAAGATGACGCCTCAAGCAGGGGACAGCGTTTCTTGGCCAGTTGGGAGTCTGCAGCACATGGCTGATTTCATGCTGCAGTGCCTGAGAAATGACCGCCGCATCACCCACATTCTGAACAAGGCTGATTATTGGGTGTACACCCTCCTAGATCCTCGCTACCGGGACAACTTACAAGGCCTCATAACACCGTTGAACCGGGAACGTAAAATGCGGGAGTACCAAGACACACTGGTGCATTCCATCATGTTCTCCAATCCACCCGAGAGCAGTGCTGCTATTGCTTTACATAGCAGCTCTGTGCGTCGAGGCAGTGGAGGAAGCTCTGCACAAAGAGGGAGCAGAGGCAGCACCTCAGCACAAGGCAAGACCAGTATGGCCCAAATGTGGCAAAGTTTTGTGTGCCCGCCACAAATGTCTACACCATCACAGACGGCTACAGTCAGCAGGAGGCAACGTTTCCGTCAAATGGTGACAGACTACATGTCTTGCCCTCTCAGTGTACTCCCAGACGGCTCTTCCCCCTTCAAGTTTTGGGTCTCTAAGCTGGATACATGGCCAGAGCTTAGCCAGTATGCATTGGAGGTGCTGGCTTGCCCTGTTGCTAGTGTATTATCGGAACGCGTCTTTAGTGCCGCAGGTGGTGTACTAACAGACCGTCGCATGCGACTATCCTCCGATAACGTTGGCCGGCTTACTTTTCTGAAAATGAACAAGGCCTGGATCTCGCCGGAATTTGCCAGTCCTCTTCCAGATTAAATAATTGGTTGGCAACAGTATCCAGGTCTCCTGTTGTGTTCATGTTTCTACCACCTGAACTGTAATCCCTGTGCTCCAACACCGCCAGTTGCTGCTCAGAAGTGCCATCTGCACAGAGAAAAACACTAGCTCCTGTGTTAGCGGGGTTCAGTAACGTCTGCTGCTCCCCTGCTGTGTGAACGGCAATATCTCCTGCTCCCTCCACATTCACACAACATCAGATATTAAACTTGCTCCAATTAGGCCTCAGCCTACACCCTGATTGACCCTGGGCTCCAACACCGCCAGTTGCTGCTCAGAAGTGCCGTCTGCACAGAGAAAAACACTAGCTTCTGTGTTAGTGGGGTTCAGTAACGTCAGCTGCTCCCCTGCTGTGTGTACGGCAATATCTCCTGCTCCCTCCACATTCATCCCAACATCAGATATTAAACTTGCTCCAAATAGGCCTCAGCCTACACCATGATTGACCCTGTGCACCAACACCGCCAGTTGATGCTCAGAAGTGCCGTCTGCACAGAGAAAAACACTAGCTCCTGTGTTAGTGAGGTTCAGTAACGCCAGCTGCTCCCCTGATGTGTGGACGGCAATATCTCCTGCTCCGTCCACATTCACACAACATCAGATATTAAACTTGCTCCAATTAGGCCTCAGCCTACACCCTGATTGACCCTGGGCTCCAACACTGCCAGTTGCTGCTCAGAAGTGCCATCTGCACAGAGAAAAACACTAGTGTTATGAATGGGTCACCGAGGAGAAAAAAAGCAAAACAAGCTAAGTCACAGAAAACCAGAGAGGTTGGTAACTATGCAGATTGCAGATCCCTGATCTTACCAAACAACTAGCAGTAGCCGTGGAGCGTGACTACGAAGTTCCTAGACGACTCGTCACAGCCAGAGGACTAAATAAGCCTAAAGCAAGAAAAAGGGAAAATTAACTACCCCAGAGCAGACCCCAAAGGAATAGATAGTCCCCACACATGTATTGACAGTGAAACAAGATGAAGGCACAAACACAGGCAGGAAAATAGGCTGAGCAAATGATGGGGCCCAAACTAACTAGACAGGAAAGGAAAGGAAAGACACTGTCTGCAACCTGCAAAAAAACCTACAAAAATCATGTCCAACAACTCTGACAGCAAAATTAACCCTGAAGTCACTAGACTTCTCCCACTATATCAGCACTCTGAAATATTCTGAGACAGAGCAAAAAGAGACCGAACTAGTAAGGGACAAAAAGCCAATTGGCAAAATACTGATAAATAAGAGTGGAAATTCAACACAGCCCCCAGCTGGGGCTGGCTGAGCACACAAAAAACCGAACAGACCAACAAAATCAAGTGTGAACATTAGCAAAAAAACTTAGCTTTAGATGACTAGAACAGAGCTGAAAACCAAGAGCTGACAAGCCTGAAGGAATCACCAGCAACTGAATAGAGCGTCGGCTGTCTTAAATCCAATCTGAGAATCCTGAGGTCCAATTGTCATCCTCATTCTCAGGTGGCAGACCTCCACCGATCAAACCAACCTCACCACCTCATGTCACCACCCGAGGGAGTCTGGAAGGGGAACTCACAACTGGTGAACCAGAGAATGAACTCACAACACACTAGCTCCTGTGTTAGTGGGGTTTAGTAACGCCAGCTGCTCTCCTACTGTGTGTCCGGCAATATCTCCTGCTCCCTCCACATTCACACAACAACTGATTTAAAACTTGCTCCAAATAGGCCTCAGCCTACACCATGATTGACCCTGGGCTCCAACACCGCCAGTTGCTGCTCAGAAGTGCCGTCTGCACAGAGAAAAACACTAGCTCCTGTGTTAGTGGGGTTCAGTAACGCCAGCTGCTCCCCTGCTGTGTGTCCGGCAATGTCTCCTGCTCCGTCCACATTCACACTACTACTGATTTTAAACTTGCTCCAATTAGGCCCCTGGCTCCACTCTGTCTCTACTATTTACCCTATGCTCCAACACCGCCAGTTGTTGCTCAGAAGTGCCATCTGCACAATCAACATTTGCTCCTGTGTTACTGGGGTTCAGTAACGTCAGCTGATCCCCGGCTGTGTGTCCGGCAATTTCTCCTGCTCTGTCCACATTCCCACTGGGCAAACAGCCGGGGATACTGAACCCCAATAACACAGGAGCAAGTGTTGACTGTGCAGATGGCACTTCTAAGCAGCAACTGGCGGTATTGGAGCCCAGAGTAAATACTAGAAACAGAGTGGAGCCAGAGGCCTAATTGGAGCAAGTTTAAAATCAGTAGTAGTCTAAAACAGATATTAATCTTGATCCAATTAGGCCTTTGGCTCCACTATGTTTGTAGTATTAACCCTGGGCTCCAACACCGCCAGTTGCTGCTCAGAAGCGCCATCTGCACAGTCAACATATGCTCCAGTGTTATTGGGGTTCAGTAAAGTCAGTTGATCCCCAGCTGTGTGTCCGGCAATTTCTCCTGCTCTGTCCACACTCATACAACTACAGATTTTAAACTTGCTCCAATTAGGCCTCTGTCTCCACTCTGTAGTATTTACCCTGGGTTCCAGCACCGCCAGCTTGTTCCCGGCAGTGTCTTTGGCATGGGTACTCCCTCCTGCCCAGCCTGGTTCCAGCATGCCGGCTGTTTTCGGGTAGTGTCAACGTCACTTTGCCACCAATAGGTTGTCTTGTTGTGTTGCGGTCGGGTTTGCCGACTCTATGGTGCCTGCAGTTTAGGTGCTTCCTATGTGGGCTGCGGGATCTGGCAATAAAGGCTGGTTCCGTAGTGCCAATAGGACAAGCACCCCCTGTAGGACTGTGGGTTTCGGTAACTGCGGCCGGCTCGGGGCCTTGCAACTTTGTTTTTCATGGGTACCTTCTGCTACACATCCGGGTCCCAGTACCGTCAGCTGGTGCTCGGTAGTTCCATTGGCTCTTGTAGCTTCTGCTACCCATCAGGGTTCCAGCACCGTCAGCTGGTTCTCGGCAGTGTCTGGCACGGGTACTTCCTCCTGCCCAGCCTGGTTGCAGCATGCTGGCTGTTTCCGGGTAGTGTCAACATCACTTTGCCACCAATACGTTGTCCTATCGTGTTGCTGTCGGTTAGCCGACTCTATGGTGCCTGCAGTTTAGGTGCTTCCTATGTGGGTTGCGGGATCTGGCAATAAAGGCTGGTTCCATAGTGCCAATAGGACAAGCACCCCCTGTAGGACTGTGGGTTTCGGTAACTGCGGCCGGCTCGCGGTCTTGCAACTTTGTTTTTCATGGGTACCTTCTGTTACCCATCCAGGTTCCAGCACCGTCAGCTGGTCCTCGGTAGTTCCATTGGCTCTTGTAGCTTCTGCTACACATCCGGGTTCCAGCACCGTCAGCTGGTTCTCAGCAGTGCCTTTGGCTTAGGTGCCTCCATCTCGGTATCCGAGTTCCAGCAACGTCTGCTGGTCCTTGGTAGTGCTTTCTAGCACAGGTACCTCCTGCTTAGTAAACGGGTTCCAGTACCATCAGCTGGTCCTCGGTAGTGCCATTGGCGCTTGTTCCTTGTGCTGCCCCTCCGGGTTCCAGCACAGTCAGCTGGTCCTCGGTAGTTCCATTGGCTCTTGTAGCTTCTGCTACCCATTTCGGGTTCCAGCACCATCAGCTGGTTCTCGACAGTGCTTTTGCTTAGGTGCCTCCATCTCGGTATCCGAGTTCCAGCAACGTCTGCTGGTCCTTGGTAGTGCATTCCAGCACAGGTACCTCCTGCTTAGTAACCGTGTTCCAGCACCGTCAGCTGGTCCTCGGTAGTGCCATTGGCTCTTGTTCCTTCTGCTGCCCCTCCAGGTTCCAGCACCGTCAGCTGGCTCTCCGCAGTACCTTTGGCTTAGGTGCCTCCATCTCGGTATCCGAGTTCCAGCAACGTCTGCTGGTCCTTGGTAGTGCTTTCTAGCACAGGTACCTCCTGCTTAGTAACCGTGTTCCAGTACCGTCAGCTGGTCCTCGGTAGTGCCATTGGCTCTTGTTCCTTCTGCTGCCCCTCCGGTTTCCAGCACCGTCAGCTTGGTTCTCGGCAGTGTCTTTGGCATGGGTACTCCCTCCTGCCCAGCCTGGTTCCAGCAAGCCAGCTGTTTCCGTGAAGTGTCAACGTCACTTTGGCACCAATATGTTGTCCTGTCGTGTTGCGGTCGGGTTAGCCGACTCTATGGTGCCTGCAGTTTAGGTGCTTCCTATGTGGGCTGCGGGATCTAGCAATAAAGGCTGGTTCCGTAGTGCCAGTAGGACAAGCACCCCCTGTAGGACTGTGGGTTTCGGTAACTAAGGCCGGCTCGCGGACTTGCAACGTTGTTTTTCAGGGGTACGTTCTGCTACCCATCCAGGTTCCAGCACCGTCAGCTGGTTCTCTGCAGTGTCTTTGGCTTAGGTACCTCCATCTCAGTATCCGAGGTCCAGCAACGTCTGCTGGTCCTTGGTAGTGCTTTCTAGCACAGGTACCTCCTGCTTAGTAACCGGGCTCCAGTACCGTCAGCTGGTCCTCGGTAGTGTCATTGGCTCTTGTTCCTTCTGCTGTCCCTCCGGGTTCCAGCACCATCAGCTGGTTCTCGTCAGTGCCTTTGGATTAGGTGCCTCCATCTCGGTATCCGAATTCCAGCAACGTCTGCTGGTCCTTGGTAGTGCTTTCTAGCACAGGTACCTCCTGCTTAGTAACCGTGTTCCAGTACCGTCAGCTGATCCTCTGAAGTGCCATTGGCTCTTGTTCATTCAGCTGCCCCTCCGGGTTCCAGCACCGTCAGCTGGTTCTCGGCAGTGCCTTTGGCTTAGGTGCCTCCATCTCGGTATCCGAGTTCCAGCAACGTCTGCTGGTCCTTGGTAGTGCTTTCTAGCACAGGTACCTCCTGCTTAGTAACCGTGTTCCAGTACTGTCAGCTGGTCCTCGGTAGTGCCATTGGCTCTTGTTCCTTCTGCTACCTTGCGGGTTCCAGTACCATGAGGTGGTTCTCGGCAGTTCCTCAGCTGTCTTGTACCTTCTGTTACATTTCCAAGTTCAAGCTTTTTGAAATGGTTTTTGGTAATCACTCTGGATCTCCCTGACGACGACCCTGAAGACCACCCCAAAGAAGACCAAAAAAATGACCCTGAAGAAGATGACCAAGAGGACAAAGAACATGAAGACAACCACCAAGATACAGAACAACAAGAGACAGAAGACCAAGAAGCAGAAGAACAAAAAGCAGAAGAAGTTAAGCATAAGACTAAAAATCAGAGCAAAAGATATTATCTAAATTATAAGCAGAAGAAGACTAAGCAGTGTAAAGGATAAGTAATAAATTAACAATTCCCTAAAAACAGGTTGTCCTGGTATTAGGTCATTGTAGTCCATTGAGCACCCTGGCAGGAAAGGTTTACTTACACTGCAGCTCCACGAAAGGAAGAACAAAGCATTATTTGGTTCTCAATTTAGTCAGTGGGCCGGCTGGGTAAAGAATGGACCTGGAGGGTCCTCAGAGCTTGAGACGCTGTAACCTATCTCCACTCTGGCCACTGAGTACCTAATGCATAGCAGGTGAACCATGAAAACAATATATTTTGGGCTCTAAAATAGCTTAATTTTTAACTTAGATATACTAGACTTAGACGTTAAAAGGAACCTGTCAACAGCAAAAATGCTATTAACCTGCAGATATTTGGTTAATCTGCAGGTCAACAATAACGTTACTAACCTGCACATGGCCAAACACTGTGGGTAGAAAATGAACTTTATTCCCCCAGCAGCATTCAGTTTCAGTAGCAGGGGCGGTGCTGGTGTCACTTTAGTCACCACTCTGAGAATTTAGAGCTGCACCCCGGGCCCTGACTGACATTCCGTCTGTATTGGGGCAGGCTGTCAGTCAGGGCCGGGTGCGGAGTTAAAGCCGTTGTTCTGTATTCTCAATGAGGTGACTGAACCAGTGCCGATGCTGCCCCCATGACTCAAGCCGAATTTTGCCTGGGGGGGAATAAAGTTAATTTTCTCCCCGCAGCATTCAGCTACGCGCAGGTGCCAGACAGGTTAGTAATGCTATTTACCCCATAGCTGCAGGATAATAGTGTTTTTGCTGGTGACAGGTTCCCTTTAATAGACTAGTAAAAAGAAAATTAAAAAAATGTGGTTGAAATGTCATAAAACAAATGACATGTAAGAACAGATTCATGTCCTGTTCTATTTGTGAATGTCCGGAGATTGGCCTTCTATTTTAAAAATGCATTTGTCGAATAACTTGACCTAAATGTCAATGCAATGCTTGCCCTACTACAGTGTATTTTTATGCAACTCTCATTAAATCATCGGAATCTGTCAGCTTAAAAATGGTGTGCAAAGCAAAAGGAGCTACACAGCTTGATATATTGTTTTTCAGGAATAGATTAACTATAACTTGTATTTCATTCTGTGAAATTCCTGCCTATTCTAGGATAGTTAAGTGGGTAGTCCGACTCCTAGCATCTCAACCTGTTCTGCTTTTCCCATCCTACTCCATAACACGCTATTGATTGCAGAGCAACAAGCCAAGAATTTGACTTTTACTCTAGTCACATACTGTAGATAGAATGTCCGGTCTCCATTATCTTTTGCCCAATCTGAATGTTTTACACACACCCACAGACTTGCATGGGTACGTGCGATTCGAGCATTGGAACCACCCGCAGCATGCTGAGATTGCTTTCCCATGTTGACTCAGCATGAGAAAATAATCCCAGATCTGCACTGCCACATAGTATAACACTGGGCCAAGTGTGGTCCGATAAACCATCACATAGCACTTGGACGTGGTATACACCTGTACGAGCGAGGCCTTCTACTGTTCACAACCACCTTTCCTGTTCAGGGAACTACCTCTGGGCCCCATTGCAGCTTCCATTCGAGTGACGTAGATGCAGCTCAGAAGGGAAATCTACAGCATTGCTTCTCCATAAACAGCACATAAATAGTATAGAAAATATAGAGAGTAGAACTGTACACTACTTCTTTCTCTATGTACAGCTGCAAATATTTCAATCCACAATGCAAATTCGGTTTATTTGCCAACATGACAAACTTTCCGTCGTTTGCAATAAACCAATCAAACAAGAACAATTTACACAGCTCACCACAACTAATACAACTTTCTGCAAGTTTAACACAAAATGCAACCGTTAACCCTTCCATGACATGGCGAATTTCAATTTTTTTTTTTTCTACTTGTTTTTTTTGTGGAACGAGTTGCACTTTTGAGTGACACCATTCATTCTACCACACAGTGTGTTAGAAAACGTGAACAAAATTCCAAGTGTGTTGAAATTGCAAAAACATGCAATTCCACAATCGTTTTTTTTTCATCTACCATGTTCACTATACGGCAAAACTGACCTAGAAATATGATTTTCCAGGTCAATACAAGTGCGGAAATACCAAACATGTATAGTTTTGTTTTTTTGCATTTTTATTTAAACGGGGAAAAAAATGTTGAAGTTTGCAAAAAAAAAAAAAGTTAAAAATATCTGCTTTTGTCACCATTTTCAGAAACCTTGAACATTTTCATTTTTCAGGGTCTGGGGCTATTTGATCGTTTATTTATTGCGCCCTGAGATGATGTTTTTACTGATACCATTTGAGATAGATATTATGTTTTGTTCACCTCTTACTGCATTTTATTGCAATGTTGTTGAGGCCCAAAACCATTTTTTTCTCATTGCACCATTTGCCGATCAGATTAATTTACTTTTATATTTTGATAGATCAGACTTTTACAAATGTGGCAATACCAAATATGTGTATTTTCTTTTTTTATTGTTTTATTTTTAATGAGACAAACTTGTGTTTTTTTATTTTTTCCTATTTTTGAAACCTTTTTTTTTAAAAAAGCAAACATTTTACTGTATTTAATACTTGAATCTATGATCGTCTGATCGCTTGTGCTATACAATAGCAGTGCATTAGCCTCACTCTGATTAGAGAAAATCATGATCTTCTATGAACGCCAGCTAAACGCTGGTCTTCACAGGAGGATCGTAATGACCAGTCCCCCAGCAGTTATTAAAACCCATTGGCGTCCCACAATAACTTCACTGGGCAAGTGAAATGATGCGCCATCCTGCTGGCGCGTTTGAAATGACACTGTTAGAGATTAACAGCGGGAGTTAACAGGTTAATAGCCACTGGCAGAGCTGATTAAATCAGCCATCATTTGCTGGGAAAGATGCAGGCTTGGTGTGAGAGCCCACATCAAAGGCAGGGTCATAACATATGACATAGATGTATGTCATATGTGGTGAAGGGGTTAATGATCACTGCAGACCCAGAATTATTCAATTCCTTCATAACAAGCATCTTTAGTACTTAGAAGTGCATCTTTGTCTGTTATGACCTGCTGCAAATGTGATGCACAACCAGACAGCAGTTTGTGACATAATTCCTTCGAAATCTTAGCCCCTTCTTGGGTAATGGCTTCCAGTTCACTAATATTCTTGTATGTGTGTACTGCTGCTGCTCCCTTCTTCAAATGTCACCAAAAATTTTCTATGGGGTTCACTGCGGAAGACTGTGATGGCCACTCCATAATCTTCCACAACTTCTTTTGGAACCAAGCCTTGGTTGACTTTGTTTGGGATCATTGTCCCGATATAAAGTCCAACAACACACAAGCTACCGCTTCATTGTAGAAGGCTTGATGTTTTCTCCTAGAATTTCTTAATACTTGATTTCCATATGCTCCAGGTTTCCAGCACCAGGAAATTAAAATCAGCCCCAGTGCATCACCGATCCCCTGCCATTCTTCACTGTAAGTAGGTTGTTCTTTTCAGCCTATGCTTCATTCTTCTTCCTCCAGACATATCTGATCCATATGCCTGTAGTTTGTTTTATCATTCCACAGAACAAAATATCAAAATATCTGTAGCCTATTTTCACACTTTTGGGAATATTGGAGCTGACTTTTCTCGTGCCCTTGGGTCAATAGGGGCGTATGTCTTGGGCACAGAAACGGTAAGTATTTTGTATATGCCTTATTCTACAAACTATAAACTCAGTCCCAACTGCCATAAAATCTTGCTGCAGGTCTTTTGTAGTCACTGGAAAGTTTTTGGCCACCTGCTTCCTCATGAATTTGTTAGGAGCAGGTGGTAACCTCCTCTTTCTGGTGTATCGAGGTAGTGAAGTTAGTGCTCCTATAACATTGACCATGAACCTTTGAAATTTTGTTGTATCTTTTTACTTGTCTGTGCAATTTAATGATTTCTTGTCTTTGCTTTTTGGACCATTTTTTGACACACCAAGATTAACTCTGTACTGGAAGCCATAGCCAATAAAGAATGGGTTTAAGATTCCTAAGGAATGCTGCCAGAAGCTCATGTTTGCAGCAGACGTAGCAGCCAAAGAAGCTCCTTTAAGTATTACAGATCCTTGTCACAAGGGGTGGAACAATTCTTAGACTGTAGTGGTCATTAAAAGTGCCATTTTGTCTTGAATTTGGAGAAACCATTTGTTATATTAGTTGTGTTGAGCTATTTAAAATGTTCTTGTTTTATAGGTTTATTGCAAACAGCTGAAAGTTTGTAAAATTTGCTAATAAAAATAATTTGCAATAAGAGCTGAATCATCTTGTTTGCTCATCATGTATACTATAAATCACTGGATTTGAGATCCCTCCCATGATGCCAGCACAATGGATGGTAAGGGATGATTAAACTCAAGCCCTGATGTCACATCTTAATGATTAGATCAATTTGAGGAGCTTCCTGAGCTTTGTTCTTCATGTAATCCTGTTAGTTCTAACCACAGGGGTCATTGTACCACTGACTGAACAAAAACATTTCCCATTTCCTGTTCACTGTAAATCATCTTACAATTTGTTAAATCTGTAAAATTGATGGTATCTATACAGTCATCTGTCTCATTGCTTACAATGTGCACTGATACATGCAGCACAATACTTGTCGCTTACATTGGAAGGACTACTGCTAACACTTCTACTATTTGCTAAGGGGGTCAGATATGGGCTGATTTCCAAAACAAGTCTTAATGGTTATAAGATCTCTTCAACTAAATATACAGCACAAATACTCTCAGTTTGTAATATACAATACATCAGGTCCAAACTATGTCATCAAGCCATGATGTCAGGTAGCACAACCACAGGCTCCTATAGCGAAGGGAAAAAGCCTTGGCAAACAATACTAGCGAAGAAATGATGTAGTCAAGTCGTACCTTTCTAACTGTGAAAATGAATGCTTCACTTTTATATACTGTACATTACTCAGTATGACATCACATCTATTAGCACATGACAGCACAGGTTTGCACTAAGTCCCAGGGGCTAGGCGAAGTCTCATATCCATAGAGAATTATCTAGCGGTTATTGTAGGCTTCAAGTAGGTCGCCGGATTAATATGTGAAAGCAAAAACAGTATAGGCCTCCAGCTAAAGATCTGAGGGGACAGGGACTAGATTTTAATATGAGGCATATTACGAGTCAAAGATAGGGTCACATTAAAAACATTTTAAAAAATATGGTGTCAGGTAAGTTAGAGTAGGTTAGATTCCCAAATACGTGTTTGTGAGTGCTACAAGAGCTACAGTTTTACAAAAATACAGACTGATGTGGAGGAGTACAGTCTGTAGAAAACAACATAAATTGGCATCATATAATGAATAACAAACATAATCACACACCGATGGGTTATAAATCAATGTACTGAACATACAGCGTATGAAAGTAACCAGCAAGAGCATCCACTCAAAATGGTCAAGTGTGAAAAGAATAAAAAAAAACTAATGTTCAGTAGGCTGCATTTGACTGGTAAGGTCATACCTAACATCCTTCTCACTTCCTTTGTGACATTATCCTAAATCACACATTTATATAACAATGAACTGGGTAGATTGTTAAATCGCCAATATGCTGCTTTTCTCTGTACATAGTGATTAAAGTATGGTATATTGTGTGCCAAGCACTGCCCATATCAGAGGGTGGTGGTCCACTCTTGCACAAGGGCCAACGGGAGGATTCTCCTGTTCTCCTGCATGTGTGCAATTTACATATTCACAGCCAGCACATTCAATAATAGACTAACAAGTTGTAATTGGCATAGTCTACTGTTATTTTTATGTACGAGAAAGTGGAGGAAAGTTTTTCCCACATAGTGAGACCGTGACCAGTTTTCTCTAACAATTGGTTTAAAAGATGCAGGTGTCTAAAACAGCTGCTGTTGTGGTGGTCTTCATAAGGCTATGTTCACACGCAATTTCTTGCTGCATTTTTTTCACGTAAATAAAGAGCTGCTTTTTACAGTACCAGTATGAGAAATGCGAAATCTCATGCACACATTTGACTTTCATTCCTGACTAAATAAATCATCAGCATGTCACTTATTTCAGTGTTTTTGCAGCATTTTTTCACTCATAGAAAGTAATGAAAAAGTGCAAAGATGATGCGGAAAAAAGACCCCAAAAAACAAAAAGGTTTTGTTCTGCTTTTGGTGAATAAAACTAAATTTATTAAACATGTATTGTGGACAACATACACATGTAATCCACACCCACAAAAGGCAGCAAAAAAACCCCGCTGCGTGCACATAACCTTAATATAGCACTAAGCATAAACACCATTCATGATCACATAGCTAAACCAGGAATGGCAAAATTGCAATGATTACTATTCCATTCCCTCACTCCATTTTTTGAAAAGGGCTTTAGGCTGTTTGTCCACAATTAGTTTTTTGTGAGTTTTTGACACTGCATATTTTTGCTGTGTCAGAAAAGCAGCATCTTACAGGTCCAGCAAAGTGGATGTGATTTATATCCATCTCATGGTCACTGTGTTTTTTTGTATACTCAGCGTAAACTGACCTGCAGTGAGCATTTCAAATCCACCACACGTTAATTGCCCTTGAGTTTTATGTGCACATTTTTCTCAAAGAATCGCATTAGATGTGTAAAATCTGCAGGTAAAAAATGTTCATGCTTTTCTAGTGCATTTTCACGGCGTCAACGTAATCTGCACACGACTGTATCAATAAAGTTTTGTCAAAAAAACAGGAAGCATCCAAAACAAAGCAGCTTTATTTAAAAAGCATGACATATCAAAAAGATACAAAAAATTGAAAGTAACCTAATTTACATAATAGGTGCAGAAACGCTGCAGAAAATCTGAAACATTAAAACCTTATCTTGAGAATGTAGCCGTAAAGGGGCCAGATATAAATCCACCTTTTTTGACTCTGATTCACTTTTTTATATTAGTAAACATACTGTAATACCTATAATGTTGGTTAAAGATCTACCAAATTCAATTAGAGAATACTAGCACTGACATAATATAGGTAAGAAGTGACAAAAAGCGCACAATAAATCATGGCCCAGGCAATAAACGTTGTATAGTCCAGTATTGCCCACCTGCCTAGGACGTGCTGGAATAAACCAGAGATAAATGCAACAGTAGAAAGGAGAAGAATAGTAGAAGTTATTCCATGGAGATGATGGTGTTGAACAAACATCCCATCGTGTTTTTTTTACTCCTGATGAAGGAGTTTGTTCAACTCTGAAACGCTTAGATTAATAAAACTGCTCTTTGTTCTACACCATCATATCCATTGGATATCTTCTCAACCAGCAGCACACCAGATTTATCCGTATGTCTCTTTCTACTGTTGCATGACTGAAACAATGACGTGCAATATACATATTTACGAGGTCCAATAATGACCGGACTTACCATCTGGGTCTGGCTCTTTGGACAGCCATTGATATCTTCCACTTTTTCATTTGCTAAACAAAAAAAGAGAAGTGTATGAGTATAAGAAACTGACACATTCTACTAAAAATGTAGGGTATTCACTCACCAAGAGCACTACTACAACCTTACACCCTCTGCTATGGGACACACCATAAACATACACAAGCCTACAGGAGTGGAAGTGTGAGTGAGATTTCCCTGCCCTGCTGACACGAAATCCTACCCAATTGTCTCAGCATGGTCAGGGCTAGTGTTTCAAGGCATCCTACAAAGAATGATCCCCTCCAGCAAACAAAATGCACACATGGGAGACATATGGTTTGATCTAGTCTTCATCTCTGACATTGTAGCATGCGGAGGATACACTTTAAGCCGTTGCAAACTAACCCTTGGGCTGACACTTCCCAGCTTTTTAATACAAATGAACTTTCAAACAACTCACACAAATGTCTGAGCCCGGGAAAATATCTGGACATAGTAAGTGCAGTGAAGACAGACACACGTTGAACTTAACCTTTTCAAGTCCAAAGCCATTCTAGCAGTCACCTACTCCCCAGCCTCTTACTCCTCTACTGTAGCACAGCTGGGACCCCAGACTCACCAATGATCTGAATGATCTCTGCCAGCAGGACACCATCAGCTATGTCTTGTTGTAAATCCTTTATCAGCCTCTTGTGACCAGACTTTGCTAGGTAGTGATTTGCCCAGTCAGTGTAAATCTGCAAGACACAAAAAAGAGGGAGGGATAAGGGAGACAGAAGATAATAAAAATTATTCAGAAAGGCATTTTGACTTCAATAGCAGAAGTATTCAGGACTGCATTCCAGCCGGGGAAGTCACAGCTCAAAAGGAAACCGTTATGCTACTACTATTTAAACAATTTCTTTCCTATTCCCAGCTCTAATGACTCACTTTTCTTTTTTTTACAAGGGTCGCTGTAGTTCTCTGACCACACAAGAAATGCACTCTCACTTCATGGCTGTCAAGGAAACTGCTGTCACAAATCAGTCACATTACATCCTCCTTAATGACTAAGACCAATTGATTTATCAGTGCTGAAGTGCCAGGGATTAAGATTTGCGCATGTTTTGCTGTCAGAACCTGATAAATCTTTTAACTTCAGCACCCATAGATTTTACAGTAAGAGCTCTCCATTTCTATCCAGCTCATTCACATCAGTGCAATAACAAGCTAGGTTTAACCCCTTCACCCCGAGCCTGTTTTCACCTTTATGGCCAGGTCAAATTTAACAATTCTGACCTGCAGGGTTGGACTGGCCCACCAGAGAACCAGAGAACTCTCTGGTGGGCCCAGGCACTGTCACCTACTGGCATACAGAGCCAGCAGCTACCTAGGGCCCCCACTGCTCCAGGGGCCCCCAGCCAGTGGTGTGTCACTAATAGAGGCATACCACACAGATACTATGGGGGCCCCCCGATGCATGCGGAGCAGCAGCAGGTGACAGGAGGAAGAAGCCAGCTGCTGGGGCTAAAGCCTATCCTCGCTGCTAAAGAGAAATGAATATTCATTCTTCCCCACGCCCCCATGGGTGTGGAGAGGATTTAAATATTCATTTCACTTTAATAGTGGGCAGTGTTAGCTGCAGGCTGCGGCTAACACTGTCCACCTCAGGGCCAACAGACCAGGGCCCCCACTCCCCCAGGGGATCCCAGCCCATGCGGCTGCTATGGGGCCGTAAGTCAGGGGGGCTCAGCGCCAGTGCGCACCGCATTCAGCTGTATCGGCATCATAGATGCCGATAAAGATGAATGCAATAATGGAGGAGAGAGTGTCAGATGAAGCTCCCTTTCCCATCATTCCCCTCTGCCTCTGACACAGTAGTGCGCAATGACTTTACTTTATCACGTACCTGCTGTGTGCCGATCAGATGGCAGCGCAGCTTCTGACATCTGAGCAGAGCCAGAATCAGCGTGGGAGTGAGGAGGAATGCAAATGGCAGCTGGGGCGAAGTGCATAGCAAGAACAGTTCGCAACAGGCAGAGCGCAAGTCATGTAAAGCTAGAAAAAGCCTTTCATCAATGAGAAGCAAAGGAGAGCTAGGCTGAAGTTTGCCAAAGACCATAAGGAATGGACCATAGAGGACTGAAGTAAGGTAATCTCTGATGAGTCTAATTTTCAGCTTTGCCCAACACCTGGTCATCTAATGGTTAGACGGAGACCTGGAGAGGCGTAGAAGCCACAGATTCTTGCACCCACTGTGAAATTTGGTGGAGGATCAGTGATGATCTGGGGATGCTTCAGCAAGGCTGGAATTGGGCAGGTTAATCTTTGCATATGAATAAAGCCGCATACAAAGTTATCCTGAAAAAACAGTTGATTCCTTCTGCTCAGGCAATATTCCCCAACTCTGTAGGCTAGTTTTTCCAGCAAGACAATGCACCATGTCACACAGCTAGGTCAATCAATGAGTGGATTATGGACCACCACATCAAATCCCAATCTCCAGACCATTCTCCAGACCATTGAAAACCTCTGGAATGTAATCAAGAGGAAGATGGATAGTCACAAGTAGAGTTGAGCGACTTTTGGTTTTTTAGGGTTGCGTTTCGTTTCGTGAAACCCGACTTTTCCAAAAGTCGGGTCGAGAAAGATCGTCCGATTATAGGGAAAAGTCGGGGTCGTCCCGAAACACGAAACCCAATGTAAGTCAATGGGGAATAAAAGTCGGCAGTGAGAGGAGGACAGGAAACACACCTACAGTGCCCATTTGAATGCCAAAAGCATCAATTCTTCTTTCTTAAGCTTGTCAACCTTAATTAACTTCATAATACAAGTTACGCACTGAAAAATGGGGGTTATTTGGCTACAAACTGTGGGGGGGGAGGGCTGGCTGCAGGTTTTCATGTGCCCTGGGCGAAAGAGCGCCCCTTTAACACATACCACAACTCATCATGCTCCGATACGGCAGAGAAATAGCGGTATAGTACAATGAAAAATACCTCACTTTTTACATCTCATGACGAGGCCCATCTATTTCTCCATACAGAATCATTGGTCCCATATAATGTTTGAAACAGTATATGATGAGCTCCACATAATGCTACAGTATATGTTGGTCCCCATGGATGAAGCTCCACTGTCTTATGGGCCCAAATAATGCTCCAAACATAATGGGCCCCATTTCTAATGCTCTATTGTATAATGGGCCCTGTAAATGCTGCTCCAGTGTCTGATGTCCACCTTTGGAATGTTCCAGTGTATGGTGGGCCCCATCTATCATTCTCCAGAGTATAGTGCTCCCCAAAAATTGCTGTCCCAACATTGAAAACAATCAAATAAGTCTCCTCGCTAGGGAATCCCTGTACTTGTCTGGACAGGTGCTGTAGCTTGCTTAACAGCTCGCCAGCCGTTCTCACGCCCAGTATGGATTACACGTGATTGCACAAAGGTGAGAAAGGGTACCGTATCCCCAGATAACATGTATGGATAGCGTACACATTCAAAATATATGTCTCAGGAGGCAGGCTCAGACGGTGTTAGGCCCAGTATGGATTGCACGTCATTGCACAAAGGTTAGAAAGGGTACCGTATCCCCGGATAACATGTATGGATAGCGTACACATTCAAAATATATGTCTATACAGCATGAGGCAGGCTCAGACGGTGTTAGGCCCAGTATGGATTGCACGTGATTGCACAAAGGTTAGAAAGGGTACCGTATCCCTGGATAACATGTATGGATAGCGTACACATTCAAAATATATGTCTATACAGCATGAGGCAGGCTCAGACGGTGTTAGGCCCAGTATGGATTGCACGTGATTGCACAAAGGTTAGAAAGGGTACCGTATCCCTGGATAACATGTATGGATAGCGTACACATTCAAAATATATGTCTATACAGCATGAGGCAGGCTCAGACGGTGTTAGGCCCAGTATGGATTGCACGTGATTGCACAAAGGTTAGAAAGGGTACCGTATCCCTGGATAACATGTATGGATAGCGTACACATTCAAAATATATGTCTCAGGAGGCAGGCTCAGACGGTGTTAGGCCCAGTATGGATTGCACGTGATTGCACAAAGGTTAGAAAGGGTACCGTATCCCCGGATAACATGTATGGATAGCGTACACATTCAAAATATATGTCTCAGGAGGCAGGCTCAGACGGTGTTAGGCCCAGTATGGATTGCACGTGATTGCACAAAGGTTAGAAAGGGTACCGTATCCCTGGATAACATGTATGGATAGCGTACACATTCAAAATATATGTCTCAGGAGGCAGGCTCAGACGGTGTCAGGCACAGTATGGATTTGACGGCCCAGATTACACAGCGGAGGAGCAGGGAGAGGTAAAGATTGCAAATGCTGGGGCCCTGCCCAAGCAAGGGGGGCCCACTCGTGGGCGTCGGTACTGGCACTGGGCCCCTCATAGTACAGCGGTGTGTCTGACGGCGGGTGTGCACCACCACCGTCAGAGACACTTGATTGCACTATGAGGGACCCTGTGCCAGTGCCCGCGCCCAAGAGTCGGCCTACCCACCAGTCCAGGGCAACGGCACTCGCACGGTGTCGTGCGGTAGGTGGTGACCCCGGCCATGGGGGGGAGGCAGCACAGTTAGGGAGTTTTAGAAAGTGGCATATGTTGATGTTGGACATTCAGCTGATGCAAAAGGCGAAATAGGTGAAGTACCAGGAAGAGGTGGACAAAAGCAAGCCATTTTTCTGTCACCCTATGTGTCATCAGGGGAAGGTGGGACAAAATCCTTGGAAACCCATGCGTGGTTCATTTTAATGAAGGTTAGATCATCCACATTTTGGGTTGACAGACGGGTCCTTTTTTCTGTCAGGATTGATCCAGCTGCACTGAAGACTATTTTCGATAGCACACTTGCAGCTGGGCAAGCGAGCTCCTGTAAGGCATATTGGGCCAATTCAGGCCAGGTGTCCAGTTTAGCGGCCCAATAGTCAAAGGGGAATGACCTGTGTGGGAGAACATCGATATGGGAGGAAAAGTAGTTTGTTACCATAGTTGACAACTGCTGTCTCCTGTCACTTTCCATCGATGCAGTATTACCAGTTGTGTGAGCGGTATTTGAAAAATCAGTCCACAACATTGTCATGAAACCCCTGTCTCCAACACCACTTCTGCTGTGTGCACCACGAACACCTCTGCCAAGCTGCCCCCGGCCCGTACGGCTCGTGTGAGAACCATCACCGCTGCTGTGTGCTGGGAATGCCTCAAGCAACCGATTTACCAGAGTTGCTTGTTTATTAGCCAATATTAGGTCAAGGTTCTCCTGTGGCATGATGTTTTGTAATTTGCCTTTATAGCGTGGATCCAGGATGCTGGCCAACCAGTAGTCGTCATCGTTCATCATTTTGGCAATGCGGGGGTCCCTTTTTAGGATCCGCAAGGCATAATCTGACATGTGGGCCAATGTTCCCGGTGTCAATGATGCACTGCGAGTGCTGGGTGGAGGAGCACTTTCTGGCAAATCCACATCCCTCCAGTCACGCACAAACCCTGTACCAGACCTTGCCACGCCAACATTTTCACTTGCCCCACGAGATGCATCCTCCTCCCCTAAGTAATCATCCCCATCATCCTCCTCCTCCTCCTCCTCTTCTTCCTCCACCTCGTCCAGGAGAGGTCCCTGAGCAGACAATGGCTGAATGTCATCAAGGATTCCCTCCTCCTCTTCCTCCTCATCAACATTGGCTGCAGACGCCTGCTCCTTAAGGTGCGTCAAAGTTTGCATGAGCAGACGCATAAGTGGGATGCTAATGCTTAGGATGGCGTCGTCTGCGCTTACCAGCCGTGTGCATTCCTCAAAACACTGAAGGACTTTACAGAGGTCATTCAGCTTCGACCACTGCACACCTGTCAACTCCATGTCTGCTCTCAAAGTGCCTGGCCGTGTATCCTCCCACAAATGCATTATGGCCTGCCTCTGCTCGCACAGCCGCTCCACCATGTGCAGGGTGGAGTTCCACCTTGTTGCAATGTCGATAATGAGGCGGTGGTTGGGAAGGTGGAGCAATCGCTGCATTCTGCATACGAACGGAGTGTACAGGCGACCGGCGGATGTGCGCGCACAGTCTTCGCACCTTCTGGAGCAGGGCTGTTAACTCCGGATAATTTTTGAGGAAGCACTGCACCACCAGGTTCAAGGTGTGAGCCAAGCAAGGTATGTGGCTGAGTTTTGAAAGGGCTATGGCTGCCACAAAATTACGGCCGTTATCACTAACTACCTTGCCTGCCTCAAGATGTACACTGCCCAGCCATGACTCAGTTTGTCGCTTCAAGTACTCGGCCAGCACCTCGGCGGTATGTCTGTCGCCCAAACACATCATCTGCAACACAGCCTGCTGACGCTTTCCACTAGCTGCTCGATAGGGGGACACATCGTGTGCAACAGTGGCAGCTGCAGATGGAGTGCTCGTACGACTGCGCTCTGTGGACGAGCTTTCGCTTCTGGAGGAGGAGGAGGAGGAGGAGGAGGGTGGAACGCCTACAGCCAACTGTTTCCTATACCGTGGGCTAGGCAGCACTGTCCCACCACCGCTGTCCCCTGTGGACCCTGCATCCACCACTTTAACCCAGTGCGCAGTGATGGACACGTAACGGCCCTGGCCATGCCGACTGGACCATGCATCAGTAGTGAGGTGCACCTTTCTGCTCACTGACTGCTTGAGTGCATGGACAATGCGGTCTTTCACATGATGGTGGAGGGCTGGGATGGCTTTGCGAGAGAAGAAGTGGCGACTGGGTAGGTCATAGCGTGGTACTGCATAGGCCATGAGTTCGCGGAAAGCTGTGCTTTCCACCAACCGAAAGGGCATCATCTCAAACGAGATTAGTTTGGCAATGTGGGCGTTCAAACCCAGTGTACGCGGATGAGAGACTGAGTACTTTCTTGACCTACTCATAGTGTCTGGGAGGGTGAGCTGGACTTGAGAGCTGCATATGGTGGAAGTAGCGGTGGACAGGGCGGACTGAGAGAGGGTTGATGATGGTGATGGAGTTGGTGTTCTTTCTGATGGCCTAGAATCAGTCTTTCGTTGATATAACAGTGGGATTCCCTGACTGCTGTGGCCTTGCAACGACACCTCAACATTTGCTGCTGTGCTAACCGGTGGGCTTACAGTGGGGGAAACAATGTAGCGTTGCTGACTACCTTCGTTGTGATCAGTTGTACATGTGGCACTTGAGGTTTGGTGTTGTGTCCACGCTTGCAAGTGCATGCTGGTTAAATGTCTAAGCATGCAACTGGTATTCAAATTTTTCAGATTTTTCCCTCGGCTAAAGGTCTTTGTGCACTTCTTACAGATAACCTTGGCCTGATCATGAGGATTTTGTTCAAAAAAGTGCCACACTGCACTCTTCCTACTTTGGCAGACATTTTGCGGCCTAGCACGCTGTGATCTTTTGACCCTCTGGACAAGCTGTCCAGCAACTCTTTTGATGTTTGGAACCTGTCTTTGGAGTGCTCCGGGCCTGCCAGATAACAGCTGTTGCGATGTCGATGTCTGCTGTGGATGCTCCTCATCTGAGCTATTGGAAGCAGCACCCTCTTCCCCCAATGGATGCCAATCTGGGTCAACAACTGGGTCATCCATCACCTCCTCTTCTATGTCATGTGCACCTTCCTCTGTGTCACCGTGTATGGTGGTATAGTGTGCGGGAAGGGGCACCTGAGTCTCATCAGGGTCAGAATCTGGCTCTGTACACTGCGAGGACAATGTAGTGCTCTGAGTGAATGTACCAGCAGAATCATCCATCAGCGGCTGTGCATCAGTGCACTCCATGTCAGATTCATCTTGGCCTGGGTAATTCACCATTTGACTTGATAATCCAGGCATGGTATGTGAAAACAGCTCCATGCAGTAATCAGTAGTATGGCCTGCGTCATCTTTCAATCTTGGTTGGGGTGAAGGACACAAGGAAAGGTGTGGTTCATGAACATGAGCCTCCAATGACGACTCAGTGCTTTTACTTTTTACAACTGAAGAAGAGGAGGCGATAGAGCTGGAGGCTGAGTCAGCAATGTAAGACAAAACTTTTTCCTGATGCTCTGGCTTTAAAAGCGGTTTGCCAACTCCTAGAAAACTAAGCGTTCGAGGCCTTATGTAGCCAGACGATGACGCAGGGTCAGCACCTCCTGCATTCGGTCCTATTTTGCTCTTGCCACTACCATCAGATCCACCACCAACACCATCATTACCAGCTGCCAACCCCCGCCCAATTCCACGGCCTCTTCCACCAGCCTTCCTCATTTTTGGTAGAAATGTAGACAAAATCCAACAAACTATATAGTAATGTAAAACAAGGTACAAGGTGTCTATAGGGCAGGGGAGATTTTGAATTTCTGCACACACTTGTGGACAGTGGACACTTTTGGATTGTGTGAGGCCCACTGATATCTGAGCGCTATGTGACAGGCTCGATGGCACTGCTGTGACAAAAGTGACTAGAGGATAAGGGAGATTTTGAATATCTGCACACACTTTTGGACACTGGACACTTTTGGATTGTGTGAGGCCCACTGATATCTGAGCGCTATGTGACAGGCTCGATGGCACTGCTGTGACAAAAGTGACTAGAGGATAAGGGAGATTTTGAATATCTGCACACACTTTTGGACACTGGACACTTTTGGATTGTGTGAGGCCCACTGATATCTGAGCGCTATGTGACAGGCTCGATGGCACTGCTGTGACAAAAGTGACTAGAGGATAAGGGAGATTTTGAATATCTGCACACACTTTTGGACACTGGACACTTTTGGATTGTGTGAGGCCCACTGATATCTGAGCGCTATGTGACAGGCTCGATGGCACTGCTGTGACAAAAGTGACTAGAGGATAAGGGAGATTTTGAATATCTGCACACACTTTTGGACACTGGACACTTTTGGATTGTGTGAGGCCCACTGATATCTGAGCGCTATGTGACAGGCTCGATGGCACTGCTGTGACAAAAGTGACTAGAGGATAAGGGAGATTTTGAATATCTGCACACACTTGTGGACACTGGACACTTTTGGATTGTGTGAGGCCCACTGATATCTGAGCGCTATGTGACAGGCTCGATGGCACTGCTGTGACAAAAGTGACTAGAGGATAAGGGAGATTTTGAATATCTGCACACACTTTTGGACACTGGACACTTTTGGATTGTGTGAGGCCCACTGATATCTGAGCGCTATGTGACAGGCTCGATGGCACTGCTGTGACAAAAGTGACTAGAGGATAAGGGAGATTTTGAATATCTGCACACACTTTTGGACACTGGACACTTTTGGATTGTGTGAGGCCCACTGATATCTGAGCGCTATGTGACAGGCTCGATGGCACTGCTGTGACAAAAGTGACTAGAGGATAAGGGAGATTTTGAATATCTGCACACACTTTTGGACACTGGACACTTTTGGATTGTGTGAGGCCCACTGATATCTGAGCGCTATGTGACAGGCTCGATGGCACTGCTGTGACAAAAGTGACTAGAGGATAAGGGAGATTTTGAATATCTGCACACACTTTTGGACACTGGACACTTTTGGATTGTGTGAGGCCCACTGATATCTGAGCGCTATGTGACAGGCTCGATGGCACTGCTGTGACAAAAGTGACTAGAGGATAAGGGAGATTTTGAATATCTGCACACACTTTTGGACACTGGACACTTTTGGATTGTGTGAGGCCCACTGATATCTGAGCGCTATGTGACAGGCTCGATGGCACTGCTGTGACAAAAGTGACTAGAGGATAAGGGAGATTTTGAATATCTGCACACACTTTTGGACACTGGACACTTTTGGATTGTGTGAGGCCCACTGATATCTGAGCGCTATGTGACAGGCTCGATGGCACTGCTGTGACAAAAGTGACTAGAGGATAAGGGAGATTTTGAATATCTGCACACACTTTTGGACACTGGACACTTTTGGATTGTGTGAGGCCCACTGATATCTGAGCGCTATGTGACAGGCTCGATGGCACTGCTGTGACAAAAGTGACTAGAGGATAAGGGAGATTTTGAATATCTGCACACACTTTTGGACACTGGACACTTTTGGATTGTGTGAGGCCCACTGATATCTGAGCGCTATGTGACAGGCTCGATGGCACAGCTGTGACAAAAGTGACTAGAGGATAAGGGAGATTTTGAATTTCTGCACACACTTTTGGACACTGGACACTTTTGGATTGTGTGAGGCCCACTGATATCTGAGCGCTATGTGACAGGCTCGATGGCACTGCTATGACAAAAGTGACTAGAGGATAAGGGAGATTTTGAATATCTGCACACACTTTTGGACACTGGACACTTTTGGATTGTGTGAGGCCCACTGATATCTGAGCGCTATGTGACAGGCTCGATGGCACTGCTGTGACAAAAGTGACTAGAGGATAAGGGAGATTTTGAATATCTGCACACACTTTTGGACACTGGACACTTTTGGATTGTGTGAGGCCCACTGATATCTGAGCGCTATGTGACAGGCTCGATGGCACTGCTGTGACAAAAGTGACTAGAGGATAAGGGAGATTTTGAATATCTGCACACACTTTTGGACACTGGACACTTTTGAATTGTGTGAGGCCCACTGATATCTGAGCGCTATGTGACAGGCTCGATGGCACAGCTGTGACAAAAGTGACTAGAGGATAAGGGAGATTTTGAATTTCTGCACACACTTGTGGACAGTGGACACTTTTGGATTGTGTGAGGCCCACTGATATCTGAGCGCTATGTGACAGGCTCGATGGCACTGCTGTGACAAAAGTGACTAGAGGATAAGGGAGATTTTGAATATCTGCACACACTTTTGGACACTGGACACTTTTGGATTGTGTGAGGCCCACTGATATCTGAGCGCTATGTGACAGGCTCGATGGCACTGCTGTGACAAAAGTGACTAGAGGATAAGGGAGATTTTGAATATCTGCACACACTTTTGGACACTGGACACTTTTGGATTGTGTGAGGCCCACTGATATCTGAGCGCTATGTGACAGGCTCGATGGCACTGCTGTGACAAAAGTGACTAGAGGATAAGGGAGATTTTGAATATCTGCACACACTTTTGGACACTGGACACTTTTGGATTGTGTGAGGGCAACTGATATCTGAGCGCTATGTGACAGGCTCGATGGCACTGCTGTGACAAAAGTGACTAGAGGATAAGGGAGATTTTGAATATCTGCACACACTTTTGGACACTGGACACTTTTGGATTGTGTGAGGCCCACTGATATCTGAGCGCTATGTGACAGGCTCGATGGCACTGCTGTGACAAAAGTGACTAGAGGATAAGGGAGATTTTGAATTTCTGCACACACTTGTGGACAGTGGACACTTTTGGATTGTGTGAGGCCCACTGATATCTGAGCGCTATGTGACAGGCTCGATGGCAATGCTGTGACAAAAGTGACTAGAGGATAAGGGAGATTTTGAATATCTGCACACACTTTTGGACACTGGACACTTTTGGATTGTGTGAGGCCCACTGATATCTGAGCGCTATGTGACAGGCTCGATGGCACTGCTGTGACAAAAGTGACTAGAGGATAAGGGAGATTTTGAATATCTGCACAAACTTTTGGACACTGGACACTTTTGGATTGTGTGAGGCCCACTGATATCTGAGCGCTATGTGACAGGCTCGATGGCACTGCTGTGACAAAAGTGACTAGAGGATAAGGGAGATTTTGAATATCTGCACACACTTTTGGACACTGGACACTTTTGGATTGTGTGAGGCCCACTGATATCTGAGCGCTATGTGACAGGCTCGATGGCACTGCTGTGACAAAAGTGACTAGAGGATAAGGGAGATTTTGAATATCTGCACACACTTTTGGACACTGGACACTTTTGGATTGTGAGAGGCCCACTGATATCTGAGCGCTATGTGACAGGCTCGATGGCACTGCTGTGACAAAAGTGACTAGAGGATAAGGGAGATTTTGAATATCTGCACACACTTTTGGACACTGGACACTTTTGGATTGTGTGAGGCCCACTGATATCTGAGCGCTATGTGACAGGCTCGATGGCACTGCTGTGACAAAAGTGACTAGAGGATAAGGGAGATTTTGAATTTCTGCACACACTTTTGGACACTGGACACTTTTGGATTGTGTGAGGCCCACTGATATCTGAGCGCTATGTGACAGGCTCGATGGCACTGCTGTGACAAAAGTGACTAGAGGATAAGGGAGATTTTGAATATCTGCACACACTTTTGGACACTAGACACTTTTGGATTGTGAGAGGCCCACTGATATCTGAGCGCTATGTGACAGGCTCGATGGCACTGCTGTGACAAAAGTGACTAGAGGATAAGGGAGATTTTGAATATCTGCACACACTTTTGGACACTGGACACTTTTGGATTGTGTGAGGCCCACTGATATCTGAGCGCTATGTGACAGGCTCGATGGCACTGCTGTGACAAAAGTGACTAGAGGATAAGGGAGATTTTGAATTTCTGCACACACTTGTGGACAGTGGACACTTTTGGATTGTGTGAAGCCCACTGATATCTGAGCGCTATGTGACAGGCTCGATGGCACTGCTGTGACAAAAGTGACTAGAGGATAAGGGAGATTTTGAATATCTGCACACACTTTTGGACACTGGACACTTTTGGATTGTGTGAGGCCCACTGATATCTGAGCGCTATGTGACAGGCTCGATGGCACTGCTGTGACAAAAGTGACTAGAGGATAAGGGAGATTTTGAATTTCTGCACACACTTGTGGACAGTGGACACTTTTGGATTGTGTGAAGCCCACTGATATCTGAGCGCTATGTGACAGGCTCGATGGCACTGCTGTGACAAAAGTGACTACAGGATAAGGGAGATTTTGAATATCTGCACACACTTTTGGACACTGGACACTTTTGGATTGTGTGAGGCCCACTGATATCTGAGCGCTATGTGACAGGCTCGATGGCACTGCTGTGACAAAAGTGACTAGAGGATAAGGGAGATTTTGAATCTCTGCACACACTTTTGGACACTGGACACTTTTGGATTGTGTGAGGCCCAATGAATATCTGAGCGCTATGTGACAGGCTCGATGGCACAGCTGTGACAAAAGTGACTAGAGGATAAGGGAGATTGGATTGCTTTTAAAAAAGCAGTTTGCGGAGCAGTGGGTAAACAGCAATGCCAGCCTGTCAGGAAGCCTTAGAAGGCAGCCCAACAACCAACACCACTGATACACCACTATATAGCCTCCCCTTGCACTGCACACACAGTGACTGGCGTGTTGTGCAGGCCAAATTGCTAGCAGCAGAAGCAGTTTTTTTTTCTTCTCAGCAGGACAAAAAAAAAAATTGGGATTGCTTTTAAAAAAGCAGTTTGCGGAGCAGTGGGTAAACAGCAATGCCAGCCTGTCAGGAAGCCTTAAAAGGCAGCCCAACAACCAACACCACTGATACACCACTATATAGCCTCCCCTTGCACTGCACACACAGTGACTGGTGTGTTGTGCAGGCCAAATCGCTAGCAGCAGAAGCAGTTTTTTTGTCTTCTTCCCTGCCTAACGCTCTCCCTACAGAATCAGCAGCAACCTCTCCCTATACTAAGATCGGCAGAAGTAAGATGGCGGTCGGCGTGCACGCCCTTTTATACCCCCTGTGACGCCCACCAAAGCAAGCCAATCACTTGCATGCCCTTCTGAAAGATGGTGGTGACCCGTGCCTATGTCATCACGTTGCCCACAGTGTCCGTGGATCCTGATTGGCTGAAAAAGAGCGCAAAACAAACTTTTGAAACGCGACTTTGGCGCGTAAGTCGCCGACCTCGTGGCCGACCTCATCCTAGGGTCGGGTTTCGTTTCATGAAACCCGACTTTGCCAAAAGTCGGCGACTTTTGAATTTTTTCGACCCGTTTCGCTCAACTCTAGTCACAAGACATCAAACAAAGAAGTGCTTACATTTTTGTACCTGGAGTGACATAATGTCACCCAAAAGCAGTGTGAAAGACTGGTGGAAAGCATGTCAAGACACATGAAAGCTGTGATTAAAAATCATGGTTATTCCACAAAATATTGATTTCTGAAGTCTTCCTGAGCTAAAACATTAGTATTGTTGTTTCTAAATTACTATGAACATGTTTTCTTAGCATTATTTGAGGTCTGCAAGCACTGGATTTTTTTGTTATTTTGACCATTTCTCATTTTCTGAAAATAAATACAAAATTTAGTGCTTGGAAATTTAACCCCTTCACTACCAAGGGTGATTTGCACGTTAACTACCGGACCAATTTTTACAATTCTGACCACTGTACCTTTATGAGGTCATAACTCTGGAACGCTTTCATGGATCCCGGTGATTCTGACAATGTTTTCTCGTGACATATTGTACTTCATGTTAGTGGTAAAATTGCATTCAAATAACTTGCGTTTATTTGTGAAAAAAATGGAAATTTGGCGAAAATTTTGAAAATTTCGCAATTTTCCAACTTTTAATTTTTATGCCCTTAAATCACAGCGATACGGCACACAAAAAACTTAATACATAACATTTCCCACATGTTTACTTTACATCAGCACAATTTTGGAACCAAAATTTTTCTTTGTTAGGAAGTTATAAGGGTTAAAAATTGACCAGCGATTTCTCATTTTTGCAACACCATTTTATTTTTAGGGACCACTTCACATTTGAAGCCACTTTGAGGGGTCTATATGATAGAAAATACCCAAAAGTGACACCATTCTAAAAACTGCACCCCTTAAGGTGCTTAAAACCACATTCAAGAAGTTTATTAACCCTTTAGGTGCGTCACAGGAATTTTTTGAATATTAAAAAAAAAATGAACATTTAACTTTTTTTCACAAAAAAAAATACTTCAGGTTCAATTTTCTTTATTTTACCAAGGGTAACAGGAGAAATTGGACTGCAAAAGTTATTGTGCAATTTGTCCTGAGTACGCTGATACCTGATATGTGGGGGGGAACCACTGTTTCGGCGCATGGCAGAGCTCAGAATGGAAGGAGCGCAGTTTGACTTTTTCAATGCAAAATTGGCTGGAATTCAGATCGGACGCCATGTCACGTTTGGCGAGCCCCTGATGTACCTAAACAGTGGAAACCCCCCCAAGTGACCCCATTTTGGAAACTAGACCACCCAAGGAACTTATCTAGATATGTTGTGAGAACTTTGAGCCCACAAGGGCTTCACAGAAGTTTATAACGTACAGCGGTACAATTAAAAAATCATATTTTTTCCACAAAAATGATCTTTTCACCCCCAATTTTTATTTTGCCAAGGGTAACAGGACCCTAAAAGTTATTGTGCAATTTGTCCTGAGTATGCTGATACCCCGTATGTGGGTGTAAATGACTATTTGGGCGCATAGCAGAGCTCGGAAGGGAAGCAGCGCCATTTGACGTTTTTTGGCTAGAATTGAGATCGGACACCATGTCGCGATTGGAAAACCCCTGATGTACCAAAACAGTGGAAACCCCCCACAAATGATACCATTTTGGAATCTAGACCCCCCAAGGAACTTATCTAGATGTGTGGTGAGAACTTTGAACCCCCAAGGGCTTCACAGAAGTTTATAAAGTACAGCAGTACAATTAAAAAATCATATTTTTTCCACAAAAATGATCTTTTCACCCTCAATTCTTATTTTTCCAAAAGTAACAGGACCCTAAAAGATATTGTGCAATTTATCCTGAGTACACTGATACCCCACATGTGGGTGTAAATCACTATTTGGGCGTATGGCAGAGCTCGGAAGGGAAGCAGCGCCATTTGACGTTTTTGGCTGGAATTGAGATCGGACACCATGTCGCGTTAGGAAAGCCCCTGATGTACCAAAACAGTAGAAACCCCCCACAAATGACACCATTTTGGAAACTAGACCCCCCAAGGAACTTATCTAGATGTGTGGTGAGCACTTTGAACCCCCCAGTGCTTCACTGAAGTTTATAACGTCCGTGCATGAAAATAAAAAAATCGTATTTTTTCCACAAACATGATCTTTTAGTCCCCATTTTTTTATTTTCCCAAGGGTAACAGGAGAAATTGGACCCCAAAAGTTGTTGTCCAATTTGTCCTGAGTACGCTGATACCTCATATGTGGGAGAAAACTACTGTACGGGCACACGTCGGGGCTCGGAAGGGAAGTAGTGACGTTTTGGAATGCAGACTTTGATGGAATGGTCTGCGGGTGTCATGTTGCGTTTGGAGAGCCCCTGATGTACCTAAACAGTGGAAACCCCCCACAAATGACCCCATTTTGGAAACTAGACCCCATAATGAACTTATCTAGATGTGTGGTGAGCACTTTGAACCCCCCAGTGCTTCACAGAAGTTTATAACGACCGGGCGTGAAAATAAAAATATCGTATTTTTTCAACAAACATCATCTTTTAGTCCCCATTTTTTTTATTTTCCCAAGGGTAACAGGAGAAATTGGACCCCAAAAGTTGTTGTCCAATTTGTCCTGAGTACGCTGATACCTCATATGTGGGAGAAAACTACTGTATGGGCACACGTCGGGGCTCGGAAGGGAAGTAGTGACGTTTTGGAATGCAGACTTTGATGGATTGGTATGCGGGTGTCATGTGCGTTTGGAGAGCCCCTGATGTACCTAAACTATTGAAACTCCCCACAAGTGACCCCATTTTGGAAACTAGACCCCCCACGGAGCTTATCTAGATGTGTGGAGAGCACTTTGAACCCCCAAGTGCTTCACAGAAGTTTATAACGCCTGGGCGTGAAAATAAAAAAAACATTTTTTTCCGCAAAATTATATTTTTGCCCCCAATTTTTTATTTTCCTAAGGGTAACAGGAGAAATTGGACCCCAAAAGTTGTTTTGTAATTTGTCCTGAGTAGGCTGATACCCTACATGTGGGGGGTAAAACACTGTTTGGGCACATGGCAGAGCTTGGAAGGGAAGGAGCACCATTTGACTTTTTCAACGCAGAATTGGCTGGAATTGAGATCAGACGCCATGTTGCCTTTGGAGAGCACCTGATGTGCCCAAACAGTGGAAACCCCCAATTATAACTCCAACCCTAACCTCAACACACCCCTAACCCTAATCTGAGCCCTAGCCCTAACCCTAGCCCTAGCCCTAACCCTAGCCCTAACCCTAGCCCTAACCCTAGCCCTAATCCTAACCCTAGCCCTAACCCTACCCTAACCCTAACCCTAGCGGGAAAATGGAAATAAATACATTTTCTTTTAGGTTTATTATTTTTCCCTAACTAAGGGGGTGATAACGGGGGGTTTGATTTACGATTTATGGCGGTTTTTATGTTTGGAGGCTGTCGCACGCTAAAAGACGCTTTTTATTGTAAAAATAGTTTTTGCATCACCACATATTGTGAGCTATAATTTTTCCGTATTTTGACCCACCGAGTCATGTGAGGTCTTATTTTTTGCAGGACGAGTTGACGTTTTTATTTGTACCATTTTCGGGCACTTGACATTTTTTGATCGCTTTTTATTCCGATTTTTGGGACGCAGAATGAACAAAAACCAGCGTTTCATGAATTTCTTTTGGGGGGTGCGTTTACACCGTTTCGCGTGCGGTAAAATTGATAACGCGTTTTTATTCTTCGGGTCAGTATGGTTACAGCGATACCTAATTTAGGTCGTTTTTTTATGTTTTGTCGGTTTTTTGCAATGAAAACAATTTTATATAAAAAATTTGTATCGCTATATTCTGCGAGCTATAACTTTTTTATTTTTTTGCGAATGATGCTGTATGGTGGCTCGTTTTTTGCGGGACAAGATGACGTTTTCAGCGGTACCATGGATATTTATATGCATCTTTTTGATCGCGCGTTATTGCACTTTTTGTTCGGTGGTATGATAATAAATCATTATTTTTTGCTTCGTTTTTTATTTTTATTTTTTAAGGGGTTCGCTAAAGGGGTTAACTAATGGGACAGTTTTATAGGGCAGGTCATTACGGACGCGGCGATACCAAATATGTGTACTTTTATTGTTTTTGGTTTTTTTTATTTTGAAAAAATGGATTTATTGGGGAATATTTTTTTTTTTTTACTAATTTATTTAGCGATTTTTTTAAAATTATTTTTAACACTTTTTTTTTTTTTTTTTTTTTACTTTATTACCTTGTCCCAGGTGGGACATCACTGTCCTGTGACAGATCGCTGATCTGTCACATCACAGATCACTGTGACAGATCAGCGATCTGTCACAGGCACTGCTGCAGACTTCCTCATGCCTGCGCTTTGCAGGCACTGAGGAAGCCAGCTTCCTCAGGCCCCCGAAGGCCCCCGTCGCCATCTTGGATCCGGGGGCCTGTAGGGAAAGAGCCCCCCGCAGCAGCGCTGCACATTGCGCTGCCGTGGGGGGCTCAGGGAAGCACGGAGGGAGCCCCCTCCCTGCTGATGCTTCCCTTTAACCCCCGGTACACTGCGATCGCGTTTGATCGCGGTGTGCAAGGGGTTAACGTGTCGGGGGCGGTCCGTGACCGCCCCTGACACATTGTGCCGGGTGTCAGCTATGATAATTAGCTGACACTCGGCCGCGATCAGCGGCGCTCACCACGTGGGCGCCGCTGATCGCGATGACGTAATATTCCGTCCATGGTAATTAGGTCCATGGTCACATGGACGGAATATTACGTCAATTGTAGGTAAGGGGTTAAAGACATGTTGTCAGTAGTTTATAGAATTTTTTCATTTTACTCAAAAATATACCTATAAAAAGAAAAATCAGACAAATTGAAAATTTTGCAGTGGTCTCTTAATTTTTTCCAAAGCTGTATCATTGTGTCCTGGTTGGGGGCAGCATTATGCCCTCTCAGGGGGGCAGCATTATACCCTATGAGGGGTGCATTATACCCTATGATGGGGCAGCATTATACCCTATGAGGAGGCAGTATTATACCCTATGAGGGGCAGCATTATACCTTTTAAGAGGGCAGCATTATACCCTATGAGGGGGGTGCATTATACCCTTTGAAGGAGATGCATTATACCCTGTGAGAGGGCATCATTATACCCTATGAGGGGGCTACATTATATTCTATGGGGGCTGCATCATATTCTATGAGGGGTGGCTGCATTATATTCTATGAGGGATGAGGGGGGATGCATTATACTATATGAGGGCTGCATTATATTCTATGGGGTCTACTTTATATTCTATAAGGGGAATATTTTATATTCTATGAGGGGGATACATTATATTCTATGAGGGGGATGCAGTATAATAATAATATAACATATAATAATACATTTTATTTCTACAGTGCCGACATATTCTGCAGCACTTTACATTTCAGAGGGGACTTGTACAGACGATAGACATTACAGCATAACAATAATCACATAGATCATAACAGATATCAAGAGGAATGAGGGCCCTGCTTGCAAGCTTACAATCTATGAGGAAAAAAGGTAGACACGAAAGGTGGGTGGTAACAATTGCCCTGATTGTTTGGATAAGCCATAATGTTAAGTGTGTAACAGTACAGACACAGAGGGCTGATAGACGCATAAAGCATGTGGGAACATGATACGGGGAACCTGGTTATGGTAAAACTTTTGACTGTGCCACACAGGGATAGTTAGGTTAATGTGTTGAGGCGGTAGGCCAATCTGAATAAATGCGTCTTCAGGGCACGCTTAAAATTGTAGGGATTGGGGACTAATCGTATTGACCTGGGAAGTGCATTCCAAAGAATTGGCGCAGCACGTGTAAAGTCTTGGAGACAGGAGTGGGAGGTTCTGATATTGAGGATGCTAACCTCAGGGCCCTGTACCTTGTGCCAGTCCTTACACTGGCTAGGCATCCACTCCAGAATCCAGTACAAACTTATTACCCTCACCCACAAAGCACTCCATGGCTCAGCACCACCCTACATCTCCTCCCTTGTTTCAGTCTACCACCCTACCCGTGCCCTCCGTTCTGCTGTGTAACGATTGGCGAGGAATATGATCCAGGCTGCAGCCTTCAAGACAGATCGGAGGGGGGAAAGTTTGGTAAGAGGGAGACCGATTAGAAGAGAGTTACAGTAGTCCAGACGAGAATGAATAAGGGAAACAGTAAGAGTTTTTACGGAGTCAAAGGTAAGAAAAGGTCGAATTCTAGAAATGTTTTTGAGATGCAGATAACAAGAGCGAGCCAGTGATGTGGGGGGCAAAGGAAAGCTCGGAGTCAAGTATGACCCCAAGACAGCGGGCATGTTGCTGGTGAGTAATAGTTGAACCACACACAGAAATGGCAATGTCAGGTATAGGTACATTAGTAGAGGGAGGAAACACAAGAAGTTCAGTCTTTGACAGGTTCAGTTTCAGATATAGTGAGGACACGATGTTAGACACAGCGCTTAGACAATCGCTGGTGTTTTCTAAAAAGGCCAGTGTGATGTCAGGAGAGGAAGCGTATAATTGGGTGTCATCAGCATAGAAATGGTACTGGAAACCAAATCTACTGATTGTTTGACCAATAGGGGTAGTGTACAAAGAGAAGAGGACGGGACCTAGAACGGATCCTTGAGGAACAACAACAGTAAGTGGAAGATGAGAGGAGATGGAGCCAGCAAAAGATACAGTAAAGGAGCTGTCAGAGAGATAGGAGGAAAACCAGGAGAAAACAGTGTCCTTGATGCCGATGGAGTGGAGCATAGTGAGGAGGAGCTGATGATCCACCGTGTCAAATGCTGCAGAGAGATCCAAGAGAATTAGCATGGAATAGTGACCATTAGATTTAGCTGTTAATAGATCATTAGAGACTTTAGTGAGGGCAGTTTCAGTAGAGTGTAAAGAGCGGAAACCGGATTGGAGAGGGTTAAGAAGAGAGTTGTCAGAGAGATGGCGGATCAGACGGGAGTGTAACAGGCATTCCAGGAGTTTAGAAATGAAGGGAAGATTAGAGACAGGTCTATAGTTAGCGGCACAGTTTTGGTCGAGGGATGGTTTTTTAAGTAGTAGATGTATGATGGCATGCTTAAATGAGGAGGGAAAGATACCAGAAGAGAAAGAGAGGTTAAATATTTTAGTTAGGTCAGTGGTGACAGCAGGGAAAGGGACTGGAGGAGATGTGACGGAAATGGGTCACTGGTGCAAGTGGTTGGGCGAGAAGATGCAAGGAGCCTGCTTACTTCTTCTTCTGTAACTGGTTCAAAATCAGAGAGTGAGCTAGATTCAGTGGGAGAGGGAGGACAGTGCATGGTATGAGGTAATTGGGAGAAAATTTCCTGTCGGATATGGTCAATTTTTTCTTTGAAGTAATTGGCCAGATCGTCAGCTCGAAGCTCCGTGGTTGGAGCCTGCACTCTTGGGTTGAGCATGGAATGAAAGGTGTCAAAGAGACGTTTAGGGCTATTGGACAGTGAGGTGATGAGGGTGTTGAAAATACGCAGGTTTGTTTGGAGAGGTGAAGGGCAGTGTTGTATGTTGTAAGCATAAACTTATAATGGATGAAATCTTTGTGTAGATTGGATTTTCTCCACAGACGTTTGGCACACCTGCAGCACCGCTTGCAGGAAGTGTGTTTGCAGGGTGTGCCAGGGTTGTCGCTGTCTGTGTTGTGTTGTTCTATGCATAGGAGGTGCAAATTCATCCAGGGCACATTGAAGTGTTACATTGTAATGCTTCAGTGCAGAATCTGGACATGAGAGGGAGGAGATAGGGGCCAATGAAGACTGCAAGTTCTTCATAAGTTTCTGGGTGTTAATGGCCTGTATGTTTCTATAAGTATGGACAGCGGGGGTGACTTGAGTGGCCTGGCAGTTCTTGATAGAGAATGAAAGAAGTTTGTGGTCAGAAAGTGGGAGAGGGGAGTTTGCAAAATCATCCACTGCACAAAGCCGGGAGAAGACCAAGTCGAGGGAGTTTCCATTTTCATGCGTTGGAGAATTAGTAAGCTGCAAAAGGCCAAACGAGGAGGTTAGAGATAAAAGGTGGGTAGCAGATGGGGAGAGGGGAAGAGCAATGGAGATGTTGAAATCGCCCATGATGAGGGTAGGGGTGTCACAGGAGAGAAAATGTGGAAGCCAAGTGGCAAAATGATCCAGAAAATGATGGGAGGGGCCGGGAGGATGATACATCACTGCCACGCACATGGAGAAGGGGGTGTAGAGTCTGACAGCATGGACCTCAAAAGAAGGGAAGACAAGTGAGGGTACTTGAGGGATAACCTGCAAGGTACATTTGGATGATAGAAGCAGACCAACGCCTCCACCTGCTCTTTTGTCTGATCTTGGGGTATGAGAAAAGTGTAATCCCCCATATGAAAGAGCAGCAGCAGCATTAGTGTCTGACTGCTGGATCCAGGTTTCAGTAAAAGCCAGGAGGTTGAGAGAATTTGAAAGAAAGAAATCATGGATGAAGGAGAGTTTATTACACACTGAGCGAGAATTCCAAAGGGCACAATTAAGAGAGACAGAAGGCATGCAGGGAATATTAATAAGATTAGAGGGGTATACTATATGAGAGGGCTACATTACATTCTATGAGGGGCTGCATTATATTCTATGAGGGGGCTACATTATATTCTATCAGGAGGCTACATTATACTATATGAGGTGGCTACATTATTCTATATGAGGGTGCTACATTATATTCTGTGAGGGTGCTAAATTATACTATATGAGGGTGCTACATTATATTCTATGAGGGAGCTGTATTATACTATATGAGGGGGCTACATTATATTCTATGAGGGGGCTACCCCAACTCCTGCTACATAATTAAGATGTGTTTTGCCTTTTATTATACCCCAAAATTAGCGTGTTTTATCGTACAATTGGTGGTCTTGTATTTATTTCTATGTAGCTACATAGTGGGCCCCAAGGTGCTCCAGTCCGACATGGCTGACCTGTGTCACTTTATGTTCTAATACCTCTGGAATGCATCAATGGATCCCACTGATTCTGAGACTGCTTTATTTGTGTGCGACATATTGTACATGGCACTGGTAAAATGTTTTCAGCATGACTTGAGCTTATTTATCAAAAAAACAGAACTTTGGCAAAAATGTTGAAAATGTTGAAATTTTCAACATTTTCATTTTTATGCCCTTAAATCAGAGAGTTATGTCGCACAAAATAGTTAATAAATAACATTTCCCGTATGTCAACTTTACATTTGCACAATTTGTTTAACTTTTCTGTCACTAAGTTAGAAAGGTTAAAAGCTCATCAGTGATTTCTCATTTTTCCAAAAAAATTTACAAAACCATTTTTTTAGGGAGCACATCACATTTGAAGTGACTTTGAGGGGTCTATATGACAAAAAATGCCCAAAATTGACACCATTCCAAAACTGCACCCCTCAAGGTGCTCAAAACCACATTCAAGAAGTTAATTAACCCTTCAGGTGCTTCACAGGAGCTGAAGCAATGTGGAAGGAAAAAACATTATATTAGATCCAATTTTTTTATTTTCACAAGGGTAACAGGAGAAAATGAACCCCATTTGTTGTGGAATTTCTCTTGAGTATGCCAATACCCCATATGTGGGGGAAAACTACTGTTTAGGCGCACGGCAGACCTCGTAAGGGAAGGACCACATTGTCACTTTTTGAACGCAAAATTGTCTGGAATGGAGAGCGGATCCCTGATGTGCCTAAACAGTGGAAAACCACCAGAAGTGACCCCATTTTGGAAACTAGACCCCCTAAGGAACTTATCTAGATATGTGGTGAGCACCTTGAACCCCCTAGGTGCTTCACAGAAATGTATAAGTTAGAGCCGTGAAAATAATAAATAACATTTTTTTCCCCAAAAAATGTTCTTTTAGCCCCAATTTTTTATTTTCACAAGGGTAACAGGAGACATTGGACCCCAAAATGTGATTTTCAACTTCTTTTGAGAACGCGGATACCAAATTGTAGGGAAAAACTACTGTTTGGGCTCAGAAATGAAGGAGTGATGTTTGGAATGCAGACTTTGATGGAATAGTCTGGGGTGTCATGTCGTGCTTGGAGAGCCCCTCATGTGCATAAACAGAAAAAAACCCCACTAGTGACACTATATTGGCATTGATCTAGTGTTTTCCTGGTATATGAATTTTTTAATGTGGTGGTATACGTGAGTTGTGTAGAGTACATTATGTTGGCTTGTGAATTGTCAGAAAGTCTGAAATAAATTTATTAGTCCATGGATGCATGGTAGACTCTGAAACAGTCTTTCATACACAGACCAGTTTTGTCAGGGCAAGTGTCACACTGATAAATTGTGTCCTTTCGTATTCCCCTTCTGTAACACACTTTGTGCCATTTTTGAGACCTTCCTCTCTTTCCAGTTTGAGGGACCTCACCAGAGAAATGTTGCTCTGGTACAACATGGGTACCTTCAGTTCCGGAAGTACTGGAGACCCTTTTTTCGTGACTGACAAATATTAGAGCTTTGATCACTGCTTCCTGGAACTGAAGGAAGGTCCTGGTCTGGCCTGCACATCATGATAGCACAAAGGAGTTATACATTGCCATCTGTATGATATGAATGGTCAGCTTCTTGTACCACACCCACACCTTGGCTTCTCATGGCACTCTATGGCTGGAGGACTTGATCAGAGAGATCACCCCCCCCTGTTCCTGTTGTACCCTAGTCAGGTTTAGTGACCTGTATAGAGGTACCTCGTATAGAGGTGGGGGTGCCACCATCAGCCTGTATGGTGGTCAAGAAAAGGACATCCGTCCAGCATGTTGTCCCTACATTGGGCCCTGCTCTCACTGAAGTAGCTCATGTTGAAAGGCACTTGAAGAGTGGGATGCTGGTATAAAAGTTATCTACATAGAGGTGATAACCTTAATCCAGCAGTGAATGCACCAAATCCCACATAATTTTCTCACTCACTGCCAGGACAGGGGGACATTCAGGGGGTTGAATCCGGATGTCTTTCCCTTCATAAACTCTAAACCTGTGGTGTACCCTGAGGTGTTCTCACACAGTTTGTAGAGATTAATTCTGTACCTGGCCAGGTATTGACGGAATTTGAGCCTCCCCTTGAAAATTATTAGGGACTCATCCATGCAGATGTCTCTTTGGGGAATGTACACCTCAGCAAACTTGTTGCTTAAGTGGACAATGACCAGACGAACTTTGAAAAGTCGATCAAAGATAGTGCCATGTCAGGGAGAACATTGTGCATTATCACTGTTATGCAATAATTTGTGGATGGCTTCAAAGTGTGTTGGGGCCATAGCCATGAGGAACAGTGGAGTGTTATACAAAACATCAACACTCCAATATTGCAGAATTTCTAGCTTCTTCACTATCCCCATGTGAAGAACCAAACCTCAAAACTTCATACTTTCTATGCTGTCTACAGGGTCCAGTTGGCAAATGATGAACTCGGATTTTTGGATAAAAATTGCTGGGTGTACAAATTTGTCTGTGACACCAAGAGATTTACAGCTATTGGTGTATATAGAGGAGATCCGATAGCTGCTACTGTGCAGGCTATGCCATCTTGGAGGAGGAATTTTTTTTCTTCCCTACCGGCGCCTGCGCAATAGCAGCTATCTGATCACCTCAATATACACCGAAGAAGCTACTGCGCAGGGAAGGCAGATGCTATTTTGAAATTGATTTTTTTTTCATATTCCTCAGGAAAACCTCAACCACATTTATTAACAACACAGTAAACATGCAATTGTGCTGCAGCGCAGATGCCACGGCCGACACCTGCCTGTAGAACAGGTTTTTTTCTTTTGAAGTATGTACATATATTCATCATGTAAACGAGGGGGCAGATCAGTGAGGCATCAGTGACCTGTCAGCAGTCTGCATTATGAATACCTAATCAGAGCACCATGTGAAGCCCCCCCATGTCCGCCCCAAAGCACGAGCATATCATTAACTCAAAATTGAAAATAAAGATTTAACAACAACCACAAGATGGAGTTAATCAACCAAGGTATCATTTTAATCAGTATAATGGTGCCAACGTGACACTGTCTGTAGGTTACTGTGCACAATCCTGCTGACAGATTACATTTAAGCAACTAAAAATCACTATGAGGCTAAAGCATTAAAAGAAAATTGTCTTTATTAGCAGAAAAACAAAAATCCATTACTGGAACCTTTTAATGTGCTAATTAGACAAATCAGGCCTTCGCAAGCTAAAATATTGCTCTATGTGTATGTAGCCCAAGAACAGATCTCTCAAAGCTACACTATCTAACTAAAAAGTGTAGCAAATGAAAACATTGCCCTAAAAAATTTTTGGTGTCGTCGTGTGGAACATGTGTTTGAAAAGCAAGACATACATCTCTCTTTAGCCTTCCATGAAAAAAAAAACAACTTGGCAAACTCATCCAAAGAATGTTGACTACACATGAGCATAATGCAATTTGAAATAACGGTTTAGAAATTCCTTTCTTGGTGAAATACCACATACATCTGCTAAACACAAGAACAGAAATTTGACAAAGACCATATTTCATTATATCTCTAATAATACTTTCTGGTTTCAAATTTAAACAAGAATGAATGTTAAAAAAGAGACTGCTCACAATAAGAGTGCCACAAAAGATAGCAGGATAATTTTACATGCTGACTACAAACCTATTTAGAAAAGGGATATTCGGCACTCCTGGTTGAGTGAGTCTGGTGCCCATCTAGGGTTCCATCCTACTAGACCTAGAAAGGCCTTTTTACAGCAATCTGGATCGCCCTTGTCAGCGCTATTCTCTGACAGTTCCCACACGACAATCAGTTCTGAGGACGGTCTAAACAGACCTAAACGTTAAATTGTGGATTGCCAAATAAATCTGTTATACGTTCAAACTATCCTGTATGCCTGGTTTATTGCTACTTCTACTAGATGGCCACCTATGGTTAATTATTTAATTGAAACCAGAGAAAAAAAGGGGAGCAAACGATGATTGCAAAAATATCAATATTTTTATTATTAAATAACATACAAAAAAGTGCACAAAGTCATGTTGAAGTGTCAATATGATGCAGATGAAAACACACCCGACCAACCCCTCTCCATCCAAGATGGAAATATTATCCTCATGTACATATTCTGAACATAATGCCTAAAAGAGTAAAAGCACAAAGTATGATGTTACCCTACAAAGTGTTAATGGCCATGTAGCTCAAATTACTCCAAATGCCTTCCCTGAGCAAAGCTCAAGAAAATTAGGAGAGAAAAATACCGTCCTTAGGGTGCAAGGAATCTAAGTACAAATAATCAAGCCCCAATGAAAGACAAAAGTAGTTGTCAGTTGACTACCTATCCACAGGACCTTAAAATACCCTGTGACCGCAGTCACATGACCAGGATCATCCAATCAGCGCGGCGCCATCAGCCCATGCGCTCTGAGGACGGCAGGACCCGCTGCACAGAGCAGGCATCATGCTGGACACCGGATGCCGGTCAGAAAGACCAAGGCGCCCGTGTGCAGCATAAAGATACCCCTCTGCCAGCAGCGTCCAAACCGCCGCAGAGAGATGCGCACAGCCGCCCATACAAAATCCGCTGGATCCAATTCACATAGACGTAATACACTCATAATTATGTCTCATGTATGAAAAGGGCAATCCTTAGGATCCGTACGGATAATAATCAAGATATTTAGAAGAGTCATGGCATACACGAGATCATCATATATATACATAAATGTACATCTCATATAGCATAACCAGTAAACAATTAAATCTCACATATGGAGCACATCAAGTACATAAAATAACAATATGCGGTCATGTTTCCCACGACTGTAAGGGCTGCTGGATCCAGTTCATATAGGTCTGGTACAGGTCTGGTATGGGACATGACCATAGTTGGCTGTGCGCATCTCTCTGCGGCGGTATGGACGCCGCTGGCAGAGGGGTATCTTTATGCTGCACACGGGCGCCTTGGTCTTTCTGACCGGCGTCCGGTGTCCAGCATGATGCCTGCTCTGTGCAGCGGGTCCTGCCGTCCTCACAGCGCATGCGCCGATGGCGCCACGCTGATTGGATGATCCTGGTCATGTGACTGCAGTCACAGGGTATTTTAAGGTCCTGTGGAGAGGTAGTCACCATCTCCTTGATAAAGCTGCCGGTTTGCGCTGCGAAACACGCTTCGGGGGTCACTGCCAGACGTTCCCCTCTCCTCCTTATCCTCTGGTAAGATCTTCAACTGACAACTACTTTTGTCTTTCATTGTGGCTTGATTATTTGTACTTAGATTCCTTGCACCGTAAGGACGGTATTTTTCTCTCCTAATTTTCTTGAGCTTTGCTCAGGGAGGGCATTTGGAGTAATTTGAGCCACATGGCCATTAACACTTTGTAGGGTAGCATCATACTTTGTGCTTTTACTCTTTTAGGCATTATGTTCAGAATATGTACATGAGGATAATATTTCCATCTTGGATGGAGATGGGTTGGTCAGGTGTGTTTTCATCTGCATCATATTGACACTTCAACATGATTTTGTGCACTTTTTTGTATGTTATTTAATAATAAAAATATTGATATTTTTGCAATCATCGTTTGCTCCTCTTTTTTTCTCTGGTTTCGAATAGATTACAGGAGCTGATGTGGCTTGTGCCGTGGGTGAACAAATTGTTTTGACATCACCCATTGGCAATATAGCAATCTAAATGGGATCCCTGTTAATATTAATTATTTAATTGTAGGTAACCTCCTCAACAGGTATTCAGTCAGCAGCATCTCATGTAGATTTTCCATTCATGCAATTTCTTTTAAACCATATTCTTTAACTTTAGTCCACATGTTGGGGGAACTTGAGGAGAAACATTGCTCTACACTTTTTATTAACTGAGCTACATAGTGACCGAGTTGAGATACCGCTAAGTGACGGCTGGGGTTCCTCAGTACCTTTCTCACTCAACAGGTGCTGCAAAATGAATGTCCATTACTCTGAAACACACCTCGCAACATCATCTCATTTCCATTGCTAGCTCTGAATCTCTGGGCCCCTCACAGTGAGCCAAGATTTTTAGCTGTGATATGGTCTGGGGCAGTTCTGCGCATGCATGCACAAGGTCACAGCACACATGAGACCTCGGACCATATTAAGGCACATTAAATTCAATTTCCCTTGAAAATCTACATGTACAGGCAAATTTGAATACCACTCTCCTCTCCGGACCCTCCTCTCCTCACCTGCTGCTTTTGCTGAAATACCAGGTCTCTCCCATTAAGCCGGGACCTCAGGCTCTGATGAGGCCTGGAACAAGTTCTGTGCATACCCGCATAAGGTCAGAGTGTACATGAGACCCAAGACCATAATAAGGTACATAAAATTCAATGTCCCCGGAAAATCTGCGCGAACAGGAAAATTTGAATAACGCTCTCTTCTCGGGACCTTCCTCGGCGCAAATTCAAATTCCCACTGCTTACATTAAAATCCCTGTGCCTATCCCAGAGAGCCAGGACTTCAGACTTTAATGAGGCTCGGGACGGTTCTGCGCTTGTGCGTACAAGGTTGTGGCACATGAGATATCCCAGAGCATAATAAGGGACATTAAATTCAATTTCTCTGAGAAAATTGGAACCAACAAACAAATTTGAATTTTGCCTGATCTGCTATTGTGTCTCCCAATGCTGCAACCCCCACCGATAACTAGAACCAGGTCCCCGAGTTCACAGCTCCATCGTACAGTGCTCAGCTATTTCTGATAGCTTCACAGACACAGAATAGTGTGTGAGTGTATGAGTATGGACATTAGCCATTAAAACTCTTCTCACTTAAGGAGGATCCAACCCTCTTTCTATTGACTGTTTGGGTCTCAGCAGCCACATATTTATCACCTACTAGCTGAAGAGCCTGGCATTGCCTGGGCATAGTAACCAACTGTGGTTAGTTATAACAAATTATAATGATTATATTGCACATAAAAACATTTCACATCATATATTCCTCACTACAGATTTGCAACACAAATTAACTAAATGATTACCCAAGTATTGATAGTGTTTTATTTTCAACTCATTCAAGAGCCTTTTGATAAACAACATGTGTATCTGTGTATCTAACCCTATCCTTTGTGATAATGTCTGCTGAGCTGTGTACCTAATCCTCTCCTGTGTGATACTTTCTGCTGAGCTGTGTATCTAATCCTATCGTTTGTTACTGACTGCTCAGCCATGTATCTAATCCTATCCTGTGTGATACTGACTGCTGAGCAGTGTATCTATTCCTATCCTGTGTGATACCATCTGCTGAGCCGTGTATCTAACCCCATCCTGTGTGATACTGACTGCTGAGCTGTGTACCTAATCCTATCATGTGTGTTACTGACTGCTCAGTCGTGTATCTAATCCTATCCTGTGTGATACTGACTGCTGAGCTGTGCATCTAATCCTCTCCTGTGTGATACTGACTGTTGAGCTGTGTACCTTATCCTATTGTGTGTTACTGACTGCTCAGCCGTGTATCTAATCCTATCCTGTGTGATACTGACTGCTGAGCCGAGTATCTAATCCTATCCTGTGTGATACTGACTGCAGAGCCGTGTATATAATAATATTCTGTGTTATATTGTGTGCTGAGCTGTGTATCTAATCCTATCCTGTGTGATACTGTCTGCTGAGCCATGTATCTATTCCTTTTCTGTGTGATACTGACTGCTGAGCCGTGTATCTACTCCTATCCTGTGTGATACTGACTGCTGAGCTGTGTATCTAATCCTATCCTGTGTGATACTGACTGCTGAGCCAAGTATCTAATCCTATCCTGTGTGATACTGCCTGCTGAGCCGTGTATCTAATCCTATCCTGTGTGATACTGACTGCTAAGCCATGTGTCTAATCCTCTCCTGTGTGATACTGACTGCTGAGCTGTGTATCTAATCCTCTCCTGTGTGATACTGACTGCTGAGCCATGTGTCTAATCCTCTCCTGTGTGATACTGACTGCTGAGCCGTGTATCTAATCCTATCCTGTGTGATACTGGACTCCCCCTGCAGTCTGTGTCAGAGGGTGGTCTTTGTTGGCACGGTAGCAAATTGTGTTATTTCCAGCTTTACAGAAGGACGATAGCACCATAGAAATGATAATAATAGGCAAAATTGTTAAGTGAATTGGAACGCGCAGGGTTAAAATGTCGCCTCACAACATAGCCTATGACGCTCTCGGGGTCCAGACGTGTGACTGTGCAAAATTTTGTGGCTGTAGCTGCGACGGTGCAGATGCCAATCCCGGACATACACACATGCAGACATACATACACTTTTTTCCCATTATGTACAAAGGGGCAAAATTGTTTGGTGAATTGGAACGCGCGAGGTTAAAATTTCGCCTCACAACATAGCCTATGACGCTCTCGGGGTCCAGACGTGTGACTGTGAAAAATTTTGTGGCTGTAGCTGCGACGGTGCAGATGCCAATCCTGGACATACATACAGTACATACACACACACATTCAGCTTTATATATTAGATTTGTGGATAGGCTATACATGTTTTTCTTTGAATACCACTACCAAGATCAAATCTATTGCTTTTGTTTTGCTAATCTCTTAGCTATCTTCATTATTTTTCAGATATTTAGATTTTTTACCCATATTTCATAATTATTGAACATGTACCCTGAATTCATTGATCACCATTTTAATGCAAATTGAAAGTACTTATTATTCCATTTGCAATTTTTATATAGTAATTACTTTTCCATTCTCTATTTTTAATAATTAAACAATTCTAGGTTTACAGCTTAAAACAATACAATTCTAACTCCCGTCCACCCCACCCCATTTAACCCAGCCGACTCTATCCCTTCAGAGCAGATTGAGCGGCTTCTTGATCAGCAAGTCACGCAAAGCATAACACACATGGTGAGCACATGAATATTAGGTGGAGGTACGTGCATTATCCCCCCCCCAGATACCGCAGAACGTATAGAGTTAACTATTGGAGGGAATTGGGATGCTGCTGCTGGGTTATAGTAGTAATATTGGAGCGAACTACAAAGTAATTCCATGAGTTTTCGGCACCTAGCTGTGCCTTGGCGAACACGATGCTGCTCTCAGCAGACTGAGACTTATTTCACTTTCACATTTCTGATCTCCCTGGATGACAGGCATCAGAACGCACTGTTGAAGTCTGGATTAGATTGTGACAGCCAGGGCATTCTTCTTTTCTCTACTTTCTTAAAATGAAGTGGTACATTTTGCTTTTTCCAGTTAACTTTAGCCACAAACTATTGACAGTATATACATGAGTATTATAGAGCATAAATGGTCAATGTTACCCACTGTATATGGTTAGCAGATGCAATATCCTGGGATCCATGACTCAGTTCCCACTAATGAAGTGCTAGCAACCCAGGTGTTTGCCTGGAATATTATGTATAACATTACAATTCTTAAGGGTAATGTTTATCACCATTTCCTAGTCTTTATAGCTTCCCAAGGTTTAGTTCCTATAGACATAACATTCAGCAGATGGGGAGACAACAACTGGATCAAGTTTAAGGTTTGATAAACATACAGAGATCCTTCCTCTCAACACTGGATAAGGTTCATTTTGGAAATCCATTAATTAGTACATAAACATTAAACCCTTTTAGCTAGGTCAGTTGATGGAGAAATGGAAGGAGTATACAGGAGTAGAAATTTTACACACTAACGCATCCCTTACAATAGATGTAGCAGAGTTACGTTTTTTAACATTGCTGTGTCTTATAGGTAAAACAAGATTGTGTGTAAGCTTGTTGTTTCCCCAATCTGAACATGACTCCGCTCCAAGTTAACTTTGTTACATACTGTGCGTGGTGTGCCCTACAGAGTCATCAAGATGACCTTAAACGGGGTTCCCCGACAACATAAAAGGACTTTTTAAAATTTTTTGGAATAAAAAAAGTTGCACAATTGTATGCGTTTAGAAAAAATGTTCCTCTGCTGAGATAGTCATATAAATGTGCCCCTGTATGTACTGTATAATGATTGTGTCCTTGCCTGTGTTTGCATATTTTACCTCACAGAAGTAATCAGCTATAATCTCCTGCAGTAATGTTTGTATACTCTTTTGCGTCCTCCCCTGCCCAGGAGCTGTGGTATTGTAAGGGTCGGCTGGGACTATAGTCATAGCCAGAGACACTAAAGCATCAGTGTCTTGGCCTTCCCTCACAGAAAATTGCAATCCACTGTTCAGCGTACCTGGGTCTCCAGATTCGGGTCCCCCTGGGTACTTCCCAAGCAGCGAAGGCCCTTCTCTGAGGCAACTCCCAGTAATTGAGACACAGTCCATAGTAACTTGAATGGTTTCTTTACTGACAACTTCACACAATAAATCCACAGTTGGCACATCATAGGATACACATTCATCTTTACTTGCTTCCTCAGCTCTCCCTACTTTGCTGACGCTTCTATACGGCACACGTTCGAACCGGACCGTCTTAGACTGCTTCCCAGCTTTTTCCTGGCCTAACCTCGCCATGATAACAATTCCTTCGCCCCAGACTTGAAGTCATCCGCCACCTGATTTGGTTGCCTCTGGAAAAGCATCCAACCCGTCTGTACTGCTCCCTGCAACGCTTCGGCATCCTTCTGTTCCTCACTCCATCCAACTCCCGCCTTAAAGGCATCTGCCAAGGCTATAAGTCGCCACATCTTCTCTTTACTATACTGGCACACTGTATTGATGTCAAGTGGCCATGGATAACGTGGGCTGTCCCTACTTAAACTTTGTGTGGCTGCTGAGCCGTCCTGGGCCTGTAGCCCATATGTACACTTTGGGCACCCTGGCCCCATCTCTACTAACTTCCCTTCTGATCTAACCATAACTCCCGAAAGCCCATCCTACACTTAACCCTATACTGTTAAAAGTTCTATATACTGGAGTGCCCCCCCTAGTGTTCCAAAGGAAGCACTACGCTTTCCCTATTCTACAAATGACGAACCCTAAAATGTAGTAAACATTATCACACTTATATCCAGATAAAAGCAACAATAACAATAAGATGTAGAGACACACAATGGTAATACTTAGGGCAAGGAGTAGCAGTACCATTCCATATGTGTGTTAATACATGTAAACATGTAGCAGTACCAGTTAGCAAAGAGTAATAAATACAACAATGAACATTTTTACTTAACCCCCTTTACAGTATGATCAGACCATGTTCCTGTACAGTGAGACACGGCCATTACACAGTACACAGCAGGGACACATTTATAAGATTATCTCAGCATAGGAACATTTATTTTAAACACATCCAGTTGTGGACCTTATTATTATTCCAAGATCTATTGATAAATATATACTTTATTTGTGGGAAAACCACATTAGGATTTTATACCACAAACTAAATGGCATGTACATAAAGGCACTGTATTAGTGAGTAAATCCTTTCCTGTCTTGTTGCTTTAGGGAAACCCACTTGAAATTGTATGTCAATGAGTTACAGTGGATGGGCACAACACTTACAGCTCTCCTGCCTCCCTGCCTGTTCCTCACCCATTGCCTGCCTCCTGTGTATGACTGACAGGTCAGTGAAACATTAACAACCTGACACTCAGACAAAGCAGGCAGGCAGTGGGTGGGGAACAGGCAGGGAGACAGGAGAGCTGTAAGTGTAGTGCCCACCCCATTTCACTTACAACTTATTGACATATAATTTCAACTATGGATTTCTCTAAAACAGCAAAAAGGATTTCTATAGGCAAGATAATGATTCAGTCAGCACTAAAGCACCTCTATACATGTTATTACTTTGGGATATAAAATCTTAATGGCAGGTTCTTTTAAAAAAGAGTATTCCGAGATACCAATATTGTTATCCAATCATTATCATAAGCCATTAATATCAGAGTTATCCCGCCAATCAGCCGTGCAAGCTTCAGCTCCTCCTGTGTATACACTGTTCTGTACAACCACTAGGCTAGGTATTATGGTGTGGACCCATTAAGGTGAATGGGACAATGTTACAATAGACTACATCAGGAAAAATAAAAGATGGCTTCTAGTTATAAAGAGCAATGTAAGCAATGTGGAATCTGCAGAAATCATTGGAGTTCCACTGCCCCTTTCGAAAAGCCAATAAGCGTTGTGCTGAGACTTGAATCTCACTCAATCTGATATTTAAGGCTGATCTCAATTCACATTTCTATTGTGGCTCCCGATTATAATGGGAACACTAGAGTTGAGTGAAACAGGTCAGCCAGATTCATAAGTCGCCGATTTTTGCCAAAGTCGGGTTTCGCCGACCGGTACCCGACCATGGCGTGAATTTCCCCGACTAAAACCCGACCATAGCGTGAAGTTGGTCATGCAGTTGGAAAAACCAGCACCAAAGTCAGATTTCCCAGAATGCTTGCAGGTGCCTTTTTTTCAGCCAATGAGCAAGGATGTACACTGTGGGCAACGAGATGACATGTGACGCGTATACCACCATCGTAGAGAAGGGCATTGCAGTGATTGGCTTGCTTTGGGGGGCGTCATAGTGTCTATAAAAGCCCTGAACGCTGACCTCCATTTTACTTCTGCTGATCTTAACAGTAGGGATAGGTTGCTGATTATCATTAGGGAGAGAGCTAGGTCTGTGAAGATAGAAGAAGTTCCTATGTGCTTGTGTTGATAGCAATTGTGCTGTACTGTTAGTGTGCAGTGACAGGGGAGGATTTTCTTGTTTGCAGCAGAGCGGGTTATTAGGCTGCCTGATAGCTGCATTGCTGTGTGTATACTGCTGTGCAGACTGCTTTTTACACAGCACTAATACTTTTATTCTTTTTTTCTGAACAGTTACTGACGGTTCATTTTTCCCACACCGTATAGAGCTGTACGCTCCTCCCACACTACCGTGTACCGGCTGGTATCACGGACAAATACATGGTGACTATCTGTGTGTGACTCCGGAAATAAATATGGAGATTTATATTTTCCCCTACACCGTATACAGCTGTTCGCTTCTGATACAGAACCGTATATCTGCTGTTTTTATTACGGTGAAATCCATACTGGGAGAACGTCTGTGTGTGACTCCGAAAATAAATACGGAGATTTAAATTTTCCCCTACACTGTATACAGCTGTATGCTTCTGATGCAGTACCGTATATCTGCTGTTTGTATTACGGTTAAATCCATACTGAGTGAGCGTCTGTGTGTGACTACGGAAATATATTCGGAGATTTAAATTTTTCCCTACACCGTATACAGCTGTACGCTCCTCATACAGTACCATATATCTGCTGGTATTTTTTGGTACATTTTCACAAACATAAGGAAGCATGGTGGAAGAGGCCACGGACGTGGACGGGGGGGCCAGCTGGTACTGATGGTGGTGGTGGTGCATCTGCTGGTTATGCCAAAAGCACAATAGCACCTAAGGCAGGAGGTGTTAAGCCTGCATCATTGTCTGGCTCCAGAAAGCCTGGAAGGCTCCCTTTTCTGGGAGTAGGTAAACCGCTTTTAAAGCCGGAGCATCAGGAATAGGTTTTGGCTTACATTGCCGAAACAGCCTCAAACTCTATTGCCTCCTCTTCTGAAGATTCTAAAAGTGCAAGCACTAAGTCGTCCGTGCAGGCTCCTGGTCAGGAACAACACCTTTCCTTGTGTCCTTCACCCCCACCAAAAGTGAAGGATGCGGCAGGCCACACTTCAGATTACTCCATGGAGCTCTTTTCACATACCAAGCCTGAGTTATCAAGTGAAATCCTGAATTCCCCAGTCCAAGATGAATATGACATGGAGTGCACTGATGCACAGCCAGTGCTATATGATTCTGCTGGTACATTCACCCAGAGCACTGCATTGACCTCGCAGTCTACTTAGCCACATTATGACCCCGATGAAACTCAGGTGCCCCTTCCCGCATACTATACCACCTTTCACGGTGACACAGAGGAAGGTGCAGATGAAATTGAAGAGGAGGTGATGGATGACCCAGTTGTTGACCCAGATTGGCATCCATTGGGGGAAGAGGGTGCCGCTGGCAATAGCTCAGAAGAGGAGGAGGATCCTCAGCAGGCATCGACATCGCAGCTGCCGTTATCTGGCAGGCTCATAGCAGTGTAAAATGTGTTAAAAAAACAACAAGAGTTGCAGGACAGCTTGGCCAGACGGTCAACTTAGCACAGCGTGCAAGACCTGAAAATTTTTACCATACTACTTTTTTGACCAAAATCCTATTGATGAGGCAAAGGCTATCTGTAGGAAGTGTGGAAGGACCTTTAGCCGAGGGAAAAATCTCCAAAATTTGAATACCAGTTGCATGCTTAGACATGTAAACACCATGCACTTGCAAGCGTGGATGGACTTCAAAACCTCAGGTAGCACACGTGCACCTGCTCCGACTGAAGGTAGCCAGCAACGCTACATCGCTTCCCCCACTGTAAGCCCACCGGTTAGCACACCACCAGCAAGAAATGTTGAGGTGTCGTCGCAAGGCCAAAGCAGTCAGGGAATCACAATGTTTTTCCAACAAAAGACTGCATCTAGGCTATCACCACGACCACCATCATCACCATCATCAACCACCTTTCAGTCCGCCATGTCCACCACTAGTTACAACATATGCAGCTCTCAAGTCCAGCTCACCCTAGCAGAGACTCTAAGTAGGACAAGAAAGTACTCATCCTCTCATCCGCGTACACTGGCTTTGAACGCCTACATTGCCAAACTGATCTCATTAGAGATGATGCCCTTCCATTTGGTTGAAAGCGCAGCGTTCCGAGAGCTCATGGCATACGTTGTCTCACGCCATGACCTACCCAGTCGGCACATCTTTTCTAGAAAAGCCATAACTGCCCTCCACTTGCATGTGAAAGACCGCATTGTCCATGCACTCAAACAATCAGTGAGTGGAAAGGAGCACCTCACAACAGATGCATGGGCCAGTATGCATGGCCAGGGCCATTACGTGTCTATCACTGCGCACTGGGTGAATGTAGTGGACACCCTCCATCTCCTCCTCCTCCAGAAGCGAAAGCTCGTCAACAGAGTGTAGTCACACGAGCACTCCATCCGCAGCTGCCAGTGTTGCACACGGGGTGTCCCACTGTCGAACAGCTAGTGGTAAGCGTCAGCAGGCTGTTTTAAAGATGATGTCTTTGGGCGACAACAGACACACTGTGGAGGTACTGGCCGACTACTTGCAGTGAGTAACTGAGTCATGGCTGGGCAGTCTACCTCTTGAGCCAGGCAAGGTAGTCAGTGATAACCGACGTAATTTTTTGGCGGCCATAGCCCTGGCAAAACTCAAGCACATACCTTGCCTGGCTCACACCTTGAACCTGGTGGTGCAGTGCTTCATAAATAATTATCTGGAGTTACCAGCCCTGCTCCATAAGGTGCGAAGACTGTGCTCGCACATCCGTCGCTAACCCATAGACTCCAGTCATATGCAGAGGCTGCAGCGATCGCTCCACCTCCCCAAGCACCACCTAATCATAGATGTTGCAACAAGGTGGAACGCCACCATGCACTTGGTTGAGAGGCTGTGCGAACAGAGGCAGGCTGTAATGCATTTGTGGGAGGATACACGGGCAGGCAGTTTGAGGGAAGACATCGAGTTGTTGGGTGTGCAGTGGTCAAAGCTGAAAGACCTCTGTAAAGTCCTTCGGTGTTTTGACGAATGCACATGGCTGGTAAACGCAGATGATGCCATCATAAGCATGAGCATCCCACTTATGCATCTGCTCATGCAAACTTTGACGCACATTAAAGATCTGGCATCTGCAGCGGAGAAGGAGGAGGAGGGAAGCCTTGATGACAGTCAGGCATTGTCTGCTCAGGGAACTGTCCTGGATGAGGTGGAGGAAGAGGAGGAGGAGGAGGATGAGGGGGATGATTATTTTGGGGAGGAGAATGCTTCTCAGGGGGCAAGAGAAAATGTTGGCCTGCCAAGGTCAGGTACTGAGTTTGTGCGTGACTGGAGGGATGTGGATTTGGCAGAAAGTGCTCCTCCACCCACCACTGGCAGTGCATCATTGACACCTGGAACATTGGCCCACATGTGTGATTATCTCTTGCCCATCCTAAAAAGGGACCCCCGCATTGCCAAAATTATGAAGGATGACGACTACTGGTTGGCCAGCATCCTCGATCCATGCTATAAAGGCAAATTACAGAACATCATGCCACAGGGAACCTAGCGCTAATATTGACGAACAAAAAGCAACTCTGGTAAACCGTTTGTTAGAGGCATTCCCAGCACACAGCAGCGGTGCAGGTTCTACCATGAGCCGTACTGAGCAACATGGAAGAGGTGTTCGTGGTGCACACAGCTGAAGTGGTGTTGGAGACAGGGGTTTCATGACCATGTTGTGGACTGATTTCTCGAGTACCGCTCACACGACTACTAATACTGAATCGATTGCAAAAGACAGGAGACAGCAGTTGTCAACTATGGTTCAAAATTACCTCTTCTCCCCTATCGATGTTCTCCCTCACAGTTCATTCCCCTTTGACTACTGGGCCTATAAACTGGACACCTGGCCTGAATTGGCACAATATGGCTTACAGGAGCTCGCTTGCCCTGCTGGAAGTGTGCTATCAGAAAGAGTCTTCAGTGCTGCTGGATCAATCCTGACAGAAAGAAGGACCCGGCTGTCGACCCAAAATGTAGGTGATCTCACCTTCACTAAAGTGAACCATGCCTGGGTTTCAAAGGATTTTGTCCCACCTTCCCCTGATGACACATAGGCTGCCAGCAAAATGGCTCGCTTTGTCCTCCTCTTCCTCTGACTTCTTCAATTCCTCCATTTGCAGCTGCTGAACGTCCAGCCTACACCTCAACGTATGCCAGTTTTTCCACCTTCCTAACTGGGTTGTACCCCCCCACAACTTTAGCCAAATAACCCCCAGTATTCAATGTGTTACTATTATTATAAAGTAAATTAAGGTTGACAAGCTTCAGTAATAAGAATTGATGTTGTTGTCATTGAAATGGGCACTGTAGGTGTGTTTACTGTCCTCCACTCACTCCTGACTTTTATTCCCCATTGACTTGCATTGGGGTCGGGTCGGGTTTCGGTCGAAACTCCGACTTTTTCTGATAGTCGGCCGATTTCGTTCAACTCGACTTGTGGTAAAGTCGGTTGGTCCGAAACCCAACTCGACCCTCCCGGAGTCAAAGTCGCTCATCTCTAGGGAACACCATTAACTTACTAGTTCCGTTGTGTTATCGGTCTCCAACTGGAAGACAGCTCACCGCCTGTAACATGAGACACTGTACGTTTAGCACTATTTATTAGAGGACTATCTATCTAGGACTATGGCTTTAAGGATGCCACACCATTTGGGGCAGAAACTGGCAAACAATTGGGAGTGTGAGCAGGATGGAGATTTTGTGTTGGTTAGGAAAAGGTAGGAACGGTGCTTGGAAAGCGAGGAGACAAATAAGATGCCTGGGCAGCAAATTCTGCAGACACTGGTCATGGCTGAAAAAGATGGGCAAGATGCAAGACATGTAAAAAGACATTAACTGCTATTTTTGTATGTACTTTTCTGCATTCACTTATAAGGTCCACAGAGTGAATGAGCAGAACTGGTAATTACCAATATATGGCCACTGTATGGTGATATTTGTTATGTACAGTGGTTTTTACATAGTTACAGTATGGAATTTTATTTAGTCACTACTGAGTCGTAATGTCATATTGTGGTAGCATTACTTAGCTCTTGTATAGTAACATCTATAATATAACTGTAGATGTGTCCTTCTGTCCGAAGCCTCCAGACAGGAGTCAGTACATGCCGGTGTCAATATCTCCAGGACGTCGGTTATAGTAGCTTACAGAGAGAGAGACAAAAATGTATCAATTATAGTGCTTGACACCCAGGTGTAGAACAGGATCAATAGCTAGTTATATTATATTAGTAATACTGGTCTTTGCATAATGATTGTTACCAAAGTGTATGGTATGCGACTACTACTGGTACATTATTGCAACATTTGGGTCCCCGACTTTTCATTTTGCACAATGCCATACTTTGTCTAAAATTGTCTAATTGCTAGAGCAATAAGAGGAACATGGAAAATTGCCATAAATTACAGATAATGGGGCCTTGATTATCTTCTGTTCACTTTTCAAAGTAGAAGGAACTTGAATCAATTTTAGTTTATTTTCAACGCCGATCAGAAAGTCTCCACATGCAGCTATGCCGATAACCTAACTTGTCCTTGTATAGCCTAGCCTAGCCTTTACCTTGGTAAAATACAGACATCAAGGCATCTTTCTGTCATGACAACACGCTTGCATGTACTTTACTGAAAATTATCATCATTAGTGTTCTGGAGCTCTGTTATTATAGACCATGAATGGAAGCATGGCTGCACATTTGGTTGTCAACATAACACAAGCGCATACAATCGGCTGGATAAGTCTACACGTACTCAATGACAAGCTGTACAGGTGATGATGACAAAATGAAGGGTTGGGTTGTCAACATCTCACAAACTTTCCAGATTAAGTGCCCACTCCACATTTATGCCACAAGTAATGCAGAGGATATATTAAATATACCATACAGGAATGACGCAAAATACAACATTTATTTACAATCTGAATTCCACTGTTCATGATACTTAAGAACAGAGATGAGTGAAATTATTCAAGAGGAATTGAATTCTCCCCGAATTTTGCAAAAATCTGCAGAACACTAATTTTTTCAATTTGCTTTACGCAAATTCAGCAAAATGGCAAGCAGCTGCGGGCACCATTTTGCTGAACCTCACTCCTCACCTGTCCTCCATGACTCTTTTTCCCCAGTTCCCCCTTCATGTGCATCCTGTTCAGTTACATGACTTTACGCCGTGGCTTCGATCGCTGGCTAGACCCTTCGTCATGCACATCGTGACATCGCAACAAAATGATGTGCGTTGCCTAGTCAGTGCAGAGAGATCAGAGACCTAGTTGGCCATGAGAATAACTTTTCTGTCAAATTTCCATGCAAAATCTGCATGGTTTGTTGAATCATTTTTAGTTAAGAGCCTTGGGCCCCAATTTATCAAGCTTGACATCAACAAGGTCATGCTGATTTATTAAAAATGGCATGCAATTCAACACAAATCTTACTCCAGTCTTTGACTTGAGTAATATTTGTGGTGAGTTGCATGTCATTTTTGTAATAAGACATAGCAAAGTTCAGCTTATGTATAACAGATTGCCTCCATATTTCTGCATACTCAATGAGACAAAAAACAAAACAAAAGGTGAAGTCTAAGTGAATAACCACATCAAACACTTTGTATTTCATTCAGCCTGGAAAATCTGACTCAGTATTATGAATTCCACTCTTTCTTGAAAAAGAAACTCTCTAGCTGCTAGTTAATGTAAAGTGATGCATAAAAATAACAGACAAACATGTAAAAAAGTGGAAATATTCTAATTTCTTTAAAAAAATCCTTTCTTTATAAAGGCTTATTCACCCTCTGTGATCCTGGGGGCATCACGGTGGCTCAGGTGGGTCCTGGGTTCAAATGCCACCAAGGATAACATCGGCAAGGAGTTTGTATGTTCTCCCGGTGTTTGCGTGGGTTTCCTCCAGATACCCCGGTTTCCTCCCACATTCCAAAGACATACTGATAGGGAACATAGACTGCTCACAGTAAGTACAGTATACTACAGAGTACAGTGCTTAGTTACTTCCACGAGTCTCACAGACAATGAATGTTGTGGAGGTTGAGCATGTGTACCTACACTGCACTCATGACAGGGTTGTAGAGCACCGTTCTTGGGATTGCTGGGGGCAGCGGTCAGACCACCAATGATCAGCAAATTATTCCCTATTTTATGGTTATAGAATATATGGTTATGTATTTGGTTGACGTTATAGAGGATAAAAATATATTCCCAAAATAAAAAGTTAAGTTTAACATAATCAAAATCATGAAAAAAGACACAAACAACTAAAAAAACACAAACAAAAAATGCATTTGTGGCGCCCCTGAGGGTTCAGTCGCCACAGAGGTACTGCACCTCCTCCTGAGATAAGATAATCGTTTAATCGTCCCACCATGGGGAAATTCAGAGCATTACAGCAGCAAGGCAGGAACAAGTACAGATACAGATGCATAAAGGCATTACATTGACAGTAGGTAGGTACATATACGAAAAAAAAAAAGTTATAACAGGACTATCACAACTTTGGATCTATCAGTTCACTGTTTGGGTCGTTCTCCGTTTTGGACAGTGCTGGTTATACAGCCTAACTGCAGCAGGAAGGAAGGACTTTCAATAGTGCTCCCTCTCACATTTAGGATGAAGTAGCCGGTCACTGACAGAACTGCACATCTTTGTCACGGTCTCATGCATGGGATGGGAATCATTCTTCACCATGTAGCTCACCTTGGCCAGTATCCTCCTGTCGCCAACTTCCTGAACTGGATCAAGGGGGCATCCCTGGACAGAGCTGGCCCTTCTAATCAGTTTGTCCAGCCTATTCCTGTCCCTGGTTGATATGCCACTACCCCAGCATGCGACACCAAAAAAGATGACTGATGCCACAACAGAGATGAAGAAGGATGCAAGGATTGCCCCCCTAACTCCGAAGGCTCTCAGCCTTCTGAGCAGATAAAGCCTACTGTGGCCCTTCCTGTACACTGCATCCAAGTGATGGGCCCAGTCAAGCTTATAATTAAGGATCACACCAAGGTACTTATAGGTGTCGACTATCCCAATGTCATTTCCCTGAATGTTCACCACTACTGGTGGATTATTTCCCTTGCAAAAGTCCACCACCAATTCCTTGGTCTTCCCGGAATTAATCCTAAGGTGGTTCCTCTGACACCACTCCACAAAAGCTTGGTTAGTATCTCTGTACTCTCTTTCATCTCCTCCTGTGATGAGGCCTACTATTGAAGAGTCATCAGAATACTTCTGCAAGTAGCAACTAGATGAGTTGCACTTAAAATCCGCAGTGTATAGTGTGAAGAGAAAAGGGGCAAGAACTGTACCTTGAGGTGCCCCTGTATTGCAGATCACCGTGTCTGACACACTGTCCCGAACCTTTACAAACTGAGGTCGGTTCGTGAGGTAGTTAAGGATCCAGGTGGAGAGTTGGAGGTCCACGCCAACAAGGCCCGGCTTGTCTCTCAGTAGACCTGGCTGTATGGTATTAAAAGCACTAGAGAAATCAAAGAACATTATTCTCACAGTGTTCCCAAGTTTCTCCAGGTGAGAGAGAGTCCTATCTAGAAGGTGGATAATGGCATCATCCACACCAATGCCAGGCCTGTAGGCAAACTGGAGAGGGTCCATATCCGAGCTCACTAGAGGACGGAGACGTGTGAGAACGAATCTCTCTAGTACATTCATCAGGTGAGATGTCAATGCTACAGGTCTATAGTCATTAAGGTCTATAATAAATATAAATATATGAATAAATATAATATATTAAGAGGTGTAGTATCCCACTCTCCTGGTAAGATGAAACACCTGACCAGCCTCCAACACCTGCATCCCACACAAACACAGTAGTGTGTTATGAATGAGTCACCAAAGGAGGAAAAAACAAAAATACAAGCTAAGTCCAGAAAACCGGAGATGTTGGTAGCTATCGGATGGCAGACCCCTGATCCTATCCACAACAACTAACAGTAGCCGTGGGGGGTTCCTACGATGCCCTAGACCCCTCGATCACAGCCGGAGAACTAAATAGGCCTAAAGAAAGATAGGGGAAATCTAAACTGCCCAAGAGCAGACCCCAAAGCAATAGGCAGCCCCCAACATATAATGACGGTGAAGCAAGATGAACACACTAACACAGATAGAAAGATAGGTTGAGCAAACGATGGGGCCCAAGCTAACTAAAAAGGACAGGACAGAAAAGCTGCTGTCTGCAATCCGTAAAAAACCCTACCAAAAAATGTCCCAACCGTCTGATAGGAAAAACAGGCCCTGAAGTCGCTAGGACTTAAAAATGACTATATCAGCACTCAGGTAAATTCTGAAGACAAAGCAAAGAGACAAACTGATCAGAGACAAAAATGGAACTCAGCACACCCCCGACCGGGGATGGCTGAACTCCAAAAAACAAAGCAAACAAAAACAAAACTAATAAGTTCAAAAGCAGAGCAAAAACTTATCTTTGGGAAGCAGGAATCAGACTGGTCTCCCAGAATCCAGCAGAGAAATCACCAGCGACTCAGAAGGGTGTCGGCTGCCTTATATCCAGTCAGAAGTTCCTGTTACCCAGTCATCATCTACCAGCTCAGCCTCACTACCTTCCTTCACCAGAAGAGGGAGTTCATCAGACATCGACGGTGAAGGGGAAAATGAACTCACAACAGTAGTGTAGCAGAGCAACCTTCATGGGTCCCTGCTTGGAACACGAAGAGTGCTGGGAGGTGGGTGGAGCTTAGACTGCACATGAGAGTGGGAGAATATTAGGAAAAGGGCAGTCTGTGAGAGAAGATCCCCTGAGAGGGATGGAGTGAAGGAAGTGCTGCAGCAGACTCCTGTGACCTGGAGCTGCTGGCACAGGAAAGAGCCATAGAAAGCCTGATTCTTCAGAAGAAAGATAGTTTAGTACAGAACATAAGGAGAAGAGAACTAAGGACTAGGGTCAGAGCAGAACCCTTCCTGAAGTTTGAAGTGCATGGCCGGGGTCCGGTCCCCGAGGCTGTTTGTGAAACTAATGTTCCAGCAGCAGACACCAGAGGAATAGGAGCTGTGACCACTCTATTCCCACAAAAGACTCGAAGACACGGTGGCAACCTATGTGTGAGCCGGGACATGACGGATGGAGTCCCCGAAGCAGGCTACAGTCACTTGTCATGCGAGTAGAGGTCCAAGGAACATCTGAAAGGAGGAACTTGGGTTTAACACACAGCTACAAGTACTTCATTATAAGTGCTAGAAAGGAGACGTTCAGAACAGGCACACGAAAGGAAGAGCTGGAAAAGTTAATTCCGTCTGCCTGGGAGTTGGCTGAGCCCCTGATCTGGAGACCGCGGCATTGAAGTGGGCACCTGTCTGTGCCAAGAACGTGAGTAAAAGAACTGGAACTGCATTCATCTGTCTCATTGCCTTCTTCCTGCGCCAACCCACTCAGCACTGCTACATCTCTGTGCCTAACACTGCACCATCTACTTCTCCTCACTATCTCCTCATTTGCCAATGGAGCGCCCCGCAGGGCCTGGGGGTACTCGGTACTGGGCCCGTCGACTTCAATGGGGGACGGTGTCACGGCAGCGGCGACCCGGTCCGTGGCCCAGAGGCGTCCAGTAATAAAATAGGGGAAAGTCGTGGGGTATTTATGTGGTAAAAATGAAGATGAAGTTTATTGATGGTTAAATACGTGATGCCACCTGTGGTATTCTAGTCAGAGGTGACCAGCGCTGCGGTGTTGTTTCTCTGGGATGGATGTTGGGCGCAGCTATGATGTTGTAGCCCTCCACAGGTAGAGCTGTAGTCCCAGGGCAAAGATGTTAAATAAATAGTAAAAATGGCTGTAAACATTGGGGTGCAGATAAATGAGAGAAAGACACAGAGAGCTGCAGTTTCTTTACCTTTTACTAGTAATAGGTTGCAGTCCGGAGTACCACATACAGGTGATGGAATGAGTCCGGCTCGCCTGGAGGCATTCAGGGAATCCACCATGCCAGGTGGGGATTTAGGACCTTCCTTCTGCGCTTTGTGTGTGGGTCTCCACTGTATATAACTATGCTGCGACCCTCTATTCGTGATGGTTTCACTAACCTGTACGGCTGTCAGCGTGAGCCTATTCTACGGGTACCGTCCTTTTCACCATCAGTCCCAGGCTCCTTATCCGCTGACGTGCCCTCAGGTGTTCAATGTGCACAGGAATTTACAATCCCCTGTACTTTCAGATTCAGCTATCAGGGCGTACAGTTCCTGTCAGCCTAGGACTCTGATGTCCCTTTTCTCTTTATTAGCGCTTCACTCAGGGGTCTGCTATATGCAGTATTTTAGCTACCATAGAGTCTCTCAGTCTCTGCTCTTGTCCTTTCCCTCTTCACAGATCAGCTCTGCCTATCGAGCTCCTCTCAGATCAACTCCCTGTCTTCATCTGACAGAATCTTCCAGAAAGATCTCTGTACCTCACATCCTCACGTTTAACTGTCATCATTTCTCTTCACAGCTCACAGCTGCTTCGTTTCCATGACAACCCCCTCAGCTGATTTCTAGCTGACTTACCAACCCCCTCTGCTGGCCAGAATTTATAAGGCATCTCCCTTTTCTGATCTGCAGCAGGAAATTGTGATTAAATCTATGCTGCCTGGCACGGGGGTCCCTTTCTGCCTCCAAGCATGACTTTACCCATTAGAGGGAGGTAATGTCACTGTGACAACCAGACTCTGGGGTGTCACACCAACCTCATCCACTCTGCCCTGGGACTACAGCCCTGCCTGTGGAGGGCTACAACATCATTGCTGCACCACACCATCTGTCCCAGAGAGGCAATCCTGCAGCGCTGGTCAAACTGACCATAAACCACAGGTGGCATCACGAATCCTCTCAATTACTTTATCCCCATCACTCTACCCCTTTTACATTGATCGCCTGAGGCCACGGACCGGGTCATTGCCACTGTGACCTCTCCCATTGAAATCAATGGGCCTGGCACCGAGCACCCCACGGCCTCTGGGTGCGAGCCACATATGATGAGCTACATTTTCCTGTCAAGTAGAAATAGGCTACTTACAGTATATGTAAATGTCAGTAGGTCAAAAAGTAAATAAAGGATCTTATTAAATTATTATTGAATATGTCAGAAGGATCAACCCTACTAAGCAATCTATATAGACATGTATATCATAGGAAACTGAATAAAATGATACCTTGATATCTGTGATCCGATATCTTATTCCAGAGAAATTCACCTTTTTCTTATATATAAATAAGCTGTACTGCTGGGCTATGTGCCGGACACTGATCTGCATGAGAATCTGCCTCCAAAGCATATTTTACATGAAGGGGGAGTTACCAGTGTGATGTGTATTGGCCGCTCTCCGCTCTGCGAATCTCACTGCCGAGCTGTGTGTGATTATAACTGACACATGTGCAGGTTCCTCTCAGCTACAGAGCTACAGTTGCTAGCGTGTTAGTAAGACAAAAGTTCAGCTCTACTGTTGTGTGTTAGCTACATGTCTCACACTGGTAATTCCCTCTTTCATTTCAGTGTCCGACCCATAACCCTGAACAGCTCATTTACATATTGAAAAAATGCAGATATTTCTGAAATATGACATCAAGGTATAATTTTATTCAGCTTCCTATAACCTGCATACCCATGTAGATGGCTTAAATGGGTTTATCCTACTGACAGATTTTTTTATTTTTAATTCAGATATTAAAATAGAATATTTCCTAACACTAAGAAGAAGCCTATCATGTCAGAATTGTCTCCTTTACAAGTGAGAGTGATCTGATGATACTGCATCACTCCATGGTCTATAAACTCCCCACATTGTAGTGATTTTGGAGTGCTCGCTAGGGCCATGGGGATACTCGGTATTGGGATGGTTCTTAAGGGAATGTCTCACGGCAGCAGTGACCCCCGTCCTTGGCCCTGGTTGTCCAATGAAAAATGATGATTAATGACAAAATAATTTTATAAGAGATGATTCGTGATGCTACCTGTGGTACTTGGCCAAGGATGGCTGACGCTGCTTAAAGAGACCGCTGGGGCTGATTGTGATGCAGCAGAGTTCATACAGCTCTCCACAGGTAGAGCTTAGTCGCAGTGCAATTATATTGTTAAAGATGGTGATGATGGATGTAGCGCAGGGTGAATGGCGCAGTAAGTAACTCCGAGGACACAGCAGGGTGCAGTTTCCACACTTTTACTCACGGTTTGAAGTGCAAGCCGGGGCTCTAGTTACAGATGAGAAACTAAATCTGAGCTGGAAAAGTAAATTAATGTGTATGCAAAATGTAAATGCATATCAACACATGACCTTTACACAGAGAAAACCAAAACCAAAAAACAAGTATCCTAAAATAAAAAAGTAAAAAATACATTGCAAAAATTGCATGAAGGTACTGTAGTAATAATAATAAATGTATTTATTAAACATAATTTTGATCAAAAGAATGTACAAGCCAGCCCGCCATGTCAAGGCATTCCTTGTGGGACAGTCCTAACTCTTGTATTTAAAACCTTTCCACTTGTAAAGTGACGTAAATGTGAACAAGGATCAAGGGACTGAACCACCAGTAATAGCATAGGCCAGACAGGATGGATTTTCCAACTCAAAAACAGGGTGGTCATGTGTTTATATGCATTTACATTTTGAATGCACATTCATTTACTTTTTAAGCTCAGATCTAGCTTCTCATTTAGTTCAATGTGCATTCTGTGCATATAAGGGTGTGACCGCCCTGTTTCTGAGTTGTAAAATCCAGCTGGGAGTGTTGTACCCATCAGCCATGGACTCCGGCGTCCGGCTTCTAGCGCTGTACTCTGGGGTGAGCTTGGTCACAGCTCCACTCCCCAGACTCTCTTTCACTTCTCCTCTCTTCACTCAGACTTTGTCTCTCTCAGTCCCAGATACTGACTGACTGACCCCGCCTCCAGGCCAGAACTCATAGAGAAGCTCCCCTGAAACCGAGTTTAGAGCTCCCCCTTCTGGTCTGGAGTCAGGAAAAGTGTTGACTGTAAGTGTTATCTGGTCAGGGAACCCCTCCTTAATTCCAGGCATGTCATCACACCCCTGTGAGGAAGGCAATGCCACTGTGGCAACTGGACTCCTGGGGTGTCACAAATTTCCAACAGAATGCAGGCTATGGTTTAAAAGAACTTATATTTTATATATGAAACAGGAGTGCTGCTGTGAAAAGGAAAGCAAAATGAAGGAGTTGAAGCACTTCTTCAATCTCAGGATTGATAGGGGTCCCAGTGGTCCGAGCCCCAATGATCATAAAGAGATGGCATATCCTATGTCATTCTGAATGCAGGCCTGTCCATACATTCAGATCACTTTGTTTATGAATTATATGAAGACAATTGGACTGTCATAAGTAAAAGATGTCTTATCCTACAATACAAATACATTTACAGAAATCCCATATCTTCGGTCTGATTAATTAAAGAATCAAAATCATTTGAAAATATCAGTCTACAAAGAAATTGACCATAACGCTCACGCATATTAAGTGTCTTGGCCTGAGGTTAAGTAACAGCTGAATGAAGCCAACAGAGCAGGTGAGGCTTCAGTATTTTGGATACATACAGACAAGGTCTGACAGCTGCAGATTGGCAGAAGAAGTTATGAAGTAGTTCTCTTTCTTTTATATTTATGGCTCTGCTGTCTCAAGATATTTTTTAACTGTTGAAAGGGTTCCTTTGAGAAAGCAAAGACAAAACGGATACTTGTGCATTGAGACTTTGAAAATGGATATACCGTACACTTTACAACTTCTTTAAGCTTTACTACTAACAGAGTTGAGGATGAAAAGTATCTGTAAAATAAACTAGATACCACATCAATCATGTCTTTTGGCTCTTTAGGATATAAAGTATTATTTCCATCTCAACAAGTCAACATCAACACCACAGGATACTGGGGACGCCCACTCATCCCAAAAACAGGGTTCTGAAATGCCTGGTTACTGTAGCCCCGGTGTCTCTGCATGGTTTTACCCCCTTTCCCAGAAGGAATGCCAACATGCTCACTGCCAAGGCCCCCTACTGTTTCCCCAGCCCCGGCACCTGCTTCAGCTCCCATGTCCCTGAACAAGCGCACGCTGCGCAGGTCTCCTGGCAATGCACTTAGTGCGCACACACACGCTCCCTGCTTCTTAAAGGGGCAGTGTAAGCACCTTGGAAGTGCCTTCAACCTATTGCTGAGAGACATCATGTATTTAAGGCACCCTCCCCTGTAGAGAGGGGCCTGAGCAATGTTAATGTATAGTTAACCTTGCACTTTTCCTTAGTTGTTAGGGCTTCCTTGTTCCTGAATCTGTTCTGTCAGTACCTAAACCTGAAACCGTCCTGTCTGTACCTGAACCTGAAACTGTCCTGTCTGTATCTGAACCTGTCCTGTCAAAACCAGTCATCCTATAAGAACCAGTACCTGTGATCCTGAACTCATCTTGTTTAAAAAGGTAGAAACAACAAGGCACTCAAATATATAGTCTCTTGTAGGTGCACAAGTAGGGTATCCAGCCCGTTCCAAAAACGATAATGAACTTGGCACTCAATATTTGTTAAAAATAAATTTCATATTTATTTTGCATCCATGTGAAGTTTAAATTCTAAACATTTTCGGTCCAGCATAGGACATTCATCAGAGAATCTCTTAAAGATTACTGTATGGAATACCCATTAACAAAATCACAATTAGAAATATTGTAAACAGACTAGTGAACAAAACAATAATATTCTCCACCGATGCCCAAGGATCAAGGAAAGGGGAGGGATAAACAAAAATCATCATGTCAATCAAAGTCTCCAATTGAAAAAGCAGACATAAGTGATCGTTCCATGAAGGAGTGGCCCATAGAAGTGTCTCATAGAGGTGTCCATTTCAAACATTAAGAGATCATGTCAGGAAAAAATAAGAAAAAATAAGAACTATTGGTTCCATATTACATTCCAGATTGTGGCGTGGTAAGAGACCATTCAAGGCAGTGAGAAGGTATAGGTGCTCCAGGTAATTTGAGTATAATAGGTGGTACTATCAGAGAGAATCAGAGCGGTGCTTATGCTATATGCAGATTGATTACTCTGGTCCTCCTGGGAGGAGAGAGAAATAGAGTGAAAATTATTGCGCAATACCAGAAGCGACGAGGTCGCGATACCTACCGCGCTACATGCACCAGAAGATTTATCACCCCAGGTGGGTTATACGACATTTAACCCTCACATTGCCTCATTCTACAACTGGCTTACTTGGCATCCTCATTTACAGTGCAATACGATAGCGACGGACGTCGCCTATTACCTGCACTGCAAAATTACAATGATATATACCGCAGGCCTGCAGAGCAAGCTACACAGGTACCTAAATTAATTGAGCACAGTACCTTCCCTTTAAAACTTGTGCATATCTTGCTCACTTTCATTTATAATGTCTTTCCAGGGTATAATGAAAACAAAAGCGACAGTCAGTCGCCTCACTAATAACGCTATCTAGCTTATTACAAGCAGATACAGCATCCAGGTACAAAACAGAGGCACCCTTTCTAAAATGTTTTTTCTATGTCCTCCTTTTCCCCAGTGATTACTGGCACACATTTGTGGCTAATCATGAGTACTTACCTGAATATGAACGGCACTATAAGCAGGATGGATTTGACTTTGACGTAATATCTATAATAATAAATGCCCTAAGCAACTTCCAGTTGTAACAACTTCCGTCCAGTTGTAACCGGTGATGTCACCGCACACCTCTTTCCATGTTAACCCTCAACACACACACTCCTCTCACCTTTCACCATCTCCACTCACTCTTTCACTCCACATACGACCCTTTCTCTCACTCCATCTCTCATACTCACGCTGTCATCGCCGCTGATCCACGATCCCCGACATCTTCTTCCGCCAGCGCCATCCTGGATCCAGACGTCCTCCACGCCGGCGACATGTTCTTGCGGCGACGCTATTTTGGATCGGCGAAATCCCGCGATAGTCAAGACGGCGTCGCCGCAAGAACATGTCGCCGGTGAGGACGACGTCGGAATCCAAAATGGCGTTGGCGAAAACTCGCGAGATTTCGCCGACACCATTTTGGATCCCGACGGCATCCACGCCGGCGAAATGTTCCTGCGGCGACGCTATTTTGGATCAGCAAAATCCCGCGATACTCAAGATGGCGTCGCCGCAAGAACATGTCGCCGGCGAGGACGACGTCGGAATCCAAAATGGCGTTGGCGAAAACTCGCGAGATTTCGTCGACGCCATTTTGGATCCCGACGTCGTCCACGCCGGCGACATGTTCTTCCGGCGACGCCATCTTGAGTATCGCGGGATTTCATGATACTCAAGATGGCATCGCAGCAAGAACATGTCGCCGGCATGGACAACGTCTGGATCCAGGATGGCGCCGGCGGAAGAAGATGTCGGGGATCGTGGAGCAGCGGCGATGACTGCGTGAGTATGAGAGATGGAGTGAGAGAAGGGGTCGTATGTGGAGTGAAAGAGTGAGTGGAGATGGTGAAAGGTGAGAGGAGTGTGTGTTTTGAGGGTTAACATGGCAAGAGGTGTGATGCTATCGCATCCTCCCGATGCGATAGCATCGGGCCATAATCTAGTGTGTTATAATGGCGTAATTTTCACTCTCTTTCTCTCTCCTCCCAGGTGGACCAGAGTAATCAATCTGCATATAGCATAAGCACCGCTCTGATTCTCTCTGATAGTACCACCTATTATACTCAAATTACCTAGAGCACCTATACCTTCTCACTGCCTTGAATGGTCTCTTACCACACCACAATCTGGAATGTAATATGGAACCGATAGTTCTTATTTTTTCTTATTTTTTCCTGACATGATCTCTGAATGTTTGAAATGGACACCTCTATGAGACACTTCTATGGGCCACTCCTTCGTGGAACGATCACTTATGTCTGCTTTTTCAATTGGAGACTTTGATTGACATGATGATTTTTGTTTATCCCTCCCCTTTCCTTGATCCTTGGGTATCAGTGGAGAATAATTATAGTGCTTTGAAGAAAGCACTAAATTGTAATCCGAGAGCTGCTAACTTATTCTTCTTCTTATTATTATTCAGTTGATTTCCGCAATTAATGCGACCTGAACCGCTACACGCACAGACTCCGTTGAGGTGTCGTTTCGAAGCCAGCGTCCACGTGAGTGGTGTGCTAAGTATTTTTTGTGTCAATCGGATTTGTAGTTTTTGCGCAATTTGCGTTTGAAATTTTTTTTTCCCGTCATTGGAATGCACAGTCTTAATGCATTTCAATGGGAAAATGTTGCCACAGAGAAAACATGGGGCAGTCGTGAGGTGGCAGTTAAGCTCATTGATATGCGCAGGTGCACCCAGTTACTATGCTAACGCCTACGAACATCACATGATGCCCCCAGGACACAGATTCTGGCAGATAATTTCAGCTCTTAAAGCGAAACACACAGCATGAATGCAAATCTAGCTTCATCACATAACGCATGCCCCTGAGAGAGAATGTGCGCCAAAGTGGATTTAGAAGCCCAGTGAGCCAAACTGGCTCTTAAAGGGCCGATGCGCCAAAGTGATTCTAAAAGGGCCGGCGCACCGAAATGAGTCTTAAAGGGCCGGCGCGCCAAATCGAAAGCTGATTGACCCCAGGCTCCAAATCGGAGGCTGATTGACCCCGACCTCCAAATCGGAGGCTAAGCCACCCAGGCCTCCAAATCAGAGGCTGATCGACCCTGGCCTACAAATCGGAGGCTGAGCCACCCTGGCCTCCAAATCGGACCCAGAGTGGCCCCGCCCACCAAAATTGGACCCAGAGTAGCCCCGCCCACCAAATCAGACCCAGCGTGGCCCCGCCCACCAAATCAGACCCAGAGTGGCTCCACCCACCAAATTGGACCCAGAGTGACCCTGCCCACCAAATCAGACCCTGAGGGGCCCCGGCCACCAAATCGGACTCTGAGAGACCCCGCCCACCAAATCGGACCCAGAGTGGACGCACCCACCAAATCAGACCCTGAGGGGCCCCGCCCACCAAATCGGACTCTGAGGGGCCCAGCCCACCAAATTGGACCCACAGGGGCCCCGCCCACCAAATCGGACCCAGAGTGGCCCCGCCCACCAAATCAGACCCAGGGTGGCCCCGCCCACCAAATCGGACCCTGAAGGGCCCCGCCCACCAAATCTGACCCAGAGGGGCCCCACCCACCAAATCGGACCCTGAGGGCCCCCCAAATCGGACCCTGAGGGACCCCGCCCACCAAATCGGACCCTGAGGGGCCCCACCCACCAAATCAGACCCTGAGGGGCTCCGCCTACCAAATCGGACCCATAGGGGCCCCACCCACAAAATCAGACCCTGAGGGGCCCTGGCCACAAAATCGGGCCCTGAGGGGCCACACCCACAAAATTGGACCCTGAGGGATCCTGGCCACCAATTCAAGCCCTGAGAAGCCCAGGCCACTGAATCGAATCCTGAGGGGCCCCACCCACCAAATCAGACCCTGAGGCCAAAGTGGCCCCTGAGAGGCACCCACAGTTAAAACGGATCCTGAGTTGAAAGTCTTGCAGGGGCAGCAGGCAAGTCTCTCTTAAAGGGGCAGCCCGGGCACCATTTCAAAGCACTATCTGTAATTCCTTCAGGAAATACACATCTAGCTGCTAACTTATTCTTCTTCTTATTATTATTCAGTTGATTTCCGCAATTAATGTGGCCCGAACCGCTACACGCACAGACTCCATTAAGGCGTCGTTTCGAAGCCAGCGTCCATGAGTGGTGTGCTAAGTATTTTTCGTGTCGATCGGATTTGTAGTTTTTGTTCAATTTGCGTTTGAAATTTTTTTTTCCCGTCATTGGAATGCATTGTCTCAATGCATTTCAATGGAAAAATTTTGCCATAGGAAAACATGGGGCAGTCGTGAGGCGATTCAAATGGCAGTTAAGCTCATTGATATGCGCAGGCAGGCCAAGTTACTATGCCAACGCCTGCGAACTTTACATGACCTCACTGGGCCGGCGCACCAAAATGAGTCTTAAAGGGACAGCACGCCAAATCGAAAGCTGAGTGACCCCAGGCTCCAAATTGGAGGCTGACTGACCCCGGCCTACAAATCGGACCTAGAGTGGCCCCGCCCACCAAATCGGACTCTGAGGGGCCCCGCCCACCAAATCGGACCCAGAGGGGCCCCACCCACTTAATTGGACCCAGAGGGGCTCCGCCCACAAAATCAGACCCTAAGGGGCCCCACCCACAAAATCGGAGCCTGAGGGGCCCCGGCCACAAAATCAGACCCTGAGGGATCCCGTCCACCAATTCAAGCCCTGAGGAGCCCAGGCCACCGAATCGGATCCTGAGGGGCCCCACTCACCAAATCAGACCCTGAGGGGCCCCACAAGCCAAAGTGGCCCCTGAGAGGCACCCACAGTTAAAACGGATCCTAGGTTGAAAGTCTTGCAGGGGCAGCAGGCAAGTCTCTCTTAAAGGGGCAGCCCGGGCACCATTTCAAAGCACTATCTGTACTTCCTTCAGGAAATACACATCTAGTTATTATTGTTTTGTTCACTAGTCTGTTTACAATATTTCTAATTGTGATTTTGTTTATGTGTATTCCATACAGTAATCTTTAAGAGATTCTCTGATGAAGGTCCTATGCTGGACCGAAAACGTTTAGAATTTAAACTTCACGTGGATGCAAAGTAAAAATGAAATTTATTTTCAACAAATACTGAGTGCCAAGTTCCTCATCTTGTTTAAACCAGCCATCCTTTCTGAACCAGTATCTGTGAACCTGAATCCGTCCTGTCTAAATCAGCCATCCAGTCTGAACATGCACCAGTATCCTTTCTGCCAGTGTTCCTGTCCCGCCAGACACACCAACTATGTACCTGCATTTCTGACTCTAGGGGTCAGCTGCTGCATTTCCGGGGACTGCCCAGGAGTGGTACTAGTGACTACCTGTAGCTCAAGCCTAAACTCACCATCAGAGGCCCTAGTGAAGACCAGGTAACTGCTTAGCTAAGCCTTCCAGGTGAAGCCTTGCCAGTGCCGCAGTAGGTCCACACCCACCAGCGTGACAGTTACAATGAAGTGGTGACTGTGCATGCATGTTAATGGAACTGCCTGAATTGATTAAAGTACTACACAGTCTGAATGAATGATATGTCCGACACCTTCTTGTTCTATTGGGACCTTTCAAAGCTCTGTGTGATGCTAGTCACTACTCACGGACAAGCCATGAGGCAGGGCAGTAAAAACATTTATGGGTCAGATGACAAGAGAGCATGTAGCAAACTAAAGGGAAAAGACAAAGGCCAAGTCAGGTCACAGTCCAAAGTCAAAACACCAGGAAGATAGCGAATAAGAGAAAAGTGGTTAGTCAAACCTATGATCAGAATGAGGTCAAAGGTCAGGCAGCAATAGATTAACAAACAAAACACAGGAATACAAGGCAAACATGCACCTCCGAGGAACTGCTACGACTGGCAGAGATCTGGGGACTGACAGCTTAGCTAAGTAGCTGGGTAATCACTAAGAACAAGGAAGCTCAGCACCACCTAGTTTCCCAATGCACTACTGAGCTGTCTATCAAAATACCAACAGCTCAGCACAACCCTGCACTAGATTGGACAACTAAGATGTCATTCACTGCGTCCAATACACACCGAGTGGAGGAATTGTGACACTGTTCTTGGAATCAGTGAGGGTCCCAGCAGTTGTATTCCCAATGATCAGCAAGTACTAACCTATCTTGAAGATAGATGATAACTTACTGGCTATGTTTGGAATAACCCTATGATTGAAACATATTGATAAGAAACAAGGGTGAAAACTGGAGGAAATGAAAAATCAACTATATAAAGGTATTTGCACACCTAGCAGCCACTGTTCTTGTAACCTCAAGAAAACTGCACAGATTTTGCACCACTGAACTATGGTCCCCATTCATAAAGACTCGCATTGCTCATATTGGTCTTGATGAGGGGGCGTGCTGGAGTCAAATGCTCACAATTCAGAGGTCCACACCGCTTCACGAATCAGTTGCATCTGACAAGTGGCGTCATGTAGTAAGATTACTGGCATAGGGAACTCCAGAGCTAGCCATGAATTAGATGGCTCTGATGTCCCACCTCGCAGTCACAAAATTTGGCCGCAACTCAGAGTTGTACCAAAATTTTGCAACTTTTCAAAGCTTTTACACCAGAATTCTGTTGTGAAAATTTTGATAAATAAGGCCCAATATTTAGAGTTCTTTTTCAGGATCGCACATAGGTCGTCAGTTCATTATTGATACACACTTGGTAAACATGATTGTCCTATAGAAGTAATAAAATGTTACCATTTAGTCTGTTGTAGTTATCTGATAAAAGGTATCAATCAATTATACAAAGGCCAAAACTATGTAAAATTAAAGCAGGCTTCACATCATAATTTCAGTATCTTAAATTCCACATGTCTTTGCTGGTATTAACAATAAATTGAAACAATGAAACTACACAACTTCCTCTTTACGTTTATTTTTTGTCAAAAAAGCAGATGTAACCATGACTATTTGTTAACTATAAGTGAGTAATTTATACAGCAACCTCTGTTCTAACATGTATACAGAATACTTCACGCTATGCAGTATGCTTCATACATACCCGTATTTCTCAGACTATAAAACACACCGAACCATAAGACGCACCCCAAATTTTTGGGGTGGAAAATAGTAGAAAAAAGATTTTTATAAGATGGTGGTCTGTCTTATTGTCCGACTTTAAGGTATCTTTCCTGAGGATCGGCGGTGGTAGACCAGGGTCACAGCAGGCATAGTACCTTCCTCAGGAAGCCGGTGGCGGCAGAAGTGGGGCAATGCTGCAGTCCCAGGGGGCGAAGCTGCTGTCGGCGGTGAGGCAGAGCATGGAGCAGGGCCCCTTCCTCAGGATGCCGGCGTCAGAAATGTGGCAACACCGCAACCCGGTGTCCACGGCGAGTAGAGCCGAGTGCATCACCGGTTTCTCGGCAACCATCTTCCTGAGGCCGCATGTGCGCAGATTGAGATCTCAGCATCCCTCAGCTTCAGGAAAATGGCCGCCGAGAAGTCAATATGTGCACGCACGGCCTCAAGTGGCCATTTTCTTGACGCCGAGGGCTGCAGAGATCTCAATTTGCATATGCACTGCCACCGGTGGCCCACGGCTTCAGGAAGATGGCCACAGGGAAACCGGTGATGCACTTGGCTCTGCTCGCCGTGGATACCGGGCCGAGGCGTCGCCACATTTCTGCCACGGTCATCCTGAGGAAGGGACCCTGCTCAGGTGCACACTGCACCGCCAACACCGATCCTCAGCATTGCCACAGCTCTGTCGCCACTGGTTCCGCTGCTACACCACCACGGCAACTCCATTTTCCTGCCAAAGTTTTTGGGGAAAAAGTACGTCTTATAGTCCAAAAATTATGGTACGTAGACTTCATATACACTAAATGGAACAACAATGCACATAATAAAAGCTTAATGTTCAATAAAATATATAAGTAAATAAAATAAAATATATGGTTACATGATAAATACAAGAATCATGCCCCTAATATTGGTAAACTTATAAGGATAGATAAATGACAAGAGACAATAACTAATATTTACAAATATATATATATATATATATATATATATAAATGATTCTTTGATCTATTGTATTTCGGCATTGTCATTATTATAACATCACACAGTTTAGGGTTAAAGCTGCCGTAAATCATCATAGTCTGATTTTATCTAGGTCTTACTCATTGTACCCGGAATAACTGTGACTTATACTTACTCATTTCCTTGTAACGCTTTCACTTTTTCTGACACATACACCCATGAAACATGTATAAGAAGAGCATTAGCTGTGGACTCTTCAAAGATCAGCGCCCCTTGCGCAGTGCCAGACTAGCTTTCACTAACCTCTTATTTCACTTTTTCAATCAGCTTGTGGTTATACAATGAAGCTCCTTCTACTTAACAGGACATTAAAACCCGGAATCACATGCTGTAGTTTCAAGTTACAATTGAATAACTTTTATGACTGTAGCCATTAACCCGTCAATGTATTACATCCAAATATAGTTACGCGCTCCATCAAGAGACTCTCCAGAGTTCTGATAGATAGATAGATAGATAGAGAGAGAGAGATTATTATGACAAGAACTGGCAGAAATCTCAGAATGAATGAGAGAGTGCAAAAACAAAATAGTTTTGTTATTTTCTTCTGTGGAGATTCCCTAAAATTGCAATTTACATTCCAAATCAATTACTGTGGATTAAGATTATGGATTGTACATGAATGGACTGTGTGGTATTGTGAGGAAAACATTTTCTGCAGTGCTTAACACGTAAACGATCTTTCACAAGTTCTATTTAGGTTATTAGTAAGTAATAACTAAGGTGTCAGGAACACCGCACTACACTTGCTCACTGAGCCAGTGCGCACATCCTGAGTACAGAAACAGTGCTAAAAGATACCTGTGGAGCAGGGCAGCAGAGGTGACAATGCGTGCTTCAAACTATCGGTGTCAGGATCCTGTCAGCGCCGGAAAGTAAAGATGCACAGGACCTGAGGACACTGAAGTTAGCAAGCTGGCACAGGACCTAGGGTCATGTGACTGCAAGGGGGAGGAGCTTAGCATCCTGCTTTCAGAGATGACAGGACACCATACAACAACTCAGAGTCAGGCAAAACAGAGGTCACATACAGTACGGGCAAACGAGGCACAGGAGGGACAAACAGACAGGTGGTCAGACAAAGCCAAAGGTCATACACAAGAGGGCGACGTGGTACCAAGGGGACGAGCAGAGAGAAGTCGGGTCACAAGCAGAGAGTCATACACGAGAGGTAGTGCAGAACAAGAGGGACAGGCAGAACTCGTAACAAGGACAGAACCGGATCAAAACCAAACAAGCAAGCAAGATATCAGGCACAAGGCACATGTATGCACAAGGTCAACTAACTCAGCCGAGGGCAAGAGTATAACTGACACCGGACCTAGGTCCAGTGAGCATTAAATAGCCGCCCTCTGCCAGAGAGAGGCGGAATAATTAACCCCCAGTCTGATCAGGATGGGCCAAAGCGAAACCCCATCCTGGATCATGACAGTACCCTCCTGTCAATGGGGGGCCACCGGACCCCCAGGTCTCTCAGGGTACTTCGCGTGAAAGGCCCGGACCAACCGATCCGCATGGACCGATCGAGCAGGAACCCACGACTGTTCTTCAGGACCGTAGCCTTTCCAATGTACCAGATATTGAAGAGCACGATGGACCAACCTGGAGTCGACAATTCGTTCCACCTCGTACTCCAACTGCCCGTCTACCAAAACCGGTGGTGGGGAAGCTGATGATCCCTCCCCACCGGACCTCACAGGTTTCAAAAGGGCCCTATGGAAAACATTTGGGATCCGCAGAGATGGCAGGAGATGCAACCGAAAAGCCACCGGGTTAACTGCTTCGGTAATTACATAGGGACCTATAAACTTGGGTCCAATGTTATGATGAGTCACCGAAGGAGGAAAAAACAAAATACCAGCTAAGTCCAGAAAAACCAAAGAGGTTGGCAGCTATCGGATTGCAGACCCCTGAACCTATCCACAACAACTAGCAGTAGCCGTGGGGGGTTCCTACGGTGCCCTAGACCCCTCGATCACAGCCGGAGAACTATATAGCCTAAATACAGAAAGGGGAAAAACTAAACTGCCCCAGAGCAGACCCCAAAGCAATAGGCAGCCCCCAACATATAATGACGGTGAAGCAAGATGAAAACACTAACACAGATAGAAAGATAGGTTGAGCAAATGATGGGGCCCAAGCTAACTACATAGGACAGGATAGGAAAGCTGCTGTCTGCCATCCGCAAAAACCCTATCAAAAAGAGCCATCCGACTGATAGGAAAAACAGGCCCTGAAGTCGCTAGGCTTCAAAAGACTATATCAGCACTCAGGTATATTCTGAAGACAGAGCAAAATATCAACAGATCAGAGACAAAAATGGAATCCAGCTCACCCCCAGCCGGGGATGGCAGAACTCCCAAAAAACAAGGCAAAACAAAAACAAAAACTGAAGAGTACAAAGCAGAGCAGAAAAACTTAGCTTTGAGATGCAGGAATCAGACTGGTCTCCAGGAATCCAGCAGGAAAATCACCAGCCAGGAAGAAGGGCGTCGGCAGCCTTATATCCAGTCCTCAATTACAGCCACCCAGTCATCATCCAGCTGCCCAGGTGTTTGGTAATCAGTCTCACTACCTTCTTTCACTGGAGGAGGGAGTTCATCAGACCTCAATGGTGAGGGGAAAAATGAACTCACAACAGTCCAAGCTTCGCAGAGGGGACCTTGAGCCTTATATTCTTGGTGGACAACCATACCTTATCCCCAATCTGAAACACCGGTCCCGCGGATCGTTTTTTTTTGTAATGTTACTCTGGACCTCCCGCCATACCTCCCCCAACCGCTGGATCGTCTCATCCACCCCAGGACACCCAGAATTCAAACGGGAAAATTCTCCAAAATGAGGATGAAACCCATAATTGCAGAAAAAGGGAGATGTACCCGTAGACTGGTTAATGCGGTTGTTAAAGGCAAACTCGGCCAACGGTAACACAGAACACCAATCATCCTGTCGGGCTGAGGTCAAGCAACGCAGAATTTGCTCCAGAGACTGATTGGTCCGCTCGGTCTGCCCATTAGTCTCAGGATGATAAGCGGATGAAAAGGACAGACCAATACCCAACCTCTTACAAAAAGCCCTCCAAATCTGGAAACAAACTCCACTCCTCTATCAGAAACCACATTCCAGGGTACCCCATGCAATCGCACCACATGCTCAATGAACAATCTGGACAATGTTTCCGCATTAGGTAGAGCTGCCAAAGGTACAAAATGTGCCTGCTTACTAAACCTGTCCTCCACAACCCAAACGACGGTATTACCCTTGGGAGGGAGAAGGTTGGTGATGAAATCCATGGACAAATGAGCCCATGGTCTCTCAGGAATTGGCAGTGGTACCAATTCCCCGGCCGGCCGGTTATGGGGGGTTTTTGCACGGGCACAAACAGCACAAGAAGACACATATTCCCAACATCAGAGGCTAAAGCAGACCACCAGAATACTCTAGCAATGGCCTTCCGGGTAGCCGAGATCCCTGGATGTCCACCCAGAACTGAGTCATGGAACTCCCGGAGAACCTTGAGGCGAAACTGAGCTGGTACGAAAAGTTTATCCACCGGCTTAGTCGGAGGTGCAAGAGACTGAGCTTCCCGAACCTCCTGTTCCAACATATTAGAAATATCTGCCACCACCACCCCAGGCTGAGGAATGGAGGATGGAGGTTCCGGGGGGGACACTGGATCTAGACTGTGTGACAAGGCATCCGCTCTGACATTTTTAGATCCTGGCCGAAAAGTGATCGAGAAGTTGAATCGGGAAAAAAGTAACCATCTAGCCTGTCTGGGAGTCAACCTTTTTGGCTGACTCAATGTAAGCTAGGTTTTTGTGGTGTGTAATTACGGTTATAGGATGGACAGCCCCCTCCAAAAAATGCCTCCATTCTTCAAAGGCCAACTTTACGGCCAGAAGTTCTCGATTCCCCACATCATAGTTTCTCTCTGCAGGGGAGAACTTCTTCGAGAAAAAGACGCAAGGTCTCAAATTGGTCAAAGTGGCGAGTCCCTGGGACAATACCGCCCCCACCCCCACCTCTGAGGCGTCTACCTCAACAATAAATGGTTCAGACTGGTCCGGTTGAATAAAAACCGGGGCAGACATGAAACATTTTTTTAAAAACTGAAACGCCGCTACCGCTGCGGTTGACCAATTCTTGATATCGGCCCCCTTTTGAGTCAAGTCTGTGACGGGTTTAACCACCTGTGAGAACCGCCTCATAAATTTATGGTAGTAATTGGCGAATCCTAGGAAACGCTGCAGAGCCTTCAAATCACAAGGTTGAACCCACTCGACAATGGCCTGCACCTTATTAGGATTCATGCGATACCCTTCAGCAGACACAATGAACCCCAGAAAAGACAGTTCTTGGACGAAAAATAAGCATTTTTCTAACTTAGCAAAGAGACAGTTCTCCCGGAGCCTTTGGAGAACTGCCCGAACATGACCAATGTGAGCCTGTTTATCAGGAGAGTAGATCAATATGTCATCCAAATATACCACCATAAAACGTCCAATGAAATCAGAGAACACATGATTAATGAAATTTTGGAAAACCGCTGGAGCATTGGTCAGGCCGAAAAGCATGACCAAATTTTCAAACAACCCTTCAGTAGTGAGAAAAGTGGTTTTCCACTCATCTCTGTCCCGGACTCAGATAAGGTTATACGCTCCCTGTAGATCTAACTTTGAAAACCACTTAGCTCCGGACAACTGGTTGTATAAATCAGGAATAAGTGGAAGGGGATATGTATTCCTCACAGTTATCTTATTTAACTCATGAAAATCGAGGCATGGGCGTAAACCACCGTCTTTTTTCTTTACAAAAAAGAACCCCACCGCCACTGGAGAAACAGAAGGACGAATGTGTCCCTTACGGAGACTCTCGGAAATATATTCTTTCATCGCGGCCTGTTCTGGACCCGAAAGGTTATACAAGCAGGCTTTGGGCAATTCAGCACCTGGAACCAGGTCAACGGCACAATCAAATGGGCAGTGTGGTGGTAAAACCTCAGCCTATTTTTCAGAGAAAACGTCCGTATAGTCTTTCAGGCACTCCGGAATACCTTCCAGACCCACGGATGACACAGACTCCGTAACAAGACATTTTTCAGAACAATAGGGACCCCATTTAACAATGTCCCGAGATTCCCAATTAATCACAGGATTATGCAATTGTAACCAGGGGAACCCCAACACCAGTCCCGCAGGCAGGTTGTCCATCATAAAACATGAAATGTGTTCCTGGTGTAAGGAACTCACTTTAAGGAGAACTTCTTCAGTACGAAACATAATGTTATTCTTAACCAGTGGTGTTTTGTCAATGGCAACAATGTGAATAGGAGTCTCCAACCTAACTGTCCCTAACTTACACCTGGCCACCAAGTCAGAGTCAATAAAGTTCAATGATGATCCGCAATCCACGAAGGCAGAAGTGGATGTAGACACACTCCCACAACAAAGTTCCACTTGCAACAACATTTTTGAAAAGGCAGAAAAGGGTACCTGAGAGCCTGAGTGACCTCCATGACAATCATCCTGGCTCAGTCGCTTGTTGGTCAGTGGACGGGAGAGGCAATCCTTTTTCCAATGTCCAGCATTGCCACAGTGAAAACAACATTTTCCCACGCGCCGTTGTCTCCTTTCGTTCCCTTTGAGGTCGATGGTTCCCATCTCCATGGTTTCCAATGTAGGACAGGCTCCCCTTCTTTGGGAGAATAACAGTGTCTCAATTTGCATCACTCCCCTCGCCCGTAGCCTGCGATCTATTCGGACAGCCTGTGTCATAGCCTCCTCCAGGGAATCAGGCGGAGGGTGAAGAGCCAAGGCATCTTTCAGATGTTCAGACAGGCCTCTACGGAACAAACCCCGGAGGGCAGCATCATTCCAGCAGACCTCAGCAGCCCAGCGCCTGAACTCTGAACAAAACCACTCGGCTGAGTGCTTCCCCTGGCACACACTCATCACCATGTCCTCAGCCATATGCATCTGATCAGGCTCATCATAAATATGCCCCAGGGCCTGAAAAAATGCATCCACATTCATACGCTCAGGGGCCGTGGTCGAAAGGGAGAAAGCCCAAGCTTGGGGGGCTCCCCTTAACAGAGACATAATGACCTCCACTCTCTGACCTTCATCCCCAGAAGAGTGTGGTCTCAAGGAAAAAAAAAGCTTACAGCCCTCCTTGAAAACTCTGAACTTCTTTTTATCTCCAGAAAAGGTATCCGTTAATTTAACCGGAGACTCAGGGGAAACTAATATAACATCCCGAGCCCCCGATGAAAAAAGCCCCTGCACAGTGTCAGCGATCAGCTGCTGAGACTGAGCCAGGACTCGTTCCCCAAGAAGTTTCTGAGACATCTGAGTCAGCTGCTTTACCTGCTCAGAAAGAGCGTGCATAGGATCCATCACATACACAGGAGTAGGGGAGCAGAGAAAAAAAAATGGTAATGGTCAGTTATAATGTCAGGAGCACCGCACTACACTTGCTCACTGAGCGAGTGCGCGTGTCCTGAGTACAGAAACAGTGCTAAAAGATACCTGTGGAGCAGGGCAGCAGAGGTGACAATGCATGCTTCAAACTATCCGTGTCAGGATTCTGTCAGCGCCGGAAAGTAAAGATGCACAGGACCTGAGGACACTGAAGTTAGCAAGCTGGCACGGGACCTAGGGTCATGTGACTGCAAGGGGGAGGGGCTTAGCGTCCTGCTTTCTGAGATGACAGGACACCATACAACAACTCAGAGTCAGGCAAAACAGAGGTCACATACAGTACGGGCAAACGAGGCACAGGAGGGACAAACAGACGGGTAGTCAGACAAAGCCAAAGGTCATACACAAGAGGGCGACGTGGTACCAAGGGGATGAGCAGAGAGAAGTCGGGTCACAAGCAGAGAGTCATACACGAGAGGTAGCGCAGTACAAGAGGGACAGGCAGAACTCGTAACAGGGACAGAACCGGATCAAAACCAAACAAGCAAGCAAGATATCAGGCACAAGGCACACGTACGCACAAGGTCAACTAACTCAGCTGAGGGCAGGAGTATAACTGACACCGGACCTAGGTCCAGTGAGCATTAAATAGCCGCCCTCTGCCAGAGAGAGGCGGAACAATTAACCCCCAGTCTGATCAGGACAGGCCAAAGCGAAACCCCGTCCTGGATTATGACATAAGGTATTACACCAATTCTAATGAGCATTGCTGGAATAATAGTTATGTTGTATTTAATATAAAAATCAGAAAAAAGATTTTAGTTTCGCCAGTCCTTACATTGGCTGCCCATTCATTATAGGATCCAATTCAAAGTACTTGTTCTCACCCACAAAGCTCTCCACAGTGCAGCACCCCCCTACATCCCCTCCCTCATTTCTGTCTATCAGCCTAACTGACCGCTGCGCTCTGCAAACGACTTTCGAATAAACCTCTGCAATAATCCGTACGTCCCACTCCCGACTGCAAGACTTCTCCCACGCTGCACCAATCCTCTGGAATGCTCTATCCCAAGAAATTAGGCCTATCCCCAATTTGCGTCATTTCAGGCGCTCCCTCAAAACACATTTGTTGAGAGCGGCCTATCATGTTCACTAATCAAAGTCATTCTATGTGAAAGTGTGCATGAGTAGCCCATTCACTATCTCCATCCATCCCTCACTCCCTCAAGATGGCTGGACCATCATTGTAAATACATCACTATAAATACACTTGTATCTCCCCCACCTCATTGTAGATTGTAAGCTCTCATGAGCAGGGTCGCCTTATTTTGCTTTAATTATTGTATTGTTAACGTTGTTACTTATGACTTGTGTTTTGAAATTGTTAAACTGTAAAGCGCTGTAGAATATGTTGGCGCTATATAAATAAAGATTATTATTCTTATTAGTTCCTGGCATTGTCTGCCTACAACACCCTCAGTAAATTCCATTATTTTGCTTTCATATTTGTTACATATACTGTATAGACTTGATCACTTCTCATAACAATTCAGGCCTTTGCTCACTACCTCTTTAGAGTTATATTTGCAAGAGGCAGATAACATGAGAGGAGACGAGTAGGCTGGCAGGTATCAAGTAACAGCAGAGTTGAGGGTGCAAACAGCACAACAAATAGCAGAAATAAGTAGGCTGGAAGGTACCTGCATCCAGCAGCATAGGTAATGGAGTGAACAGCAACTTGGAAGAGCAGAGTTAGTATTTACGGTGACAGGTACCTTGATATGGCAGAATTGATAGTGTGGACAGCACCAGAAAGAGCAGAGCTGTGTTGGGCAGTAGGAACTGGATGCTGTAGAACATTCGAGAGCATCTGAGAAGATAATCAGACACTTGGCTGTAGCAGAACAGAAGTTGGAAGTGTGGCTTGACATGGAAAGCACATGGTAGCAGTATGCACTACTACGTGAATACTCAAATATCATGTAGCACCTGAGCAGGCCTGAAAAGACTTTAGGTTATGACATCAGATGTGCAGAATTGTGGTCAGCATCCTTGGTTCCTCATGTGCTTGCTAAGCTACGTCATGACGTGGGTCGCTCCGAACATCATGATGTCACAGATGCTGGTAAGTGCAAGATGTACCTTAATGCCAAGCCAAAGATTCCGGCCACAGGCAGCGTGCAGGCTTGTATTGACCCGTAGACCAAACACATTGATTATGGTAATTATTGGTTATTCAAGAAACATTCCTTACACAAAGAAACTTCCAAAACTCAATATGATATATATTTAATGTTTATTAGTTTTGACCTAGAGGATCAGAAACACAAGTTGTGTTGCCCACAAAAAGTGAATGTCTACAACAACAAAGCTCTAACTACATGGTCGCTCAGTCTCTGGTCTCTTGCACCAGCTCTTCTCATTTGCGCTATAATGAACTCCACTAATGATGCCGTATTCTACAGCTGGTATTACTTCTTTTAGTTTCTCTATGTATTGAAAACTTTTACTACGAAATCTGTCATATTGACCAGTATATTGCTCTACTGACATTGTATCTGCCAACCTGATCAAGTCTGACTCCCGATATCTTCCATCTGACAGTTTAGAGCAGCTGCAAGCACTAATCATAAAGTACATATTTCAGCAAATCGACTACCAACCTGACAGCAGACATTTTAGGACTATCCATGATAGGAATAGCTATTGTTTTGCACTTTCAACATTTTAATACAGATTTCAACTTTTACCTCAAAGAGAAATATATATTTCTCTGACATTATTTTCCTTTACTAGTCACTCATTGTTTTTGTTGCCTTTGTACATTTCATACTTAAAACGTAGTTAAATTGGCAAAAAGTATAGTTTCTAAGTACTGAGTTGTTAATACGTGCTTCGATTTCATTTGGGTGCTCCACTTGTACATCCCACACACACTTTAAAGGGCACTGAAAAGTAATTTTTCTTACTATGAAATCTACGTTCTTAGAAGTTCTGAAAATTTTATTTTCTATGTACGACAGAAATTAGCAAATATATTAAAATTTTACCCAAAAATTTGATTCTCCTCAATCTACATCAAAATGGCTGAAAATTTGAAGAATCAATTGCATTTTGCATGGTACATCATTTCTCAAACAACCATTATCCTTTTTGAGTTTTCTGTTTTGCTCCACTTCTTCCCAGAGCCATAACTTTTTTATTTTTCCATCAATATGGCCATGTGAGGACTTTTTTTGCGGGACGAGCTTTACTTTTGAAAGACACTATTGGTTTTACCACACAAGGTACTGGAAAATGACCAAAAAATTTAAGTGCTGTGAAATTGCAAAAAAAAATGCAATTCCACAATTTTTTAACCTTATTCACCAAATGCTAAAATGCCCTGCCATTATGATTCTCCAGGTCATTACGAGTTTGGAGATGGCCAAGTTCTCCAAAAAATATGACATAGTTGTCATGGGAGATTTCAACTATCCAGACATTTGTTGGGAATCTCTCTCAGGCAAAACTAACAGGTCAAGGAAATTCTTATCCTCTCTTGCTGACAACTTTATCTTCCAAAAGGTAAGGGAGAAAACAAGGGGAACTGCTACCTTGGATCTAATCCTTATAAACAGGGAGGAAATGGTTGAGGAGGTAAAAGTGGCTGGGACCCTAGGAGGTAGCGACCATGCTATTTTAGAATTTTGGATAACTAGAGGCGGAAGACCTGTGAAGACTCAGACGTCAAGGTTAGATTTCAGAAAGGCAGATTTTAAGGGATTCAGAAAGAGAATTGGAGGGATCTAATGGCTGGTTATCCTTAAAGACAAAAATGTCCAGGAAGGATGGGAAATCTTGAAAAATGAAATTCTCAAAGCACAGTTGTTAACAATTCCGAAAAGAGGGAAGAATAGGAAGCATTTAAGGAAACCAGGATGGATGAACACAGAACTTAAGCACATGCTAAAAAGGAAGAAAAAAATGTTTATAAAATGGAAAGAGGGAGGCATATCTAAAGAAGAATATAATGCTGTCTGCAGAACCTGCAGGGCACAAATCAGATTATCTAAAGCTGAAAATGAGCTGAGGCTTGCAAGAGATGTCAAAAGCAATAATAAAGGATTTTGGGGATATGTCAAAAGTAAAAGAAAAGTCAAAGATGCTATAGGATTTTTACAGGATGAAAATGATGAAATGGTAAGACAGGATGTTGAGAAGGCTGAACTTTTAAATTCCTATTTTGCATCTGTTTTCTCTCAAAAAGGAAATGCAACATCAACTGTTATTCACTGTCCTATTAAGGGAATAGAAGAATCCAGGATATCTATAAACAGAAAGATAGTGAGGAAACACTTAGCTAACCTAAATGAATTCAAGTCTCCAGGTCCAGATGAATTACACCCCAGAGTACTGAAGGAGATAGCAGAAGAAATTTTTGAACCCCTCTCCATAATCTTTGAAAATTCTTGGAGAACAGGAGAAGTGCCAGAAGACTGGAGAAGAGCAAATGTTGTTCCTATCTTCAAAAAGGGGAAGAAGGTGGACCCAGGAAACTATAGGCCGGTGAGTCTGACTTCTATACCAGGAAAGATCTTTGAACAAATTATTAAACAACATGTATGTCAATACCTGGATAAGAATGAAGTGATTAAACAGAGTCAGCATGGGTTTGTAACTAATAAGTCATGTCAGACTAACTTAATTTCCTTCTATGACGGTATCACTGATTGGGTGGATCAAGGAAATGCTGTAGATATAGTATATCTTGACTTCAGCAAAGCATTTGACAAAGTCTCTCATACAATCCTTATTGAAAAAATGACTAAGTATGGAATGGACAAGGCAACTGTTAGGTGGATTCATAACTGGCTTAGTGATCGGACCCAAAGAGTGGTCGTAAATGGCTGCACATCCAGTTGGAAGAATGTCTCAAGTGGGGTACCACAGGGCTCTGTCCTGGGCCCTGTATTGTTCAACATCTTTATCAATGATTTAGATGAAGGAATTGAGGGTAAACTGATTAAATTTGCTGATGACACAAAGCTAGGAGGGATAGCTAATACTAGAGAAGAGAGAGAGAGGATTCAAAAAGATTTAAATAAACTGGAGAAGTGGGCAGCAACTAACAGAATGGTTTTTAACAGGGAGAAATGCAAAGTACTACATCTGGGCAATAAAAATGAAAAAAGCATATATAGAATGGGAGGAATAGGGCTAAGTGACAGCACATGTGAAAAAGACTTGGGTATACTAATAGATCACAGACTGAATATGAGTCAACAGTGTGATGCAGCAGCAAAAAAGGCAAATGCAATTCTAGGATGTATTAACAGAAGCATACAGTCTAGATCATGTGAAGTCATTATTTCCCTCTACTCCTCTTTGGTCAGACCTCATCTGGAATATTGTGTCCAGTTTTGGGCACCACATTTTAAAAAAGACATCAACAAACTGGAGCAAGTTCAGAAAAGAGCGACCAGAATGGTGACCGGTCTGCAAACCCTGTCTTATGAGGAAAGGTTGCAGGATTTGGGAACGTTTAGTTTGCAAAAGAGAAGACTGAGAGGAGACTTAATAGCTGTCTACAAATATCTAAAGGGCTGTCACATTGTAGAAGGATCAACTTTATTCTCATTTTGCACAAGGAAAGACTAGAAGCAATGGGATGAAACTGAATGGGAGGAGACACAGATTAGATATTAGAAAAAACTTATTGACAGTTAGAGTGATCAATGAGTGGAACAGGCTGCCACGAGAAGTGGTGAGTTCTCCTTCAATGGAAGTCTTCAAACAGAGGCTGGACAGACATCTGACTGGGATGATTTAGCGAATCCTGCTTTGAGCAGGGGGTTGGACCAGATGGCCCAGGAGGTCCCTTCCAACTCTACGATTCTATGATTCTATGTATGGGTTCTTTCTTAATTAAGTGTTGAAAAAAAATCCAAAGTTTGTAAATAAAAAAATCGCCACATTCCGAGACCCATAGCGTCTAAATTTTTTGTGACTTCGTTTTGGCTGATGGCTTATTTTTTTGTGTGCCAAGTTCATGTTTTTATTGATACCATTTTGGTGCAGATACGCTCTTTTGATCACCCATTATTGCATTGTAATGCAATGTTGCAGCAACCAAAAAAACATAATTCTAGCGTTTTGATTTTTTTTCTCGTTACGGGGGGGGAGTGATTTAAACTTTTTTATATTTTTTAAATATTTTTAAAACAATGTTTTTTTTAACTTTTTACTGGCTTTGATAGTCTCTAGAAGCTGTGATCATCCAAGGAGAGTGTGAAGGGGCATAACCAGGTGAACACCTGACTCTTTGCTAGAGCCCCTGATGGTGGGGTTAGGCTTGGCTCCAGATGGACACTAGGTACTACACAAGGACAGACCTCACATGCATGGCAATTGACCCCTAAGGGCCAGGAATTCTGAATGGCCTATAAGTGAAAGTTTAGCTAGTACAGACAGGCACAGCAAGGGGCACAGGGGTGGCAGGTGCTGGTGGGGACAGCTAGAATGCAGGCAAGTACTTGTAGGTGCAGACAGGAACAGCTGGTATACAGGCAGGAACTAGTGGGTGCAAGTAGATACAGCTGATACACAGGCAGGCACTGGCAAGTGCAAGCAGGTATGCCAAGTACAGCTGGGCACATCAAGTGCAGGAAAGTACGACTGGTATACAGTTGGGCACTGGGAGATGCAGGCAGGTATGGCAAGTGCAGGCAGGTACAGCTGGGCATGTTAAGTGCAGGCAGGTATGGCTGGAATACAGGCAGGCACAGGCAAGTGCTGGAAAATAACCTAGAACAGGGGACCTGAGAACTATTAAGCATACAGATAAGCAGAGTATACACATCGCTCAACCTCCTTCCATCGGGTGGAGGTGCCTCAAATAACAAGTGTCTCCCAGCCATTGGCTGGGGACACTTTAGAACAGCACAGGCTGTCCCTTTAAGAAGGAGGGGCCGTGCGTGCACCCCAAGAACAGTGCCTGCTTTGCACACACCCGGGGAGCAGCAAGAGGAGGAGGAAGTGTGGGACAGGGGATGTGGGGTGAGTGAGTTGGCATCCCTGGCTGGATACCATCAAGAATGACACGAGAATGAACATCAAGCAATTGAATGAAGCTGAGGAAAACAGGGAAGCATGGTGAGAATTTGTCTTCAGAGTATCCAAGGTTCAAACACTACTAAATGGATAGAATGATCAGTAATATAACAATTGATTGAAGCCATGGAAAACAGGGAAGCATAGTGAGAACTGGCCTATAAAGTATCCAGGGGGTCGAACACAACTAAATCGATAAAATCTGATTCCGATTCTACCCATTTTAATAATGAGGCATTAATTAATAATAGACAACTTATATTTCTGTAAAATTAAAATAACTGAATGCACAAAACAGGAGGGTGAGTGGTAAGATAACAAACATAATTCATCGTCAGTATAACTAGTTGCAGTGAAAAATATTCTAAAAAATGTAAATGAATATAGTTTTATAGATAATTGACATGCCAGACAACTACTTTTAGTACAGGTATATATGGCTATGTAGCATTTTATGATGTGTCATCGTTCTCCTGATCAACCATCTGCTTTCTAGTAATATTTGGAAGAACTACAGAAAGTGAAACATACCAGAGTATTAATGAAAAACAAATGATCTAAGAGGATAATGGTTTACATACACATTTGCTGTGCTCCAGTTTATATAAGATTTTATGAAGTCTTTTATTCCTATGAAAAATAGCTGAGCTTTCATTACTTTTTACATTACATAATTAAATTAATTTTATTCAGTTACACTTTATTTTATATGCCATAAACTACATCCATGTTGCAAATAAGTTTGCATTCAGCACAGTTATTATTTTAAATGGGTGGCTAATTGAGTGTCTACTAGACAAAGTGATTCCAGGAAATTTTCCAGAGACCCAGGATAGAATAAATGCATCACAGTTTCCTTTCTACATATCCATAACATGTGGCAAGAGCAGCAAAACACATTTCGTGAGTGGAGCATCATGTGGTGTGCTAGAATATCTGCTTTTTATACTAGAATAGTAAATCTGTAAGGTGAGTGTCTAAATTCTAAGCCAAATTTACAAAATTTGACAATAACTTAAAGTGGTTCTCCACTACTAGATAACCCTTTCTAAGCTGCTAAAGTGACCCATTTAGTAGAAAAAAAAGCACATCCCCCCAGTGATATTAGTGATTTCTCGATCAGCGGCCTGTGACATTGTTTTGTCATGTGACCGCTGCAGAAAATCAGCGGATGATGATTGGCTGTAATCTTCACCAATACTTTAAAGCAGAAGTCTGGAACTGCAGTATTTGTTTTTTTCTTTAAAATACGGCACATTAACAATTAAGAAAGCATTCTCCAGTACTGGACAATCCTTTTAACCCCTTAAAGACTGGGCTATTTCCATTTTTGCATCTGTGTTTCGCTCCCCTTCTTCCCAGAGCCATAACTTTTTTATTTTTCTGTCAATATGGCCATGTGAGTGCATGTTTTTTGTGGGACAAGTTGTACTTTTGAACAAAACCATTGGTTTTACCAAAGAGTGTACTACAAAAAATGGGAAAAAAATTCAATTCCACAATTGTTTTTTTATTTTTACCACGTTCACTAAATGCTAAAGCTGACCTGCCATTATGATTTTCCAGGTCATGATGAGTTCGTAGATACCTAACCTGCATAGGTTCTTTTTAGCTATGTGCTGAAAAAAAATACAAATTTTCTAAAAAGAAAAAAGTTGCCATATTCCAAGACTCGTAGCTTCTCCAATGTTTGGGTTCTGAGGCTGGTTGAGGGCTTATTTTTTTGCGCGTCGAGCTAACGTTTGTATTGACACCATTTGGTAGTAGATACAATGTTCTGATTGCCTGTTATTGCATTTTAATGCAGTGTTACGGCAACAAAAATAAATGTAATTCTAGCATTTTGATTTTTTTTGCCTTACGCCATTTACTGATCGGATTAATTCTTTTTATATATTAACAGATCAGGCGATTCTGAATGTGGTGATACCAAATATGTGTATTTTTAATTTTTTATTGTTTTATTTTGAATGAGGTTGATTTAATCTATTACTTTTTTATTTTAATATTTTTAAAAACTTTTTTTTATATTACACTTGCTTTAGTAGTCTCCATGAGAGACTAGAAGCTGTGTTGTGAGTTCATTTTCCCCTTCACCGTCGATGTCTGATGAACTCCCTCTTCTGGTGAAGGAAGGTAGTGAGGCTGATTACCAAACACCTGATCTGGGAGATGATGACTGGGTAACAGGAAATTCTGACTGGATATAAGGCAGCCGACGCCCTTCTGAGTCGCTGGTGATTTCTCTGCTGGATTCTTGGAGACCAGTCTGATTCCTGCTCCTCAAAGATAAGTTTTTGCTCTGCTATTGAACTTATTAGTTTTGCTTTGTTTACCTTGTTTTTTGGAGTTTAGCCATCCCCGGTCGGGGGTGTGCTGAGTTCCATTTTTGTCTATGATCAGTTTGTCTCTTTGCTCTGTCTTCAGAATTTACCTGAGTGCTGATATAGTCTTTTTGAAGTCCTAGCGACTTCAGGGCCTGTTTTTCCTATCAGACGGTTGGGACATTTTTTGGTAGGGTTTTTTACGGATCGCAGACAGCAGCTTTTCTATCCTGTCCTTTTTAGTTAGCTTGGGCCCCATCATTCCCTCAACAAAATTACTGTTAAATATCAGTATCTGTTACCCCTGATTTCTGATCTATTCTCCAGAGTTAAAGGTGCTTGCTGGTTTACAAAGCTTGACCTCAGGGGGCGTATAATCTTATTCGCATTAAGCATGGGGATGAATGGAAGACAGCGTTTAATACTCCGGAGGGACATTTTGAGTACTTGGTGATGCTTTTTGGGCTCACTAATGCCCCTTCTGTCTTCCAGTGCTTCATGAATGATAATTTCCGAGACTTGGTGGATAAATTTTTGATCATCTATCTAGATGATATTTTGATCTTTTCCAAGGATTGGGGCTCTCATGTGGAACATGTTGGGACTGTGTTCCGGATTATGAGGGAGAATTCCCTGTATGTCAAGGGATCGAAATGCCTTTTTGGTGTACAGAGGATTTCATTTTTGGGATTTATTTTGTCTCCGTCAACTATTGAAATGGACCCGGCCAAAGTACAGGCCATTTATGATTGGGTTCAGCCCACTTCTTTGAAGGCCCTCCAGAAGTTTTTGGGTTTTGCTAATTTTTATCGTAAATTTATAGCTAATTTTTCTGGTATTGCCAAACCATTGACTGATTTGAGTAAGAAGGGTGTTGATGTGCTGAATTGGTCTCTGGAGGCTGTTTCTTCCTTTCAGGAGCTGAAGCAAAGGTTCACTTCTGCTCCGGTTTTGCGGCAACCCGATGTCTCACTCCCATTTCAGGTAGAGGTGGACGCTTCTGAGATTGGTGCAGGAGCTGTTTTGTCCCAAAAAGATCCTGTAACATCTAAAATGAATCCCTGTGCTTTCTTTTCCCGAAAGTTCTCCCCATCCGAACGTAACTATGATGTGGGGAATCGGGAACTGTTAGCCATGAAATGGGCATTTGAGGAGTGGAGACATTGGTTGGAGGGAGCTAAACATCAAGTCGTGGTCCTTACTGACCACAAGAATTTGATTTACCTGGAGTTGGCCAAACACTTGAATCCTAGACAGGCTAGGTGGGCCTTGTTTTTCACACGCTTTGATTTTGTGGTCTCTTTTCTTCCGGGCACTAAGAATGTCAAGGCAGATGCCCTCTCTAGGAGTTTCTTTGCTGATTCTCCTGTTGTGACCAAGCCTGCTACCATCTTAGGTGAGGGGGTAGTTCTTTCTGCCATCTCGCCCGATTTGAAACGTGCTCTGGAAGAGTTTCAGGAGGAAAAACCTGAACGTTGTCCCATTGGAAAATTGTATGTTCCTGACCAGTGGAGGAAGAGAGCGATGTCTGAAGTTCATTGCTCTGCATTGGCTGGTCATCCAGGTATTTTTGGTACTAGAGATTTGGTGAGTCGGTCTTTTTGGTGGCCCGCCTTGTCTCGTGATGTCAGGAATTTTGTGCAGTCCTGTGGGACTTGCTCTCGGTCTAAACCTTGTTCTCGCTCTAGTGTGTTGTTGATGCCTTTGCTGGTGTCCAGGAGGCCATGGACCCATATTTCAATGGATTTTATCTCTGATATGCCTGTCTCAGAGAATGACTGTTATTTGGGTGATTTGTGATAGATTCTCTAAGATGGTCCATCTTGTACCACTCCCTAAGTTGCCATCTTCCTCAGAGTTGGTGCCCTTGTTTTTGCAACAGGTGGTTCGCTTGCACGGGATTCCTGAGAACATTGTATCTGACAGAGGAGTTCAGTTTGTGTCTAGATTTTGGAGGACTTTCTGTTCCAAGCTGGGAATTCAGTTGTCCTTCTCCTCTGCTTTTCACCCTCAGACCAATGGGCAGACGGAGAGAACAAACCAGACTTTGGAGTCGTATTTGAGATGTTGTATTTCTGCTGATCAGGATGATTGGGTTTCATTTTTGCCCTTGGCCCAATTTGCTTTAAATAATAGAGCTAGTTCTGCCACTTTGATGTCAGCTTTTTTTTTGTAACTTTGGGTTTCATCCTCGATTCTCGTCAGGGCAGGTGGAGCCTTCTGCCTGCCCAGGTGTTGACACTGTGGTGGAGAGAATGCACCAGATCTGAGACCAAGTGGTGGATAAGTTGTCTCTCTCCAAGGAAAAGGCCCAGTGGTTTTCCAACCGGCATAGGACCATTGGTCCCCAGTTTAAGGTGGGTGATATGGTTTGGTTTTCATCACAGAATATCGCTATGAAGGTGGCTTCTCCAAAGTTTAAACCTAGATTTATTGGACCTTACAAGATTTTGGAGATTCTTAATCCAGTCTCTTTTAGATTGGCTCTTCCTGTTACATTTAAGATCCATAAAGTGTTTCATAAGTCTCTGTTAAAGAGGTTTGTTGAGCCAGTAGTTCCTGTGGTGGCACCTCCTGACCCGGTATTGGTTGAAGGTAATGTGGAATATGAGGTTGAGAAGATACTGGATTCTCGCCTGGGTAGACGGAGACTCCAGTATTTGGTTAAATGGAAGGGTTATGGCCAGGAGGATAATTCTTGGGTCCCTGCATCCGATATGCATGCAGAAAGATTGGTTCGTGCCTTTCATCGGGCCCATCCTGATCGCCCTGGTGGTGTGGATGAGGGTTCGATGACCCCTCCTCAAGGGGGAGGTACTGTTGTGAGTTCATTTTCCCCTTCACCGTCGATGTCTGATGAACTCCCTCTTCTGGTGAAGGAAGGTAGTGAGGCTGATTACCAAACACCTGATCTGGGTAACAGGAAATTCTGACTGGATATAAGGCAGCCGACGCCCTTCTGAGTCGCTGGTGATTTCTCTGCTGGATTCTTGGAGACCAGTTTTATTCCTGCTCCTCAAAGATAAGTTTTTGCTCTGCTATTGAACTTATTAGTTTTGCTTTGTTTACCTTGTTTTTTGGAGTTCAGCCATCCCCGGTCGGGGGTGTGCTGAGTTCCATTTTTGTCTCTGATCAGTTTATCTCTTTGCTCTGTCTTCAGAATTTACCTGAGTGCTGATATTGTCTTTTTGAAGTCCTAGCAACTTCAGGGCCTGTTTTTCCTATCAGACGGTTGGGACATTTTTTGGTAGGGTTTTTATGGATTGCAGGCAGCAGCTTTTCTATCCTGTCCTTTTTAGTTAGCTTGGGCCCCATCGCTTGCTCAACCTATCTTTCTATCTGTGTTAGTGTTTTCATCTTGCTTCACCGTCATTATATCTTGGGGGCTGCCTATTGCTTTGGGGTCTTCTCTGGGGCAGTTTAATTTCCCCTTTCTTTCTTTAGGCCTATTTAGTTCTCCGGCTGTGTTCGAGGGGTCTAGGGCATCGTAGGAACCCCCCACGGCTACTGTTAGTTGTTGTAGATAGGATCAGGGGTCTGCAATCCGATAGCTACCAACCTCTCCAGTTTTCTGGTCTTAGCTTGTATTTTTGTTTTTTCCTCCTTCGGTGACTCATTCATAACAAAGCTGTATTCATCTGAGCCCCGCAGCCCTGCTATCTGTAGCAGAAATGTTCACTTGCTATGCGTGCCAACACTGTATCTTCTTTACACTCTAACTATGGGGTTAGTAATGGATAAGCATCTTATATACGCCTCTCCATTAGTAATCAGTGGGCTTGATGTCAGCGGCCATAAAACAGCTGACATCAACCTCACAAATATTACACCATTTGCCACCGCACCAAGGCAAGTGTGTAGTGCCTTCCAAAGTGCCAGAATTGGTGCAACTAATATATGTGCCTTTTCTGGGGCAGTTGCAAGCTGCTATTTTTAGAATGGAGTGGGCCAATATCAATGGCCCCTTACCAGCCTGAGAATACCAGCCCCCAGCTGTCTAATTTAGCTTGGCTGGTTGTAAGAAATGGGGGGGACCTCATGCTGTTTTTTATTTATTTAAATAATTTTAAAAAAGGCGTGGGGACTCCCTATTCTTGTTAACCAGCCATGATAAAGCAGACTGCAGAGGGTTGCAGCCCGAAGATGTCAGTTTTGCCTGAGCTGGTTATCAAAAATAGAAGAGACACCATGTCATTTTTTTAAAATGTATTTATTTATAGCACAGGCGCCAGCTAATGAATACTCTCATCAGCGATGCCTGCTCTTGCTGGTTTCAGCAACAGCAGACATAACTTTTGGGGAGTAATACTCTCTGATTAGTAGACGCCTGTGACCAGCGGTAAACTTTTCACTGCTGGAAACAGTTGGGAAACGCAGCTGATCAGAGATGTGGGTGTTTCTCGCGCTGCCATGCAGATGGCAGATGACAGTGTGGTAAACACCTGAATGTTCGGGGTGCTGAATCCGAACAGTAACACGGACTTCATGAAGAAGTCAATGTTTGGGAGCCATGTCTGAACATTAGTTGTTCGGTATAGACCCCAAACTTTACAGTTGAGGTTCGCCCTTCTTTAGTGATGGATTCAATTGTCTAGGGCCCATATTTTACTTTTCTTTACTTTTGAAAACACTTTGCAGGTTTATTTCACCTGTCGGGTTTCCTGGAAATAGTTGTTTGTAGATGGATGTCTACCAGATAATTATATGATGGCTACAAATGAGACATTTAATATGTTATTGGTTCTGATTCTAAAGTCTGATACTATATTCTTTTCAGTTTTTAATATGTAAAATATGTACATTTTTGATTGCCTTATTAAAAAAATGCATAACGCTGCTGGAAACTAAACTTGGTCGGCATTTTTTTATTGCACTTTCACAGTTGGACACAGGAAGAATAAGGGCATGAAGTTTCACTACAATGTTCTGCAGTACAATATTACAGTTTTCTGTTGATTAATGCTGATCCTCATGCATTTAACTAATAACTGGCATTGCTGGAATTGTTACAGCAGAAGTTGAATGTGCTGATTCTGCATGGAGCATGAATTAATATATTTGCCACATGTAGAAATATTATATTCTTTAATATGTTCTGTAATTGCAAAATTAATATCTTTGTATAATTGTTGATCTTTAATAAAGAAGGCTTAGAATTTTTTTTTACAATTGTAGTTTCTGAAAGGTGTGAATGACACAAGAATATTGGAGTCCTCTATTGTTAAAGGGAATCTGTCAGCAGGTTTTGCTATGTAATCTAAGGGCAGACTGATGTAGAGGCTTAGCACCGATTTCAGCAATGTGTCATTTTTTAGTCTGCTTGCTGTTGTTTCATTACAATGTGTGTTTTATCAGTAAGAGATTAACACTATAGGACTACATCTCCAATACATCCTGGTAGAACCATGCCCCCAGCACTGGGGGCATAAGCATATTGTCTAATGTACAAAGAAAGCTGCTAATTAGTGGGAGGGGTTAGCTTTCTGAGCTCTGCTGCAAGCTTCATCTAAAAATTGATTTCATCACAACTGCTGCACCCAATAAACTAACTGATACATTGCTGGAATCAGAGTCTGTGCCACTACATCCTGCTGCTCTCAGATAGGGTAACAAAAACCTGGTGAGAGATTCCTTTTAACCTCTTAATGGCGGTCATTAAGGGGCCTTATTCCTCAGCCCCACTTTTTAACGGGTGCAATTACTGCGGATGACAGCTGTATATGACAGCTTACACCTTGGGATATTGGCCCCAGGTGGTTTTGTTACTGATTGGGGTTGATTAACCTCTTAAATACTGCTATGAAGCATTATCTAATTGCCTAAAATGGGTAAAAAGACACCCTTTGACATGTTCAACACGTGCGATCGCAATAGCTGGTGCTGATCATTGTCATGGTACCCTGAGGTCATCTGATGACTCCAGGGTACGGTGGCCTGTAAGATCCAGTTATAAGGCCCCTTCTTACAGACTGTGTCAGTGATTCACTGACAGGTCTCAGGCACGGCACTACATAAGTTCAGCAGTGCATGAAATCAACAAAGTAAAAACTAACATGTCTCACAATGGGACTAAAGGCCCCGTCTCACTAAGCGATCTCAGTAGCGAGATCGCTGCGTCGTCACAACTTTTGTGACGTAACAGCGATCTCACCAGCGAGATCGCTGTGTGTGACAGTGATCAGCGAGCGGCCCCCCTGCCGGTATCGCTGATCGCTGCAAGAAACCTCTGGACATTTCTTTGGTCGCTGGTCTCCCGCTGGCCAGCACGCATCGCTGTGTGTGACAGGCGGAGACCAGCGATCAGGTGTAAAAAATAATTAAAAAAATAAAAAATATAGTTATTCTCACCTTCCGACGTCCTGTTCAGCCATCCTGCCTCTCTCCACGCTCCGGTCCCAGTGATCCTTTGCACGAATGACCGCGAGACTTTGTTATCCCGCGAGACTGTGACATCTCGCGGTCATTCGTGCAAAGGATCACTGGGACCGGAGCGTGAAGAGAGGCGGGATGGCTGAACGCGACGTCGGAAGGTGAGAATAACTATATTTTTTATTTTGATTCTATTTTCTACAGGATGGCCAGCGATGCCGGGCGCTCGGCATCGCTGTGCTGATCGCTGGTGAAGCTGTCTGTGTGACAGCTCACCAGCGATCACATAGCGACTTACTAGCGATCCTGACACCTTGATATCGGTGTCGGGATCGCTGGTAAGTCGCTTAGTGAGACGGGGCCTTAAGTGAAAAGTAAAAAAGGAAAATAAAATATGTAAAAAAGTTTAAAAAACACAAAATCACAAAAGTCGTTTGACCTCTAAAACAAAAATAAACAAAAAGTACACATAATTGGTATCTCACTGTCAGTAACATCCCGAACTATAAAAGTATAATGTTATTTATTCTGCATGGTGAACATCATAAAAAAATAATAAAAAAACACACCAAATTTAAATATATATGGCTACGAAAAAACTATTTTTTATAAAAAAAAATAATTTTTACTGTATGATAGCAGCAAAATATAAAAAAATATATAAATCTGGTATCCTTGTAATTGCACTGACCCAAAGAATAAAGCAGTCTTATCACTAATACCACATGGTGAACTGTGCAACAAAATAAGATCTGTTTAAATGACATCAGCTATTGATCAAGGGAGGCAGCAAAAATGTTAATATTCAGAGTTTTAGTAAGTGCATTCTTCTGCCCATAGCACTTAGCATCTCATTTATACACTACTAAAAAGGTGAATTTCAAAAGATTCAGGTAACTGATTAACAATATAAAGGTACCAATGAGTTCATCTTTCAGAAGAGGAGTGGGAGGGGCAATTTACTGACACATTTCCTTTAAGTAAGGTAACAATTTCTTTTGTAGACATGTGCAGAAGACACAAAACATTAAACCACTTTTAGTTCTCCCTAAATTATATGAAAGAAATATTTACAGGCACTGGCTGATTATATTTAAAGGCGTTGGCTGCTTTATGTACAATAGTTTGCATATATTTGCAAATGTATTATTGATGGAAATGTAGCCAATTGACTAATATACAAATGATCAAAGCTGTTTATTCACTCTGGAAAGAGTCGCCAAATTTATCAAACCGCATGATCCATTTTGACAAGCTGTAATACTGTCTAGTTCTACTGTAGTTTGCTCTGCATGAAACAGAAACTGTTTTTTAAAGGTCATTTTTTGGGTGCCATACGAATAGCATCCTGAAATGGAGCTAGGGCAGCCCTTTCAGGATGTGTAACTTTTATTTCTCTACGCTGCCCCGTTGTGTTCCTGTAAGTACCAGAAAATTTATAGTCACACGTCGGCAATATTCACCCATTAACTCGCTTGTTATCTCGCCCACCTCTCTGTGTTGGAGTCACTGATTCAGTCAGACTACCATGTTACTCGCCCGATCACCGAATTGCGATCCTCGGACTGAACATCTGCTCTTCTGACCTGAGCGTGAAAGCTGCATAGAAATACATGAAGCAGACAGCCAGTCCAAGGATTGCAATTTCTAGTTTAATGTTCTGAGAGTTCTTACTTTTATATAACATGAATTGATGGTATATTGGTAGGATAGGGGATCACTTTATGAGATTGGACTAGTTCTTTAATAATGTTTAAATCTGGCATAATGAGGGGTCTTCTACAGCTTTATAATAAATTGAAGCTTAAAATTCCTCAGTGTTCATGCGGTGTGGTTCCTGATATGCTGCACTACAAATATCTGTTCTCCCTCACATCATACATTTGGCTTTCAGCTACACCATATCAAATGTGGATGAATCTTGATTGGATAAGTGCCAGAGAATGCCATTATCATGATCCAGACCGGGTTTTTCCTGTCTCTCCTTATCCCAGTCTGGTCATTGAAGGGTTAACTTTTCTCTGCCTCGTTCTGGTGTCAGGTCGGCTATTTCTCTGCGTTGCTTCCTGCAGGCAGTGTCAGTTATATTTCCTGCCTATGGCTTGTGTAGCTGACTCTGGAGAACCGCTGGTTTGTCCTGCTGTGATCAGCTGACATTGCTTGTGTCTGTGTGCTCCGTCCCTGCCTGTCCCATCTCTGTGCATCCTTGTGTGTTTGGATTCCCCGGTACCCATCTCTGCTTTGGTTGACCTGCTCCTGTCTCTTGCTTCTGGTATTTCTGCTTCTGACCAGTACAGACCTTTTTGGCGTTCCTCTGACACTGTGTTTGGTATTTCCCTTGGTACTGCGCTACTCTCTGGTATTGACCCGACTTTTTTTACTGCTCTGCTGCCACGTGGTGGTAGCCTTCCTGCAGTGCTGCTGGTCTGCTCTGTGCAGTATTTCAGTCTTCTCTCCACTCTGCTGCCATCTTGCAGCATTTGCATTTATCTGCAGAGCTTCAGCGTGATAGCCACCCACCGGAATGCATAGTTTGTACTGTAACATTTGGTGTAACAGCTATAATGTTATCAATCTGATTATTGGGCTTTAGCTTAGCCCGTTAATACCAGTAAAGGGAAATGTTGAAGTCACAATCACATCTTAGGGAATTGTTAGCTCTCAGGTAAGCCAGCTGGATGTGTGGAACATCTATAGATCACCCTCTTAGTCAACATTTTAATCCATATTGGTATTTTGGAAAATGATCAACCAAAATATGTTGTGAATAGAATATAAGACTTTCCACTGAAACATAATTAAACTTTCAATCCACAAACATTTTCTCTATGCATTCAGTTAATAATAAAAGTGGAAAGCGACTTCTTTCCCTGCCTTGTGGCCGGATGTAAACCCCAGGCTGAAGTTACATGTTAAAATAACTTTATTATTTTACCTTTCCCAACATTATATATCTAAAACTTGCATGATAACCAAGGAAAACGTTTTAGTTTGGTAGTGTAAATGTAATGCCACAACGCATCACCATGACAAATTCATGATTAGAAACAGAAAGGAACTGTCCAAACAGGTTTCTAGTGTGACCATTTTCACACCCACATTCTTATGTCACAGACTAAAGCCTCCGTTACACACTGCGATATCGCTAGCAATATCGCTGTAAAGTCACCGATTTTGTGACGTAGCAGCGATATTGCTAGCGATATCACTGCATGTGATACTTGCCTCCGACCGGCTCCCCCGCTGGTTATCGCTGATCGTGCGAGAAGCTCCTGGACCATTTCTCGTCGGTCACTTCCTGCGGTGCTTCCTGCTGTGACGACGAGCGACGCGTGGAACCGGGCGGGAGGACGTCAGGATCGCCTAGTGTGACAGGTAAGTAGCGACCCCCGTCCCCAGCGATGTCGCTGGTGAGATCTGCCTGTGTGGCAGCTCACTAGCGACCACTTAGCGATGTACCAGCGATCCTCACCGCGTCATATCGCTGGTCAGGATCGCTGGTGCATCACTAGGTGTAACGGTACCCTAACTCTATTTTCTTCAGATAAAACTGCAAAATAAGATTACACTGGAAGGTGACATTTTCAATGTTCTCCACTAGGGGGACACAGAGCTCATGATACTCTCAGGCAGAGAAGCATTTGTAATGTGAATTGGGCTTTCCATTTTATCAAGAAAGTGCAGGTTTTAGAAGTGTTTTAAATAAAGAAATTTCATGTAAGATACAAATTATTCGAGAAAATTTAGTATTTCAAATAAACACAGCAGCCGAAGGTGAAGATAGAAAAGAACCTTATACAATGTGCTACGTTCTACTTATTAGGTTTCATCCCACTGTAATTATAATGCAGACGTTTACATGCAATGTGCAAGCCATTGTACATGCAATCATAATAAAGCTATTATGGTTAGATGAGAGTATAGTAATCAAATATAGTAAAACGCACACATCCAACAGGACAGCATCTAGAAAACAGATATAATCCATCATAACCATAAAAGAAAAGGAACATAATACACCAAAGTATTAGCTGGAGGGAACTGCACAGCCGATTCTCTTTTAGGCTTCCTCCCATCTTTCTTTTCCAGGATCAGACTTCTAATTTCTGGCTTCTAGAAAACTGTAAGCAGAGTGGTAAAAGTTTCCTGAACTGTAGGTATGGCCGGTTTCTGCGTCTAGAGCTTTTCTTCCATTACAACACAGGTAAATGATAATGATACTTGATGGTATAAAGCCTCATACTAGTTGGGTAGTTTAGTATGGCACTGTCTGTGACAGCAGTACAAATATCAATCCAGATGACTGTACACCTGATTCTATCATTTGATTCTATAGGGCTAGCTAATTCTGTACAGCCATATAGAAAATGTCATTACTGGTAACAGTTATCCCTGCCTACAAGAGTGTTTACAATGTGCCGTAACATACCTTTCAAAGAAACTGTCACGGGTATGTTAGAAGCTGCAGACCGTCGCACTTCATCTAGCTGCAGACGGTCTCTGCGTTTGGCTTCACAGACATCTTCTTAACGCTTCAGACTCTTTGACCCAGTGGCTACCTTTCTAGGGCTCTAATTGACACACCTGGACCTGGTTGTTTATAGACTCCCAGCCTGCTGCTGGGAGTTGCCGGTGATATTTCAATTTCCCCCTGTTGAGGCTTGGAGCTATAGAAGTCGGCTATCTTCCTCTTTGGTGTTTCTGAAGGACGTCTGTGTTACATCTCTGAGTCGTCTCAAGATAAGTGTTCTTCTTGCTTATCTACCCCTGCTGTCTTTAGGAGTAGTGGGGATTGATTAGTGATCATCCTGTCCTTCCCTAAGCAGGGCTTATAGCCAGGGTAAGGCAGGGATTAGGTTCCTGCTCAGCGATAGGTGCAGAACCTATATAGGACATTTAGGGTTGACAGGGTGACTTTAGATCTGCCTAGGGGTCTCCACTCCCCCCTTCCCCATTATTGGGCTCCCTTCCCCACATCCCTTCGTATTGCACTTAGTCTTTCCTACACTGTGCGTGACAAAGACATACACTATGGTCGATTCCATTGGAAACCAGCTAACCTATCACTATTTTTAAGAAAACCCATGAAAACCTTCCCCTTCCAAGAAAATGTAGATGTTCACCAGGTTTTAACTCTGAATCTCAGTGCTGCGAGACAATATTAGACAAGGCTTTAAGCCACTATGCCACTCATTTACTAAAGGATGGCTGAAATGACCTCACAGATTACATGGGATAGCTAAATATGTCTGCTATATATAATCTCTCTCACCTTCCAGCAGCCTGCAATTCTTATTTTTCACCCCAGAGTCTCCATATATGTCTAAAAATGTTCTGTCCCCAACAATGTCTAAGTGCTAAAATGCCATGCTAAATGTGTTTGTGCTACATAAAGAGTAATAACAGAAAGGCAAGAGGGGAAGGAAAGAGGTGCAAATGTGGAGTATGAGTGGCTGGATGCAGAGCACTGGTGTCACACCACAGAGTTTGCCCACAATAAGCATGGACATAAAATATGCAATATGCAGAGGGAAGAAGACCCACGACCACTATGTATTGTAATGCATTTAATATGCAGCTACGCTGACTATGTATATCTGTGCCATTGTAGGTGCACTGGAAATTAATAAAATATTTAGCTTTTATGTTTGTGAAAGACTGTGAATGACCAATTCTACATGTCTTAATAGCACACTATAATGAGGAGCAGAATTGAGAATTGATTCCTGGACCCCTCTCCTTTGGTCTGTTTTGGTGTTCTGCAAAGTTATATACAAATAATAGAAAACAGAACAATGCCTTTAATCTCTACAGGACCACAGGATTTGGGGCTATTACAGCATCAATGGTGTTTATTGTTCAAAAATATGTATTTTATGCTGAGAATTTCCCTAACCAAACATATGTGCTGCAAAACTCACTTATCACATCACTGGGTGAAAATGACATCTGTAAGAGATAGAGACCACCACCCAACTGTACAATAAATACCAGCTTTAATCCCCTTAATCTAACAGCTCTCTCTCCTAACTCGTCCATACATAGGAACGCTTGGCTTGGTGGAGCACTCGTGTGCTCCCTATGAGAGAGCTGCAGCCAAGCTTCCCTGGCAGTGGCTTATCTCTGATTCAAACAAAAAGATCAGGTGTCGAGGAAGAGTCGGGAGGCCGCCCTCCAGATTACACTGACATTTGATCATGCGGATATTGGCAAATTTGTCCTTCTTTAGTCTAAAGGGCCCGTCACACTAAGCGATATCGCTAGAAATATCGCTATAACGTCACTGGTTTTGTGACGCAGCAGCGATATTGCTAGCGATATCACTATGTGTGATACTTACCTCCGACCGGCTCCCCCGCTGGTTATCGCTGATCGCGTGAGAACGGCCTGGGCCATTTCTCGTCGACAGCTTCCTGCCGGGCTTCCTGCTGTGGCGACGAGCGACGCGTGGATGCGGGCGGGAGGACGTCTTCATCGCCACGTCTGACAGGTAAGTGATGAGCCCCGACCGCTGCTATGTCGCTGGTGAGAGCTGCCTGTTTGGCAGCTCACTAGCGACCACTTAGCGATGCACCAGCGATCCTGACCGCGTCATATCGTTGTCGGGATCGCTGGTGCATCGCTAAGTGTGACGGTACCCTAATGTGCCATAAATATTTAATCTGGGTATTAAATTATCATATTTTATAGATCAATGTGAATAAACGTTCCATGTAAACTATTAGGATTTCTTAAAAGGGTTGTCCACTACTCAGACAAACTACTTCTTAAAATGCTGTTTCCCACCTTCTAAAATAATAACACTCATAGTCACCCTTGATGCTGATGTTGTTCTAATGGTTTCAGCACTGGCTCTTCTGCGGATCATGTAACATACCAATGTAATCAGCTCTGGCTTCGCTCTCTCCACGTATGGAGAAATAACAGATACGGAGGAAGTCAGAGCTACTTCTCTCTCACATCTGTCAGATGTATGTAATGCCTCCAAAGGCTGAGAGAGTGAAGACTGATTGGCCACAGGGATCGTGTGACATAAAAATGTCATGCGATCCCCAGGAGAGCCAGTGCAGACACAGCTGGAATGGTGCTGGCACCTGAGGTGAGTATACTGTAGGTGTTCCCCTTTGCAAAATAATAACATGAGGACTAAGAAGGGGTTGGCCAAGTAGTGGACAACCACTTTAACATATGCTTTTGTAGGAGGGTTTCTGGGATGTTTGACAGCAGTCATTCTGATAACATAAGATAGTTAGAACTCACCTTGTAAAGCGCAGTACATGATTCAGGCATCTATGACAGAAAATACTGTCACCAGAAGTGATGCTGGTTTTTAAGTCATGTGACTTCTCCTAACATTGAATGCCTGAGGCAGTGGCATGAATGACATTTGATTGGCGGCAAGCAAATGTGGTACCAATATTCAAAAAGGGGTGTAAAAGGGAACCTGGAAACTATAGGCCGGTAAGCTTAACATCTGTTGTGGGTAAAATTTTTGAAGGGTTTCTAAGGGATACCATTATGGAATATCTCAATGTTAAGAAATGTTTAACTCCATATCAACATGGATTTATGAAGGATCGCTCCTGTCAAACTAACCTGATCAGCTTCTTTGAGGATGTAAGCTCTCAAATGGACCAAGAAGAATCATTGGATGTAATTTATCTCGACTTCTCTAAAGCATTTGACACTGTCCCACATAAAAGATTGGTAAGTAAGATGAGAAAGCTTGGGCTAGGGGAAAATGTGTGTAGATGGGTAGGTAGCTGGCTTAGTGATAGAAAACTAAGAGTGGTTATTAATGGGGCATACTCAGATTGGGCCAGGGTTACTAGTGGGGTACCACCGGGTTCTGTATTGGGCCCCCTACTATTTAATATATTTATTAATGATCTAGTGGATGGCTTACACAGTAAAATATCAGTATTTGCAGATGATACAAAACTAGATAAGTGTAAGGTTATGCACATGGTAAGGAGAAATAGATGCTATAATTACTTACTAAATGGGAAACTGCTGGGGGGAATCAGACATGGAACATAGTCAACAAGAAGCTAAATTGGAGTTACCAGTGTCAGGCAGCTGCCACCAAAGCAAATAGGGTGATGGGATGCATTAGAAGAGTTCTGGGGACACGAGATGAAAACATAATTCTCCCTCTGTACAAATCACTCGTCAGACCACACTTGGAGTATTGTATGCAATTTTGGACGCCGGTGCTCAAGAAAGACATTACTGAACTTGAAAGGGTTCAAAGGCGGGCTACTAAAATGATAAATGGAGTTGGCTCACTACAATACCCATTATGCATTTATCAATCTGCATGGTCTATTACAGATAATGGTTAAACTATGTTGTTTGCCAAAAATGTCAAGAAAAAATACAGAGATATTGTAAGTTATAAATGTTTAATGCTGTTGGGTTGTCTTGACGTACTATAGCATTACAAATATGAATGGCTATACTATAACGCTTTAGAGCTAGAAGTTAATAATAATAATAATAATAATAATAATAATAATGATTATTGCAATATTCTTTATGGGCTTCAGAGAACTTCTCGGCCAGCAACATATGTTTTCGATGTGCCAGAAGACACCAAAATATACCAAAAAGGTTTTGAATTTCAAAGACGAGTGGAAACCATATTAATGATAAAAACAGAAGTATGGCACCGGCCCCAGCTCTATATAGAATCAGATCAAACTGCTGTATTTTATAACTAGGTTGTAAAACCTGATCTGAATTGTGGTAATGACAATCCCCTCTATATGAAATGCATTTTGCAGGTTAATGAAGAGCTTCATTTTTTCCATGACACAATTTTACAGATGTACCTGCCATAAATATAACAGCAGTATAGAACTGGCAGGTTCATTATCAACTCTTAGGGCAGCCACAACCAGAAGTTGAACCTTCTCTGAGGGTTTGCTTACAGTCACTGGAAATGCTGCTGTTTATCTTAAGGGCAGAAAAGGAAGTAAAACACTTAGCGGTGCTCATGTTTTCTAGTATTAAAGGAATCCATGGGGGAACTGGAGTACATTTGCCACTTATTTAGCGACTTTTTGAATAGTCACAAATGATGAATCAGATGATATCATCTGCAAACCTTAAGCTCTCCCCACAGTGGTGAACAAAAAAAACGAATGAACACTTAAATAAACTTCAAAAAGCCACAAATGGAAAAGTTAAAATGCTGCATACAAAAAGAAGCAAAAAAAAATTAAAAACGCGATAAAAACAACAGGTGCACATACAATGAAGAATTGGCCTCTTTGTATTTTATGATTTGAAAGGAGCTTGACAGTAAAAAAGTGAGATATACCTGTAGCCACAAGTAAATGCCATATAAAATATGTGCAGCAGTCTAATTCCAAGTGTAGCTGCAGGAAGAAAATTAAGTTATAGTGTTCCCGCAGCCACTCCAGTTATCAGGACTGCAGCATAGCTGTGGTGAGAGCTCACTACACAGCAAATGCACTGCTGTCACTTCCAACTCTCCTTCACGGACATCCTGCTCTGCACACACATGCTGCAGAGCAAAATGTCTATCAAGGAGCGGGAGGAGTGATTACAATGCTCTCACTGTATAGTGAGTGCTGACTGTTGCCCCTAAAAATACAAAGGTGATATCAACCCCCCCGAACAATCACCACGCTTGCCACCGCTACAGGGCAAGTGGGAAGAGCTGGGCAAAGTGCCAGAATTGGCGCATCGAATAGATGTGCCTTTTCTGGGTAGCTGCGTGCTGCTATTTTTACGCTGAGGGGGGTCAATATCCATGGCCCCTTACCAGCTTGAGAATACCAGCCCCCAGCTGTCCGCTTTAGTAAGGCTGGTTGTCAAAAATGAAGGGGACCCTACGCCTTTTTTTAATATTATTTATTTAAATAAAAATAGCGTTGAGACGCCTCTATTTGTGATAACCAACCTTCCTAAAACTCACAGCTGAGGGTTTCAGCCCCTAGCTGTGAGTTTTGCCTGGCTGATTAGCAAAAATACAGAGGAACCCACGCCGTTTTTAAAAAAAAATTATTTAATAACAGCGCAGGAGTGACTGATGACTACTCCCATCTGCCGCTCATGCTCTCTCTGTATTTAGCAGCAGCAGGTGTAGGATGATGGGAGCAGTAGTACCATCAGCTGACACCAGTGACCGGAGGTAAACTTTATACCTCCAATCACAGCTGAGCGCTCACGCTGTTTTTTGACAGCGTGGGAACCGTGGCTCTCTGACTGGCGGGGATAATTTCACTGTCGATCAGAAGCGGTGTTTGCCACGCTGTCATGCACATGACAGCGTGGCAAACACTGGATGTTCAAGCCCCCATTCAAGTGAATGGTGTCCGGATTCGGGTCCCGGTACTGTTCTGGTACCCAAACTTTTTGCAACTGTTCGGCCGATTAATCTACCTCCTTGGATGAAGCTGTGGCGAAACGCGCGTCGGGGATAGCACCATACAAGGTTATATGTTTCCTCAAATGCACTCTGCACTTTCATGAACCTGCTTATCAGTGTGGGGTTTATATGGTGACTGTTTTTATAACATGCCCAATTTTTAGTGAGGACAGCCATTGCTCACACTAGTCAGACTGAGACTATTTACTGACTATTATTGTGTGAAATATCTGCTTTTTCACCTCTGGGAACGCCAGTGTCTACATACTATGTACCTTGCCAACTTTGTGGCTTAACTGTTTTTGACTAGTATATGGTAAATGGTGAGTTAGCTACAATGGTTTGGGTTAAAGGTTAAGTTAGGACAGTCACATATCTAGTGCTATATATATTGTACGTATTATTACTATTACTCTTCATCCTGAGTAATGCATATTGAGGACTCAGTTTGTACTCTGCAGGATATGTTGCATGGGTAGTCACCATTTAGACATTTATGGTTTTGATCTCCCTGCTGTGTACATTCTTCCATTTAGGACTAATATTTGCATACTTCCTTGTTTGGTGTATGGATTGGCATCTCCTTTTAATATGCTTTTTATTGGTTTGTACACATTGGTTCAATAAAATTGTAATTTTATGGCTGAACTTCTTTGTCTAGTCTGATGTATTTGAGTTTGAAGTGCCATTATCAGTAGGCCTTCCTTTTTGGATGTAACAGCAGACTTGATTCTGAAGCACAGATTGATCAGCTGAGGCTGCTTAAAAGGCAAGAAGTAGAGAATCAGGGCGGGAACATAAAAGCTGGAAACTCCATACTAACTGAGGGCAAGATACCTGCAGCAGGACAGAAAACAAAATGGGCGACGGAAAAACCTAAGTTTCAAAAACGTGTAAAAAGAGACTGAGAACCTTACATTACTCCCCCCTTAGGGACAGCCTCCGGATGACCTCAGACCAGGCTTGTCTGGGTACCTCTGATGAAACTGGCGGAGCAAGCGAGGAGCATTAATGTTATTGGCTGGCTCCCATGAGTTGTCTTCAACTGAGTAGCCCTGCCATTTAATCAGGTATTGTAAATGATTTCTGTACAATCTGGAATCCCGAATCCTTTCCACCACAAATTCCTCCTGACCATCGACCAGCACTGGGTCAGGGCGGGGAGAAGAACGTCCATGAAACGTGTTGGGTGTTGCTGCCTTTAGTAGACAGGGTGGATTCTCATATTTCTGGGTAGTTGAAGATGACAAGCAACGGCACTTATAATTTTACTGATTTTATAGAGTCCAATGTACTTATGTCCCAATTGGGATTTTTAACTTAAGATTTCTGGTTGACAGCCAGACCAAGTCTCCTACCTTGAAAGCTGGTGCAGGTTTACGAAATTTATCTGCTGCTTTCTTATACCTTTCTTGAGCCAATTCCAGATTTTCCTTTAAAAGATCAAAATATTCTTTTGTAAAGACGTGATTCTTTAAGCCACAGCCGGCAAGGGCGTATCTATGGGAAATTGAGGAAGAATGTTAGGATGATAACCTAGATTGGCATAAAAAGGAGACTGTTTAGTGGTAGCGCTCTAAGAGTTGTTATAGGAGAACTCAGGTAGTGGAAGTAGATCGACCCAATCATGCTGTAGGTGTCAGATAAAGCAGCAGAGATACTACTCCAGGGTCTGATTGGTTCATTCTGTCTGTCCATTAGTCTGGGGATGAAAAGTAGAAGAAAGATTTACTTTAATGTCCAATGCAGCACGGAAATTCTGCCAAAACCTTGAAGTGAATTGCACCCCTCGATCTGAAATGACCTCATCCGGTACTCCATGCAAGCGAAACACATTCTGAATAATTAAATCTGATGTCTGTTTTGCAGTGGGTAAGCCGACACAGGGAATAAAATGAGCTGCCTTTGTTAACTGATCCACCACCACTAGAATGGTGTTCTTCCCTTGAGAGGTTGGTAACTCCACAATGAAGTCCATAGAAATGGATCCCCATGGGCGGGACAGGGTGGGAAGGGGTTGCAATAGACCCATTGGCAAGGAGCGTGGTGTTTTGCATCTTGCACAGACTTCGCATGAAGTGACGTAATTTAGAACGTACTTTCTGTAAGTGGGCCACCAAAAGAAATGAGAAAAAAATTATTGTGTCTTTAGAACTCCTCTATGCCAGCTATCTTAGAATCGTGGATGAGTTGCATTACTCTTAATCTGACCGTTTCAGGTATATACAGGCGTTGCCCCTGAATCCACACTCCATTCTTATAGACAAGACTTACGTCCCTTGGAGGTTGTGCCAGCAAAGTATCCGAAGGGTATGCTTCCTTGATGTCCTAAAGTAGGTCTTGATTATGAATCACTCCCAGGAATCTGGAGTCAGGAAGAATAGTCTTAGGAGGAGTAAGTGGACGGTCTCTGTTGCATGAATCCTAGAGAGTGCATCAGCCTTTCCATTGCGCGATCCTGACTTATAAGAGATTACAAAATTAAACTGGCTTAGAAAAAGATTCCAACGAGACTGGTGAGGAGTCAGGCACTTCGCCGACCTGATAAATTCAAGGTTACGGTGGTGTGTCAGGATGACTATTTGCTGTGCAGCTCCCTGAAGAAGGTGTCTCCATTCCTTGAAGATGGCAATAATGGCTAACAATTCTCTATTGCCCACATCGTAGTTCCTCTCAGCCGCAGACAACTGCTGGGAAAAGAAAGCACAGGGATGCAAGACATTCTTCTCACCTGTTCTCTGAGAGAGTATAGCTCCAATGGCACAGTCTGAAGCATCCACCTCTATTATGAAGGCAAGTTCGGGGTTGGGATGCACTACGATAGGTGCTGTGGTAAATTTATCCTTTAGATGGGAAAATGCTTCTTGGGCTTGAGGGGTCCAAGTGAAACTAGACTCCTTCTGGGTAAGTTGTGTGATAGGTGACACTACCTCAGAGAAATTCCTAATAAAACGCCTATAGAAATTGGCAAACCCGATGAAGCGCTGCACCTCCTTCACATTCCTAGGAACTGGCCAATTCTTGATGGCTTGGGTCTTGCTTCCATCCATACTAATGCCTTGTGTAGACATTACATACCCCAGAAATTGAATCTTGGTCCTGTGAAATTCACACTTTTCAAGTTTGATGTAAAGATGTTTCTGTCTTAGGCATTCTAAGACCATTCTCACATGTCCATGATGTTCCTCTGTGGAATTAGAAAAAATTAAAATATCATCCAGATAAATCACAACAAAAGTATCTAAGAGATCCCTGAAAATGTAATTCACTAAGTGTTGGAAAGTGGCTGGGCATTACACAGACTAGACTAGATATTCGCATGACTAGATATTCAAAGTGTCCGTAGCGTGACCTGAATGCAGCATTCCATTCATCCCCAGGTCTAATACGAACTAAATTATAGGCCCCACGGAGATCCAGCTTAAAGAAAATTTTGGCATGCCGCACTCTCTCCAAGAACTCAGGGATCAATGGCAATGGATAACGGTTTCTAATTGTCACCTTATTGAGTTCCCGATAGTCTATGCAGGGTCTAAGAGATCCATCTTTCTTCTTTACAAAAAAGATGGGTGCACCTGCCGGAGATGAAGAGTGGCGTATGAAGCCTTTGGCTAGATTTTCGTCTATATAGTCCTTCAAAACCTTTAGTTCGGGCCCTGCCAGGGGGTAGATCTTACCAAAGGGTATCTCTGCTCCAGGCAATAATTCAATTGTACAATCGTATGGACAGTGAGGGAGAAGCAGGTCAGCGTTCTTCTTGTCACACACGTCCGCATACTCCTGGTATACAGCTGGTAGTTCAGAGACTGACATGGTCCTTTTAGGAACAGAGCAAGCTGAAACTTCTGGACTCATCTGTTTCTCCGGAAAGTGTAGCTCCTTGGTCTCCCAGTTAATTGTAGGGTTCTGAGCCTGCAGCCATGGTAGCCCTAGAATAATGGGAAAGTGGGGAGAAGAGATAAGCATAAAAGATAGTTTTTCCTGATGATCTTTAATCATAAGGACCTTCAAAGGCTCCGGTTCCTGATTCACTGGTCCAGAAGTCAGCAGGGAGCCATCCACGGTCTCCATCTGTATTGGAGTAGCCTTCTTCACTGAACATATCCCATGTTTCTGAGCAAAGGAGATATCCATAAAATTGCCGCTTGCCCCTGAGTTGATCATAGCAGAGCTAGACACCCAGACCGTGTCAACCCAGAGCCTGATGGAAAGAAAGCAATGAGAATTGTTCTTCTTACAGCTCAGCTGAGACACCGCTGAGGAAACTTGGAAAATTGCAGCATTTACACAGTCATCGGCCTCAGAAATAACGGAATTTATGTCTGAGAAATCAATATCTACGGCTGCAGATCTTTCTGGAGCCTGAGGCTCAGACATGACAGATCTCCTCTCGCAATACTGACAGTGAATGACTGCCGCAGTAGCCTCACGGGAATGGCTGGGGCAATTTATAATGACGTGCCTTGACTTTCCGCAGTAGAAAAATAGGTTCTCTTTTTGACGATGTTCTTTGCGTGCATCACTAACCCGTCTCTGTACAGAGTCCACCTGCATGGGTTCAGGTTCTGGTTCCCGTGTGAACCTACTCAAAGGTTCCTTAGCTGGGAAGGAAGGTGGGAAAAGGTTAGTGCGATTATTTTCGAACCATCTCTCCTGTCTGTGTTCAGTAAGACGAGTATCAATACGGATGCAGTAGTTAATAAAGTCACCTAATGCTGTGGGAGGGTTGGCATGAGCAAGTTCATCCTTAATCATAGGAGACAACCCTTTCCAAAAAATAGATTTTTTGGCGGAACTGTCCCAAGTGGTATCGAGAGCCCATCTCCTGAAATCCAAAGCACATTCGGCTACTGAGCGCTTACCTTAGCGCAAAGTTAACATGGCTACTTCAGCTGTTGCACCTTGGGTAGGGTCATCAAACACCTGCCCCATGGCTGAAATGAAAGCACCAAGATGATTTAAACATTCATCCTCAGTCTCAATCAGAGGGTTTGCCCACATCAGAGCATTGTTGGAGAGTAACATGATTATAGTAAGAACTTTGGTTCGTTCAGTGGGAAATTGTGAAGCATGTGCAGAGAAAAACAGATTGCATTGGTTAATAAATCCCCTGAATTTTTCACGCTCACCGCCAAAACAAAAAGGGGGTAACTTGGAGATACCAGAACTCGGGGTTATGGCTGAAGCCTGGACTCTTTCCTCTAGGGCCTCAATCCTGGCTCGTAAATCCTGAGTAGTTTGTCCAAAAATTTGCAAATTGTGATTAGTAAGTTCCTGCAGGCTTGCAAAGCGAGTCTTTAGAGTCTGCACATCCGCAAGTATTGTATCTGTCACTCCACACAACTCCTTTATGCGGGCCTCCATCTTCCAGATCCTTTAAGGCAGAAGTACTGGAATGGTTGTGAGAAGTCACAACCACTGTCATCACAGAAGATATAAATGGATATCTGACATCCACGGCCACAGCAGACACAGCCTTCCCAGACCCAGCAGACACTAATGTTGGCTTCAGAATCTTGTGATGTATAGCATACAGTTCATATAGCGTCTTGTGCTTGGGTGCGAGGATAACACAAGAGACACAGGTGCGATTAGAAAGGACTTGTATTACTTCATACAAGTAATCAAAAGGGTTCACACAGTTTGCAGATACAAGGCAGGAGACACAGCAGGCCCGAGTAAACTTTTAGCACAGCAGAAGTTCCACAACAGGTTCAGGGTCTCTCTCTGTTACTTCCCTTGTAACGATGGATTTAGCAGGCAGCAGGTTTCCAGTGTCCACAAGTGTTGTTCCCAAGTTCATGAGCAGGCGGTTGCTGGAGTACCAAGTCCCAGGCTTCCAGGAGCCAGGTCGCAGGCTAACAGCAGACTTGATTCTGAAGCACAGATTGATCAGCTGAGGCTGCTTAAAAGGCAAGAGGGAGAGAATCAGGGCGGGAACATAAAAGCTGGAAACTCCATACTAACTGAGGGCAAGATACCTGCAGCAGGACAGAAAGCAAAATGGCTGACGGAAAAACCTAAGTTTCAAAAACATGTCCAAAGAGACTGAGAACCTTACACAGCCATTCAGTATAATGACTGCTTGTCAGGGCCCAGATTTTATAGGAGATGGGAGTGGCTACCAGTGAACAGCTGAGGGCCTAAACACAGGAACGCCTCCAGGAGCTCTCAACTGAGCAGATTAACCCCTGCACTGCTAATAGAAATTTACACCATTTAATATGAAGGTGAAGTGCTTCTAATCATTGCAGGAGTAGGAGAAATCAGACGCTGCGGTCTTCTGGCTCCTCTCTCTTAACACCTGCTGTGTCCTCTGTGTACTCACTTATCATAAGTGACATATGCTTCCTTCCTTGGTCAGGAAATATGGTATGTGCAGAGGATGAACTGGAGGATTCTCTGCATTGTTGGACACAGTCATAACACAGTACACAACAGGGGCATATTTACAAGATTCTGTCAGCATAGGCACATTTTTTTATTTTTAACAAATCCAATTGTGGAACTTATTTTTATTGTATCTAGTTATAAAATGTTTTATTTTTTGTTAGCTTGGCAACCAATTTAATGAATGATTGATTTTGTATGTAGGAATCAAACGAACAAAAATCTGTGTGAAGGTGTGCATCACCTTTCTACTCTAGTACTTTGACTCTAAAGTTGACTTGCAGTAATTGGAAACTAAAAAATTTGTAAATTACAGGGTACATATCAAATTGTCCTTTTAATTATTTTATGCAGCCATTGTAACAGGAGATATCTTGAGATGAACCTACGGGTGCCTTTTTCCTCAATCACAACTACATGTCCCTGCACTAATTGGTGTGCTGTCTGATCATTACTTCAGAGTGGGCTTGTCTCGCTCTCTATACATATATCAGTTGCACATATAGAGGGCTAATTTTAGGGATCCAAGTATTACTGTTGCTCCCATGCAATAGAGCCTCAGAGGCACTAAGATCTCCCTCCCCAAGGGGTGAATACACCATTGATGCAATATGTACAACCAAACAGGGGACCAAGTGCAAATGGGGCCCACTTCTACCTCCAAATCAGGTGAAAATGTGCATTATGTTGAGATATTGGACTACAAAGGGCCTATATATTTATATATTGTTCTTGCACCTGGGCCATCTTATGTTTGTCTGCTCCAGCTCTGTTCAATAGAAGGAGAAAATATTTGTTGTATAAGTGCCATGTAATAGTTTGCTATTGGGGCCTATGAGCTTCAAGTTACAATTCTGTGTAAATTTCTCTTAAAGGGAATCTGGTTTTTGCCACCTCATCTGAGAGCAGCATGATGTAGGCAAAGAGAAGCTGAATGAAACAATATATCAATTAGTTTACTGGGTGCAACGTTTCTGACACAATCAGAGCTTTTAGATTTAGAATGCAGCAGAGCTGAGAAAGCTAACCCCGCCCACACCAGGCTCTCCCTGTACAAGGTCCATAGACAGTGAGTTGCTTATCGCAGAAGGGGGCGTTGCCAGATTAGTGTAGTTCACCAATATTAATCTCTTAGTGATAAATCCTTCACAGTTAGAAAACAGTGCACACTTTGACAAGTGACACATCCCTGAAATCTGTATTTCAGCCTCTATCTCCTGCTGTTTTCACATTACATTGCAAAAACCTGCTGACAGATTCCCTTTAACCAAATACAGGGATGATAATGGAAATGCACTGATCAATATAATACGTGAAAAATTTAATCAGAGATCTCTGCCTGATGTGATATTACTAAGCCTTGCTGATGTCAGGTTCTTTAAAACTAACCAGTCATCACAATGTGTATAATTCAGTATATTATGGAAATTAGCGGAAATACATTATATTATGTATGATTGTTATTTATATATGTGCTGGGAGCCAAGGAATAAACTGCAAGGTTAAACAGGTCACGTTGTATTGTTTTAGAGAACTGGTAATTCTGGGAAAAGGATCAAGCTCTCCTACATTGTTCATCCCCCCAAAAATGTCTACATTATCCAAGCACAGCAAACGTATAATCCTCAAATATTTGTTCTAAACATTTTCCCAGCTTGCAAGTGTTCGCTGTCACACAATGAGAAAAACTAATTCAGTTATTGTGGTTGGGATCAGTTTTCACAAAATGATGAAAACAATTGTGCATTGTCTGTAATGGAAATGAAAACAAATATTTACTGAAATAATATTGGTAAGGGAGAAGAAATCTTGGCTTTAGAAGAATGGAGCAGATTCTTTGACTGAGCACAATTAGAGGAGTCTTTGTCCTATAGTAATTTTCATTCTGTCTGATCCATATATAAGGAGCAGCACTTCCATCTAAGGAGCTGAAAGATAGTGTAGCTGTAACATCAAACACATGAAAATAGACAAGTAATAAGTAGATAGAGTGGGATTAGAATGGACATAGGTTATAAATTCATACCTAATAGGAATTATTTTAATTTCCATCCTTATATATGGTATAATGTATCTACTGTAAATGCCAAGAATATTAGTCAGCATCGGGGAGTAAATGCGTGACCATATGAAGAATCAAAGTTAAAGGTCAAGTGCTTACTGCTTACTTTTTTTTTTAAGTTTTCCTATAAACCTAAATGGTTTCAATAACGTACCTTTAAAAAATAGAGCAATTTTGTAATCTTCTTCTTTAAGAAATATTTAATTCAATGACTTGACCTTTACACCATACAGCAGGGGTGGGCAATTAATTTTTTAAAGAGGCCACATAAGAAACTGGGGCTGTTGTGGAGGGCTGAACCGATTGGCTGATCATAATTGTCCTTAGGCCTGTTTCGCACTTCAGTTTTTTTGTGTCAGTTAAAATCCGCCAAAATGGCGGAAAGCGGATCCGTTGCTAACTGATTTGAACGGATGCCACCGGACCGTTTTTTTGACGGATCCGATGAATGAAGATTTTTTAAAGGAATCGCAGTCCGGGAAGGAGAAAGAGAGAGAAAGAGAGAGAGAATGTTTTCTGTTTGCCAGAAATGATTTCAGGGTTAAATTTCCACCTGACTTCATTCCTCCGGGCATGCGCACTATAAAATGCGGATCCTGCAGCAAAAAAAACGTTGCAGGGTCCGTCCAGGCATGTCGGCGGACGCAAAAAATTTGACGGATCCGCAAAAAAATGGATCCAACGGATGGCCATCCGTCAAGATCCGCCGGTAATGCAAATCAATGGGGAAAAAAACGGATCCGCCCAAAAAATGGTCAAAACCGGAAGTGTGAAACAGGCCTTAAGGATATGTTCACACGCAGCGTTTTTGCTGCGTTTTGTTTCTGAAGCTCAAACCTGCTCTCTTGGCAGTAAAACACCAGTTTTGCTGCATTCGTTTGCAGCATTTTATTGGGCGTGGATTACACGTGTGCTTTGTCTATATAACTTGTTTAATAAAGTTGGTTTTATTTCCTAAAAATGCGGCAAAAGCAGTTATTGGGTATTTTCAGCATTTTTGCACTTTCTCATAACTTTCTATGGGTGAAAGAGTGAAAAACACTGAAAGAACTGACATGCTGCAGGCTAAAAAACGCTGCCGTTCTCAATTCAGTCAGGAAAAAACAAGTGTCTGCATGAGATTTCTGAAACCTTGTAGCTTCGGCTGGTATGGTAAAAAGCAGCTTTTATTTTGCATGAAAAAATCCCACTGCATATGAACATGGCTCAACACTGATTCTGTTCAGACTTTCATCAGATATTTCACAATGTCAACATTTCATCTGAGTTTGGCCGAGTATCATCAGTTTAAAATAAGTTTCTCCACCTTTTCCCATCTAGCAGCCGATGACATGTCAGTGCTCTCCAATTTTTTTTTTCAGCCTTCCATTGCCGAGTTTGATAAGACACTCGGATCAATACCAGATATAAGTCTGTGATTTTGCAAAGACCACTCAGTCTGCAAACAAAAATAAAAATTGGACATGTAAACAGCCCACCCAGGTATGAGTGCTGTCTGTGAACGGCAAGGATAGAACTCGTACGTGAAAAAATAATGTATGAGTAAGCCTTAAAGTGCAGTTTTTATTTAAAAAAAAAAATTACATTCGGAAAACAGTGGGTTTTCCGAATCAGGAAAACTCCTTTAAGAAAAAAAAATTGAGGGCATTAGAAATATTAATTGTTCATCACTTTTCCATATGAGGGGTTGAGCTGACAGACAACTGGTAAGAAGTCTTCCTTTCAGTTCATAGAGTGAAGAAGAGAGACACGCTCGCTCACACACAAACACTCACAGATAGACACATACACAGATACACACACACACACACACACAGACACACACAGAGATACACACACACAAATAGACACACACTCAGAAACACACAGATAGACAAACACAGAGACACACACAGAGAGACACACACACAGAGACACACATAGATAGACACACACACAGATAGACACAGACGCATAGACAGACACAGATAGACACACAAGTCAGACACACAGACAGACACACACACGGAGAGATAGACAGACACACGCACACACACAGACAGACACACACACCAGCCACCAGAGTACATGGGGCACACAAAATGTGGAAGTTTGGGAGTGCACACAGACTGTAAGATTTCCAGGCTGTTTGTAGTATGGCTGAGGGGGCACTTCACTATTGGACACTGCAAACTTGGCCCAAGTGTTTCATCTCCTATCGGCCTGATCGCTGAGCTGCTAAAAGTTGCAGGGGAGAGAGGGAAGGGTGCAGCAGATAATAATTAGCTGCTGTCCCTCCAGTTTGATTTCAAGCTGTTATGGGGTTAAAAGTATGCAAGCAGGTCGCGGGATGCAATGACAGACAGGAGGCAGAGCATGGGATAACAAACTTAACAGTTTACTTAAACAGAGTATTAACTCCTCCCAGGGAGATAAATGGTTAAAAAATAGGTAGAAGAAACCACAGGTACAAGTCCCAATTGACCGGGATGGGCAATTAGTTGGTCGCGGTCAACTTGTTCACTGGGCCCAATTCAGGCCGCATCGCCTCCAAAAAATGATGTCTGAAATAAGTTTCTGGCATGGTGGTCACTTGGGAGCCGGTAACAACTAGACAACGGATGGCCCATCCATCCATTTCAGCCCATACAAGACTTCCCTCTCTCATTCTTGACGGCTCACACTCCGGGCGGCATCCCCCAGCCATGGAGCCCACTAGTTTAACGGCTGACGGGTCAGTGGCGTAACCCGTTTTGCGCATCCGTGGGCATAATGTCCAGTGTACCCGCACCTAAAACAAATTGGAGATCTCACTGCTCAGGATTGCCCCATTTCTTGATGGGGCTCGGGACTAGTTCTGCCTCAGGAAGAGTTCTGAACCTCCGGGGAGATTTTTCTTAAGCCAGACCACTCTTCTTGCACGTCCTGGATTTCTTTCTGGATTTCTCTAATGCAACCTGGTACAGCTGCGGGCAGAGCGAATACCTCCCCGTTCCGGGCCTTCCCTGTCAAGGCTACCAACCCCTGCTCTTGCTCGTGCGCACCCGCTTCCGCCCCGAATTACAGAAAATACATGCGCGGATTGACCAGCAAGCGCTGCCGCAAGGCCTGTTTAAGCAGCACATCCCTGAGGCCTTCCACTAGTTGGTCTCTCAAAATTACATCAGGAGGCCCCATGCCCATATCATCCCGCTTAGCGATCATGGCGTGGATCTCCTGCAGCGCGTTCATGTATTGGGTCACAGCCTCCCCCTCCCTTTGGACGCGGCTAAACAAGCGCATCCGCAATTCCCTGATATCTGTGGGGTCCCCATGCATCGCTTCTAAGATCTGTAACACCATGGTGAAAGTGTTCCACCAGAACATGACAGAACATCTGGCTTCCCCGTACAGGGCCATCACAGCAATCTCTGCATGCATAGCGGGGGTCATGGGTTGCATTCTTAGCATGCTTTTAACCGACTCGGACCAATCCCATAGCAGTGAATTGCTCCCTGTAAAAGTTGGGACATTGCTGAGCATGGCCCCTAGCGGCAAGCTGGCCCTTGGGACAACCACGGTGACTTGGTCTGCCACCTCTGTGTTTGTTGATTGCATCCTGCTGACTATGCCAAGTGTAAACAAGTTGTGGGATGCAGTGACAAACATTAGGCAGAGCAAGGGTTAACAAACTTAACAGTTTACTTAAACAGAGCATTAACTCCTCGCAGGGAGATAAATGGTTAAAGAAAAGGTAGAAGAAACAACAAGTACAAAATATTAGAAATAGTCCAGTGATTAAACTTATCGTGTTCTTAATGCTCCTCCACCGCAGATGATCCCGCAGGGGGTGTAGCACGGGCAACGGCCGGGAAGAGGTTCACAGAGGTGGTCCTTTGAACAATGAGCCATCATCTGGTGGCAGTGGTCAGCCTCCGGTACCTTCTGCTGAGCCGCTAGTCCATCAACTTGTGCAGCCACAGCAAACCAGGCCGCAGCACTCTCGGGGTGGAATGTGGGCTGGCATCCAGTGCATGGCAGGGTAAGCCGCAAACGAATGTCCGATATTTGTCTGTCTCTCCTCCGCATGGGTGCAGTACTCACAGTCTCTGGGTGCGTGACACCTTTCTGTTTCTCAGCCCTGATGGTCGCGACGGGAGCCGACAGCTGCATCTTATCGCAGCGCTGGTGCTCAGCAGGCGGAGCACACTGCTCACCCTGCTGCACACTGTGTGCTCACGCCAAACTCTCTGTCACTGTGCACGCTTTTTCTTTTATATCGCCCCTCCTACCCGGGTCATGAGGTTGGTCCAGTCCCTCATTCCTTCCGCTAGGCAACATGGGAGGCAGCCTCAACAGTTCCGAACCCAGCTCGGTACGGGTACCTAGAGCCAGGTCATCCTCCTTACAAATACACAGGTCTGCCTTCTTCATTTACACAGCACATACCCAGCACAAATGCCTCTTAGTTCTAATCTCAAACATGTCCCACTTAGGAGGTTGCTAAGGTTGGCATACAAGGGTTAATTTGTCTTCTCGCATTCAATCCAGCACTCAACCTCTGTTCTAGGCTATAAGTGAGCATAAATCACACCCCAACACATTCAGCACACCCCAGTTTCTTATGCTGCCACCACTCATCAAACACACAGGGTGATGAGTCCCAAAAGAGGTTACTGTCAGACAATCACACACTCTCTTAAAGGCTATAGATCCTTTAGAGTGAACAAGGATAAACTTATTAAAGATTTTAGGCTTTAATATAAAAAATATACAGTACTTACAATAAATATATAAAAAAGGTAAAAATACAATGACACAGAAACATGCAACATGCAAACAAGAGTTATAAAATAAAAAGGGGCTAAATTACAGGAAATAGCTAAACGCTTCCATCTGCAGTTATCCTGTTTTAGGCTAGTTTCACACTAGCGTTCAGCAGGGCTGTGGATGACAGCCACTTCCTCTTTTCCTTCCTCCGTGAAGCTCCGCCCATGCTCCGCCTATCGCCACATGCGTCCAGTGTTTCCCTGCGTACCTATCTTTAACTCCTTTCCTTCATTGGACATAATATTCCGTCCATGTGCCCTGGGCCCTAATTACCATGGATGGAATATTATGTCATAGCGATAAGCGGCGCCCACGTGGTGAGCGCCGCTTATCGCGGCTGGGTGTCAGCTAATTATCATAGCTGACACCCGGCACAATGTGTCAGGGGTGGTCACGGTCCGCCCCCTACACGTTAACCCCTTGTACACCGCGATCAAACACGATCGTGGTGTACCGGGGGTTAAAGGGAAGCATCGGCAGGGAGGGGGCTCCCTCCGTGCTTCCCTGAGCCCCCCACGGCAGCACAATGTGCAGCGCTGCTGCATGGGGCTCCTTTCCTGCAGGTCCCAAATCCAATATGGTGGCGGGGACCTCCGGGGGCCTGCAGGAAGCTGGCTTCCTCACTGCCTGCAGAGCACAGGCATGAGGAAGCCTGCAGCAGTGCCTGTGACAGATCGCTGATCTGTCACAGCGATCTGTGATGTGACAGATCAGCGATCTGTCACATGACAGTTATGTCCCCCCTGGGACATTGTAATAAAGTTAAAAAAAAAAGTGTAAAAATAATTTTTAAAAAAATCGCTAAATAAATTTAAAAAAAAAAAAAAAATATTCCCCAATAAATTCATTTTTTGGAAATAAAAGAAAAAAAACAATAAAAGTACACATATTTGGTATCGCCGCATCCGTAACGACCCACCCTATAAAACTGTCCAATTAGTTAACCCCTTAAGCGAACCCCTTAAAAAATAAAAATAAAAAATGAAGCAAAAAATAATGATTTATTATCATACCGCCGAACAAAAAATGCAATAACGCGCGATCAAAACGATGCATATAAATATCCATGGTACCGCTGAAAACGTCATCTTGTCCCGCAAAAAATGAGCCATCACACAGCATCATCAGTGAAAAAATAAAAAAGTTATAGCTCGCAGAATAAAGCGATGCAAAAATAATTATTTTTTACATAAAATTGTTTTCATTGCATAAAAGCGCCAAAACATAAAAAACAATATAAATGAGGTATCGCTGTAACCGTACTGACCTGAAGAAGAAAACCGCTTTATCAATTTTATCGCACGCGGAATGGCGCAAACGCACCACCCAAAAGAAATTCATGAAACGCTGGTTTTTGTAAATTCTGCGTCCCAAAAAACGAAATAAAAAGCGATCAAAAAATGTCACATGCCCGAACATGGTACTAATAAAAACATCAACTCGTCCCGCAAAAAATAAGACCTCACATGACTCGGTGGGTCAAAATATGGAAAAATTATAGCTCTCAATATGTGGTGATGCAAAAACTATTTTTACAATAAAAAGCGTCTTTTAGCGTGTGACAGCTGCCAAATATAAATACCGCCATAAATAGTAAATCAAACCCCCCGTTATCACCCCCTTAGTTAGGGAAAAATAATAAAATTAAAAAAATGTATTTATTTTCATTTTCCCATTAGGGTTAGGGCTAGGGCTAGGGTTAGGGCTAGGGTTAGGGCTAAGGCTAGGGGTGTGTTGGAGTTAGGGTTGGAGTTAGAATTGGGGGTTTCCACTATTTGCACACATCAGGTGCTCTCCAAACGCAACATGGCGTCTGATTTCAATTCCAGCCAATTCTGCATTGAAAAAGTCAAATGGTGCTCCTTCCTTTCCAAGTTCTGCCATGCTCCCAAACAGTGTTTTACCCCCTCATATGGGGTATCAGCCTACTCAGGACAATTTGCAAAACAACTTTTGGGGTCCTATTTCTCCTGTTGCCCTTAAGAAAATAAAAAATTGGGGGCAAAAATATCATTTTTGTGGAAAAAAAATATGATTTTTTTATTTTCACGCCTGGGCGTTATAAACTTCTGTGAAGCACTTGGGGGTTCAATGTTCTCACCACACATCTAGATAAGTTCATTGGGGGGTATAGTTTCCAAAATGGTGTCATTTGTGGGGGGATTACACTGTTTTGGTACATCAGGGACTTTCCAAACGCGGCATGGTGTCCGATCTCAATTCCAGCCAACATAGTCAAATGGCATTGCTTCCCTTCCGAGCTCTGCCATGCGCCCAAATAGTCGTTTACACCCACACATGGGGTATCAGCGTTCTCAGGACAAATTGCACAATAACTTTTAGGGTCCTGTTACCCTTGGGAAAATAAAAATTGGGGGTGAAAAGATCATTTTGTGGAAAAAATATGATTTTTTAATTGTACCGCTGTACGTTATAAACTTCTGTGAAGCCCTTGGGGGTTCAAAGTTCTCACCGCATATCTAGATAAGTTCCTTGGGGGGTCTAGTTTCCAAAATGGGGTCACTTGTGGGGAGTTTCCACTGTTTAGGTACATCAGGGGCTCTCCAAACGTGACATGGCGTCCGATCTGAATTCTAGCCAATTTTGCATTGTAAAAGTCAAACGGCACTCCTTCCCTTCTGAGCTCTGCCTTGCGCCAAAACAGTGGTTCCCCCCCACATATCAGGTATCAGCGTACTCAGGACAAATTGCACAATAAGTTTTGCAGTCCAATTTCTCCTGTTACCCTTGGTAAAATAAAAAAAATTGAACCTGAAGTATTTTTTTGTGAAAAAAAGTTAAATGTTCATTTTTTTTAAATATTCAAAAAATTCCTGTGAAGCACCTGAAGGGTAAATAAACTCCTTGAATGTGGTTTTGAGCACCTTAATGGGTGCAGTTGTTAGAATGATGTCACTTTTGGGTATTTTCTATCATATAGACCCTTCAAAGTGACTTCAAATGTGATGTGGTCCGTAAAAATAAAATGGTGTTGCAAAAATGAGAAATCGCTGGTCAACTTTTAACCCTTATAACTTCCTAACAAAAAAAATTATTGGTTCCAAAATTGTGCTGATGTAAAGTAAACATGTGGAAAATGTTACTTATTAAGTTTTTTGTGTGCCATATCTCTGTGATTTAAGGGCATAAAAATTCAAAGTTGGAAAATTGCTAAATTTTCGCCAAAATTTCCGTTTTTTTCACAAATAAACGCAAGTTATATGAATGAAATTTTACCACTAACATAACGTACCATATGTCACGAGAAAACAATGTCAGAATCACCAGGATCTATGGAAGCGTTCCAGAGTTATGACCTCATAAAAGGACAGTGGTCAGAATTGTAAAAATTGGCACGGGAGTTAACGTGCAAACCACCCTTGGTAGTGAAGGGGTTAACATTAGGTACGTAGGGACAAGCATTGTATGCGGATGCATCTGCATGCATCGATTTGATGTGTGCGGCGACCGCACGGAAACGCAAAGTTTTATGGTGAGGCACCTTATCAGTGGTGTGTGCCTCACCAAAAATATTACTTTAGTGAAGGACTAAAGTAACATTTCTGCCATAAGAAAACACTCCACTTTTTATGAATTTGATGGGCGGTGGTGACGCCATGCCCAATCCTACCCAGTTCCTCCCTAGATCCACCCATTTTGGTGAAGTTAGTTGAAATGGTTTGTGACTTTTCAAAGAATGTTATGTCAGTTTTCTAGCATAAACACTTCGCTGAATCGGGGCAATAAAGTGTTAATGGAGCATTTGTTGCAAATGCTCGTTTATTAGAGATGAGCGAATACATTTGCAGGGCCTTGGTTCATCAGCCACTTCATTATTCCATGGAAATTGGACAGCTGGACAAGCAATGTGAACTACTTCCTACCAGCTTGATTTCCCTGTGCCTCCTCTGATTTAGTAATCAAGCACCATGTCATGTGACATACGCATGATGTCTCTCCTACTAATCAGAAGAATGCAGTTCGGTTATGGAACCATTGGTTCTGTCCAGCTGCCATGGAATTCTGATGTGTTTGCTGATTCAGGCTGAGTGCAGACGGTATTTTTAGCCCTGCGGATGTTTCCGCGCAGAATGGAAGAAATCCGCAGGTCAAGTGACCTGCATTTTTCCTGTGGATTTCTTCCATTTTTCCTGCGGTCTTCTTGCGGTTTTTGTGCGGTTTTCCACTTCAGATTCTCCCCTGCGGATTTGGACACAGGGGAGGTGGAAAACCGCACAAAAGAAGTAACATGCTGCGGATTTTGTACCGCAGGAAAACCGCGCGGAAAAATCCGCAGCGTCTGCACAGTGTTTTTTTTTTTCATTGATTTTAAGGCTACTGTACATCACAATGCGGATATGCAACGTTTCTGCGCGGTAAAATCCGCTGCGGATCCGCTGCAAATCTGCATCGTGTGCACACAGCCTCAGTGTCCTGCAAAACAATTCAGTCATCTCTATTATTACGGCTTCATCCACAAAGGAGGCTTTGGGACCCTTATACTTGAGATCAGCGGAGATCTTAGCAATCAACACCCCGGCAATCATACCCAATTACCAAGATCTATCAGGCATTTCTGGCATATCATTATTGGCGAGCCATACATATCCAAATTGGACATTCCCTTTAACATTTCAATAGACGATCATTCCAATTTGCAATGTGATTTATTTCTGCATTTTAGTCACTAAATATTGAATTAGACTTACTTTGTAAACCAGATATGTATATTTGCCATCAATTCAACAATGGCTTGCAAATGTACATCTATTATTCGTTCTTGGCCTTTCATATATATTTTACTCAATAGAGTGTAGCCTTAAAAACTGAAGCTGATGAAAGTGCAAAACTTCATATTCTGCATTGGCTACTCTTCCAGAAAATTAGAACAGAAAAATAACACCATGTGGAAGTAATTGACCTTTATAGATATCCTCACTTGTCAAACGGAATCGCAGCAAATTACTCAATCAACCTATTGGGACTCAATGAATGTAATGCATCCACCGCCTCTATATAACGTAAAGGTCATGTACTCTGCGCCAGACAAGCCCAGCCTTTCATTATTCTGAAAGTTAGTTTATGACAACAGAAATAACCCGTAAGTCATTGTTAGAAAGACTAAAGTAATAAGATTAAAAAGCATATGTCAATGTGAGACAGTTAGGATTCTCATGTACAGATCCAAAGTGCAGCCCATGTGTGTGTGAGAAAATGGTCACATAAAGCCCATTGATTAATCTTTTTTCTTAAGAGTTTTATGTTTCTAAAAAGCACACAGCAGAACACATTGGCGCTTGCAGGATGTATGAGGGCTGAAGCTGCTGGTAGTTTGACAAGCTCCGTGTGCAGTTGTAAGAGGTTGTAAAAGCCAGCATCTCTTACTAACCCCTTAAGTGACATCCAGGTTTTATATCATTGTGGTTTTGTTAAGGGGAGAATATATGGCATATGAATATTTACAAGAATCAAAAATTGTACCACTATATGGACGCTTTGCTCAAATATTAGAATCATATAGCTTTAAGAATCATGTAGCTGTATTGTATTTCTGTATTGTATAACCCACCTAGGCTTCAGCGAAACTGGGTGGACTTGGTGGACTAGGGTGGACCGGGCTAGAAAGCGATACTTATGTGCATAATGATTATGTATCAGATATAGGACATAAAAGATCAATACTAATTTGCTATTTGGGGTAAACAGTAATTTGGAAAAGAACCCATGTTGTAACACAATGAGACAGCTCGATTTTTGTTATAAAAACTGTACATCTCTGATTAAAAGTAGAGAAGAATCATTTTGACATGATACACCTTGTCTTGTGCATTCTTTTCTCCGTGCACATATAATCTCTGCCAAAGGTCCAATTTGGCCACAGACAATTAAGACGGGCCACACCCTAGTGTGGTAGAATCCATAGAAATCAACAGTTTAATAATAATGTAGAGTAATGTAAATACTGTATGCATATAGGGAAAGTGCAATGTTCCTTTTGGCCACTGGATGGGGGCATTATAGTGACATAGCTGTCAATAGTTAACATAGGATGGGCACGGTGGATAAGGCAGGAAAGATTTCCTAAAAGAGTCACTTGGGGCCAGGATGCCCGTTCAGCTCACATGGGCTAAATAGCCCCTGGGTAATACCATGTCACCATTACTGAGATAAATGAATGCGACTTTTATCCCGGTATCATATGCTAGTGCGGTCCTAGTGGAGCAAGTAGTGTGTAGTGGGAGCATCCTCCCGTTAGCGTGCCTCCCTGTGCACTCGCGAAAAAGATGTTAGATTCTGGCGAGCTTCAGTCGGAAGCACTGACGTGGAGTAGCGAGGTTAGTGAGGGGCATGGAAGTGGTAACATCACCAGCCCGATGCAACAGGCTCTCAGGCCAAAAAAAGACACATTTTGAAGGACACTGTCCTTCTTCCTCAGGGTATGGTCTACCTGGTTGAGACATCTATATATAAACACTTACTCTCTAGTGCTAAGCATTGCTGACAGGTGGAAGCCCAATCAACTGAAAATGGATAGATCACACTGCCATCTATATATATAAAATTGAATGTATGTGTGTGTGTATCACCAACCAATCATGAAGCATCTTTCATTTCACCAGAGCTGTTTAAAAGAAGCTGAGCTGTGATTGGTTGCTATGAGCAACAGTTTTCCTTGCAACCAATCACTAAGCATCTTTCATTTCACCAGTGTCATGATCCCAGTGAAGGTTTTTGAGCTGCACACCGGGGGTTAATGTCTGGAGCTCTGTGCAGGTTTTTACCTGCACACTTGAGGTTAATGATTGTGGCCTCTTTCTGGTTCTGGGAGAGCTTCTTAAACCCCTGGGAAGCTTCAATCCCTGCCAGTTATACTTTTGCCTTTGGCATAGTGTGCTGACCCCCGTGTGCCTGTGTGTTGCTATAGCTTGTTTATATGGTTCTGACCCGGCCGTTTCCCGTTGTGAGTTTGCCTGTTGATTTTTTACTGCGTTATTATCTGTGTATGACTCATTGCCTGTGACCTGACTACTCTCTGCTCGCCCCTTTGGTACCTTGCAGCTATCTCTGTGTGTGACTCATTGGCTACGTCCTGACTATTCTCCCTGTCTATGCCCCCTGGTAACTTTGTCTCGCAGTTACTCTGCTAGGAATTCTCTTGCAGCTCCTAGCTCTCTGGAGTTTAGGCCACGCCTCTAGCAGTCACGTGCTTCAGGTCCTGCGGCTCTGAAGTACGCATCTACTCGGTTGCTGCCCGCTCCACAGGTATCTTTGAGCACTGTTTTGCTTTACTCAGGACACGCGCACTGTCTCAGTGAGCAAGGTTAGTGCGGTGTTTCTGACAACCAGAGCAGTTTTCTCACTCCACGACAACACCTCAGCAGACAGTGACCGGATGGGAGAAATCTAGCATCCCCGGAAACATAAGCTCCCAGCCATTGTATGCCCCCCAGAAAGGAGCAGAGAGCACATAACAGAAATGAATCCCCCCTCCCATGCCCATATACCCATCACACATCCTCCATCCCATAGGCACATCTTCCATCTTAAAGGGATCTTCGGATGGAAGTCAGGGCAATTGCCTTCAAATGCTCTGGTACTGACCCCAGGCCTCTATTAAAGGGATCATTGGTATGGAAGTCAGGGCAAATCCATCCAGCACTTTGGTTTTGACCCCAGGCCTCTCTTGAAAGGATCCCAGGTATGGAAGTTAGGACCATTCCACTCAGCGCTGTGGTTCTGACCCCAGGGCCTCTTAAAGGGATCATTGGTATGGAAGTTAGGGCAATTCCGCTAAGCGCTCTGGTTCTGACCCCAGGCCCCTCTTAAAGGGATCCCTGATATGGAAGTGAGGGCAAATCCACTTTGAGCTTTGTTACTGACCCAAGGCTTCTCTTAAAGAGATCTCCGGTATGGAAGTTAGGGTAAATCCCTCAGCACTCTGATTCTCACCCCAGGCTTCTATTAAAGGGATCATTGGTATGGAAGTCAGGGCAAATCCACTCAGCACTCTGGTTCTGATGCCAGGCCTCTCTTAAAGGGATCCCCGGAATGGAAGTTAAGACTGCTCCATTCAGCGCTCTGGTTCTGACCCCAGACTGATGGGATGTTGTGGGATATTAGGGGTAGTAGTTTGATGGCTCTGACTGATGGGATGATGTGGGATATTAGGGGTATTAGTCCTGTGGCTTTGACGGGATGATGTCGGATATTAATGGTAGTAGTTTGGCGGCTGTGACGGGATGATGTGGGATATTAGGGGTAGTAATCCGGTGGCTTTGGCTGATGGGATGATGTGGGATATTAGGGGTATTAGTCCTGTGGCTTTGACGGGATGATGTCGGATATTAATGGTAGTAGTTTGGCGGCTGTGACGGGATGATGTGGGATATTAGGGGTAGTAATCCGGTGGCTTTGGCTGTTGGGATGATGTGGGATATTAGTGGTAGTAGTCCGGTGGCTTTGGCTGACAGGATGATGTGGGATATTAGGGGTAGTAGTCTGGTGGCTCTGGCTGATGGGACAATGTGGGATATTAGGGGTAGTAGTCCGGTAGCTCTGGCTGACAGAATGATGTGGGATATTAGTGGTAGTATTCCGGCAGCTGTGATGGGATGATGTGGGATATTAGGGGTAGCAGTCTGGTGGCTCTGGCTGACGGATGATGTGGGATATTAGTGGTAGTAGTCTGGTGGCTCTGGCTGACAGGATGATGTGGGATATTAGGGGTAGTAGTTCGGTGGCTCTGGGTGACGGGACAATGTGGGATATTAGGGGTAGTAGTCCGATAGCTCTGGCTGACGGGATGATGTGGGATATCATAGTGAATGTGGCTATGTGGAGTGGGTGGGGCTATACACTCAGCTATATATATATATAATCATTATAATTTGTTATAACTAACCGTATTTAGTTACTATGTCCGGGCAGCGCCGGACTCTTCAGCTAGTGTGGTATAAAATATGAGTAGAAATTACATACTGTATGTATAAGTATCAATATCCTACAAAGATAATTGAAATCTTATGTTTATTAGAATTAAATAAAGACATTTAAAAATGTACTAAGTTCATGTGTAATGATACGAGCCACAAAATATCTATAGATGCAATATCCTCCTTTCATTATCTGTATTGGGGAGATGGTAATTCCCCCAATCCACAGATTGATATTGCTTTTCTTCCAAATAATAATATATATATATAGATAGTAAATCTAGAATATGTGTTTAAAATGATGAAGAATTATTAAAAAAAAACAAACTTTTTTTAACAAATTTTTTAAAAGTTTTTTTTAAAAGGGTTTTATGTTTCCATTCAACAAAATGGCAATACTTTACTCTGTGGTTACTTTGGGAATATTAATGATGTACTTTCCCAGCTGCACCACAACCTTTATCCCCTTCCTAACATGGCCAGTTTCTATTTTTCGCTTCCGAGCCATAACTTTTTTTATTTTTCTGTCCTGATAGACATATGAGGGCTTTTTTGTGATGAGTTGTACTTTTGAATCAATGAATGGAGGATGAGGGAGGTTGAAATTGTGCTGTCGAGGATTAGATATACGAAATACCTCTGAGGTGATGACTTTTTAAAAGTTTATTGGCATGCCACATGTTTTGGTGCTGCTCCATCTCCTTCTTCAGTCAATATATACAAAAACACTGCTTTCAGATCATTATATCATAATTTGAGTGCACAAAATTTGAAGATCCAATAAGTCTGTTCGGGGTGTTCTCTGATGCATGTTCTAATATGGTTAATTTCAAATTAGTAGGATCCTTATTATGTACAGTTAAAAATGTGTCTTGAAAGACTATGCCTATGAATTTTTTTTATTATTGCGTTGCCATTTTCAGAGACATTTAATGTTTCCATTTTTCGGTCGATAGAACTGTGTCACGGCTTTTTTTATGAGGGGCAAGACTTTTTATTGCTACCTGTAACGCTAAAGGAAGGGATAACCCTAAAGTGGACTCTCAGGGCCATGGCACCAAACCTCCCCTGGGCGAGCTGAACCTAGGGTGCCGACCCCTGTACAGAGACCATCAGGGCAGGCCCAGGGGACTCTAATACCACAGCTACCGATACCGAGAGGGCAACTCACAGGGACTGAGGCTCAGAGGAAAGAAGCACAAGGTACTGATATAAAAGTGGAAAATGAGCAGGGAGACTCGTGGGTGGACTGAGACTCGGAGGGACACAACACGAGGAGAAGGTTAGGAGAACACGTGAGGACCGGAGAACAGAGGGTAACAGCACAAGGTATATGGATCCAGGCAAGGTTGGACGAGTACTAAGAGTGGAAGACGGGTGACTGGAGAGAAGGAGCAGGGTCCGGGGATCACGAGGAGCACAGACAGCAGGACAAAAACACTGTGGGAAAGACAAGGGCAAGGTAGGGTTAAACGGGTACAAGGAGAGTAATACAGATAATTATTACTGGGGCCTGAGCTAGCAGAACTAACAAAATAATCTGGCGCGGTCCTAGGGAGGAAGTGACAAGAAATACCCCATACATTACCCCTATTGGAGGAGAGACACTTCCGGGTCAGGACACAACGGCCCCATAGAGCGCAGGAGACACGTGCGCCCTAAGCCGACCAGGGAGCGCGTGTGCACACCGGAACCCAGTAGCAGGCTGACAACCAGGATGTGATGGAGAGGAGTGGGAATGCCCCTGACCAGCAGAGCACTGGGACGCAGCATGGTGAGTATCGGAGGACCGGCGGCTACCCGCTGATGTAACACTACCATATCTAGGGATAGATATGATATTTTGATTGATCCTTAAATAATTTTTGGGCGGAGTTGCGGCAACAAAAAAATAGCACTTTGGTGTTTTGAATTATTTTCTTTTTACGGTGTTTACTAATCAGGTTAATTATTTTTATATTTTGATAGATCAAACTTTTATGGACATGGTGATACCACATAAGTATTTTTTTTATCATCTTTATTTTTAATGAGGGGAAAAGGGGTGTGAATTAAACTTTTATAGTTTTTTTTATTTGTCTTTACTTTTTTTCTGCATTTATTACGCTAGTTTCACACTTGCTTTTTTTTGCAGCGCGTTTTTCCCGCAAAAAAACGCATTAAAAAAACGCATACAAATGCATACAAACGCTGCGTTTTTTTCAAGCATTTTTATGCGCATGCAGGAAAAAAACGCAGCGTTTTTGTGCGTTTGTATGCGTTTTTTGTGCGTTTGCGTTTTTTTACAGACTTTGGAAAAACCCCAAAAAAAAGAAAAAACAACCATTCAACAACACACAAGACCAATGGGACTTCATTGTGGGTGTGGTATGTTAATATATAGACCCTGTCTACAGTATTCTTCACATTTGCTTGATTCTTCTCGTGACCATGGATCTGCGCTGGAAGAGTTTTCACTTCAACTTGGATTTGGACATCGCGATGGCTCAGGCGTATGCAGTTGCTTGCCATGAACAAAGGAAGAGAGAGAGGCAGCGAAGACGGCGGCGTATGTGGATACATCCGATTGTTGAACTCCGGGAGAGCCCTGGGGCATACCACACCCTCTACAGCGAGCTCCAGTCAAACCCGGAGAAATTTACAGATTATATCCGGATGTCCCACGAAAGTTTCATGGATTTGCTTGCTCGTGTCCAACAATCCATCCGGAGACAGGACACACAGCTCCGTCGAGCGATTCCTCCTGAGGAACGGCTACTGGTGACATTACGGTATGTTTTAAAAACCAAGGGGTGCGGTCTGATGTTTTTTTTTTAAATTTAGTATTCAAAACCTTGGGTAATTAGTTTTCGTGAATGTACTAATATTTTATTTTATAGTTTTTTAAAATAATATACATAAATATTAATTTTACTTCTTTGTCTGTTCACAGATTCCTGGCGACTGGAGAAACCCTATCTTCACTACACTTCCAGTACCGTATTGGAATCTCTACCTTGTCTGGAATTGTTGCTGACACCTGCCGGGCTCTCTGGAATGTTCTTTGTCCAGAATTTATGCCCCTGCCCACTGCTGAAAAGTGGATGGAAATTGCTGACAAATTCTGGACAGTATGCAATTTTCCCAACTGTTTGGGAGCTGTTGATGGTAAACACATACGGATCATCAAACCCCAAAGAACGGGATCTGAGTACTATAATTACAAAAAGTACTTTTCAATAGTACTCATGGCGATTGCGGATGCCGGATGTATGTTTGTAGCAGTGGACATTGGAGCATTTGGCCGTGGTAATGACTCGCAGGCTTTTAAAAACTCAGACATGGGCCGGAGGTTGTATGGCAACCAATTTAATTTCCCTATGCCACGGCCTCTTCCTCACACCGAAGCTCCGCCACTGCCCTTTGTAATGGTTGGCGATGAGGCTTTTTAAATGTGCGGAAACTTACTGAAACCCTACTCCAGCCGGGACTTGGACCACACCAAAAAAATATTTAATTACAGGCTGACCAGGGCCAGAAGAACTGTCGAGTGTGCTTTTGGGATTCTTGTCTCCAGATGGCGAATTCTGGGTGTGATGTACAATGCCCGAAGATATGTTTTCTGTTGCAATGTGCTAACAAATCCTCCATCCTAGGACATTGTAAACTGTCAGTAGTAGGAATTCTTTCCCCCCAGGTTTTATCAACCCTGCCACTTCCTCTGGAAGAGCAGGAATGTTAATTAGCTAGACCATCTTCCTCACACCATTTGGCTTCTCTCAGCTGAAAGAGAAAAAAAGTGCGGGAACTAAACTCTTTGTTTGAAACCAGGAGTTTGAATAAAACAATAAGGGATTGTCCCGCGAAAACCATACCCAGCAGAAATATAAAAATCATATTTCTGCGATCCGAGCAGACCCAGCTTCGCTGTGGTGCCTGTTGCAAAACTCTCGGATGTCCAGAACCTGAGATATGATTTGCGCCCAAATGGACGGTCATATCGCATAGATGTTTGATGTTTTCTTGATGGGCTCATTACGCTGGGAAACATGATACCACTGATGAGTCCATACCAGCTTCTCCCATAAAGTTATAGCTAATCTAAGTTTTGTAGCCAAAACATAACTTGGATAAGAGAGGTGGGATCAACCCAGAATGCACCTCTCTGTGATGTCACATAGGAAAGTCTATAAGGCATTCCCTGGCAGAACCAGCTCAGAACAGCTCAAGTCGTCGTGCTAGAAAGATCCAGATGAGCGGAGAAGTGCAGCTCCGCCTCCACCCACCTTAGCCGCATGGTCTGCCTAAGGAACAATATGGAACTGTGAGTGTAATCTCTTTGTTTTCTCCACTTTTATTTTATACCTGTACTGTACATATTTTATGTCTCAATTTAATATGTGACGAACAGCCCACCGCCGTTCGTCTACTTACGGGCGACACTAACGGGGGTCCGTAAGTAGACGAACGGCGGTGGGCTGTTCGTCACATATTGGTGGCAGCGCGGTGGGATAATCCTAGAGCATTAGTGATTTGGTTTGAGCAATCATTCCTCTCACTAAAAACCTGCACGGTTCCTGCGGGAATCCTGCATCATAGGTTTTGGAGAACAGACTCAGTGGTTACTAGTTCTGAGACATTTGTGTGTACATACAAGTATCCCCCTCCCGTTTCTTCGTTTTTCTTTTTCTATCTTTTATTTGGCAACCATGGCGGCAAAAGGAGAACCTTGGTACAACCGGCAGACAAAGGAAGTTCTTGCTGGGTTATGCACGTACCAAGGCCTTGACGCCACGAACAAAAACAGAGCTCAAATGATCGCGGCTCTAGTGCAGCTGGACAACGACCAGAATCCAGCGAGCGCAGAAGTTGGCCCAAGTGGCAATGGGGCTGCAGCAGAGGCTCCACTCCTGAGCGCTGGCCCCACATTCAACCAGGACGGGGTGGACCCCTATCTGCAAATGGCCTTGGACGCACTCCCCGCCGAAGACAGTGATGGGCGGGTGAGGCTGATCCAGCAATATCGGCAGGAGGCCCAAGCCGAGCGTCAAGCCCAGGCTGAGAGAGCTGAGCGCCGAGCGGAGGCTGAGAGAGCAGAGCAGCGAGCCGAGAGGGAGGCGCAGAGGGCCCATGAACTGGAGGTACTCCAGCGGGGTGGGAATGCCCCCACAGCCCGAAGCAGAGAGCCCAGCAGCGTCCAGACTCCTAAACCCCGGCCAGAGCATTTTCCCGTGATGGAAAAGGATGGGGACTTGGACACATTTCTGCGAGCCTTTGAGAAAGCCTGCAGACAGTACCAGCTGCCTAGAGACCAATGGGCAAGGTACTTGACCCCAGGGCTAAAAGGCAAAGCCCTGGAGGCATTTGCTTCTCTTCCGCCAGAAGCCGATGACGACTATGACGCCATAAAGCAGGCGCTGATCGCCAAATACCGGCTGACACCTGAGGTATACCGAAAGAAGTTCCGACACCTCCAACGTGGCCCACACGATAGCTACAGTGATGTGGTGCAAGGACTCAGGACCCACTTTGACCAGTGGATCCATGGACTGTCCGTTGAAACCTTTGAGCAGCTACGGGACCTGATGATCAAAGACCAGTTCCTGCATCTCTGCCCAGCTGAGGTCCGACAGTTCATCCTGGACCGCGAACCAACGAACGCGGACAAAGCGGCGCAGATCGCCGACAACCACGAGGCCAACCGGAAGCCCGAGACGCGGAGGCCAGTCGCCACCAGCTGGAAAGGGGGTAAGCCAGCAACCAACCCCAATGCCCCAGCTAGCCGTCCCTCCGGAGGCCCAGTCCCTGTTGCCAACAGCAGGCCGGCTACTGACAGTCGCCTGTGTCACCACTGCCAGCGGCCTGGTCACTTCTTTTACACCTGTCCGAATAGGCCGAAGAACCCCCCAGCCAAGGCCCCCGGGCCCAACGCCTCTGTTCTTTTGGTGGGAGGTGTGGTTGGGAGGGCTGACGACAACGTTCAACCTGTTCAGGTGGGGGCCCGTCTTGCTACAGGCCTCAAGGACACCGGGGCTGAACGAACCCTCATCCGTCCTGGACTGGCGGCCCCTGAAGAGTTTGTTGAGGGGAAAACCCTGACTGTCACCGGGATTGGAGGCACCCGTTGTCCCTTGCCAGTGGCACGAGTTTTTCTTGACTGGGGTGCCGGGAGCGGGTTGAGGGAGGTGGGAGTGTCTGAAAACCTGCCCACTGATGTTTTATTGGGGACTGACTTGGGGAGGATGGTTGCATACTATGTCCCTGACACCCTTCCCCAAACTGATAATAAGGGTAACGTTAACCCTGATGATGTTGATGATGGGAAACTGAATGTGTTACCTGCTAATGCCTTGATGAGTAATGATGCAACTAACAACCATTCTTTCCCAAGGTATGATGCTGATGCTGATGTGAATGTACCAAAGCAAACTGATAACCATTCTTTTCCTAGGAATGATGATGTTGATGTATCTGTGCCGACTGAACCCGTTAACCCTTTCTTTGAAACGGTAGATGTGTCCACAGGTACCGAGGTGCTCAGCCCCGTCACTCTGCGGAGTGAGACGGCTGAGGAACCCCTGGCAGGAGCAAGCAACGGTGCTCAAGAGGATGGGGAGGTGCATGGGGACCATGAGGAAGGTAATGCCATGCAGCTGACCAGTGCCACCGAGGAAGGTAACTGGCCCATAAGTAGCACTGCTCCTAAAGTGTTGGGGGTGGATGGGGAGGTAGAGCCCAAGGCAGCACCAGCTGGTGGGTCTGAAGAAATCCCCAGGGAGACAGCATACATAGCAGCTGTCACACGCAGTCAGAGTGCCCAGATCGCAGGTAACGCACTGTCTTCTGGACCCTCTGCTGCTACAGGAGAGACTGAACCAGAGGTGAACCCAGAGCCGGTTCCAGAGGGTCCCAGTAAAGAGGGGACCCTGACGTCACTTCTGGCAGCCTCCAGCATGGAGTTCCAGGCTGCTCTGCACTCAGATGCCAGCCTGGAGAAATTGAGAGGTCTCGCCGAGACGCCCACCTCCAAGTCTGATAAGGAGAGGGTGTTCTGGGAACGAGGAAGGTTGTACCGGGAGACAGTACCCGGAGATCCTAAAAAGGAGTGGTTGAGGGAAAGACAGCTGGTCGTCCCCTATCAGTTCAGAACTGAGTTGTTGCGGATTGCCCATGAGATTCCACTCGCTGGACACTTGGGGATCAGCAAAACAAAGGCACGGCTGTCTCAACACTTCTATTGGCCCAAGATGGGGACAGATGTAACACACTACTGCCGCTCCTGTGCCACCTGTCAAAAAGTGGGTAAGGCGGGGCCTGCTCTTAAGGCTCCCCTTATTCCTTTGCCGGTGATAGAGGAGCCTTTCCAGAGAATCGCGGTGGACATTGTAGGACCGCTGTCCGTCCCCAGCAGCTCCGGAAAGCGATACATTCTCACCGTGGTAGACTACGCTACCCGGTACCCAGAGGCAGTAGCTCTGTCTTCAACCAGGGCAGATAAGGTGGCTGACGCACTGGTGACCATCTTTTCAAGAGTAGGATTTCCCAGGGAGATGCTTACCGATCAAGGGCCCCAATTCATGTCTCGCCTAATGGAGGCTCTCTGTGAGAAAATGCAGGTGACGCAGCTGGTATCGAGTCCGTATCACCCACAGACTAATGGTTTGTGTGAACGTTTCAACGGTACCCTCAAACAGATGCTCCGCATACTGGTTGAGACCCAAGGGCGCGACTGGGAGCGGTACCTCCCACACCTGCTGTTCGCTTACAGAGAAGTTCCGCAGGCCTCGACCGGGTTCTCCCCCTTCGAGCTCCTGTATGGCAGGCGAGTCCGGGGACCCCTTGGGTTGATAAGAGAATCCTGGGAAGATGAGCCAAACCCCACAGAAGTGTCCATCGTGGATTATGTCATGTGCTTCCGTGACAAGATGCAGACCTTGACGCAGTTGGTGCATGACAACATGACGCAGGCTCAGGCTGACCAGAAGCACTGGTACGACCAGAACGCCCGGGAGCGGACCTACCAGGTGGGTCAAAAGGTGTGGGCGCTGGTCCCTGTACCAACGGATAAGCTTCAGGCAGCCTGGGAAGGCCCGTACGTCGTCCACCAACAGCTCAACCCGGTCACCTACGTGGTCACGCTTGACCATGCTCGGGGTAGGCGCAAGGCCTTTCACGTCAACATGCTGAAGGCGCACTACGAACGTGAAGCTTGCGTCCTACCGGTCTGCAATCTGCCAGAGGATGGGGAGGAAGATTCCCTCCTGGACATGCTGGCCCAGGCCAAGGCCAATGGGTCCATTGAGGACATGGAGATAAGTGGTTCGCTCACCGTGTCCCAGCGGTTGCAGTTGATGGCCACCCTGGAACTCTTCCGGCCCGTGTTCACCAACCGTCCTGGGAGGACGGAGTTAGCGGTTCATGAGGTGGACACCGGGAATCATGCCCCATTACGGCGAACACCTTATCGGATCTCTGAAACGGTGCAACAAGTCATGCGCCAAGAGGTCGATGAGATGTTAAGGCTGGGAGTGATTCGACGGTCAAAAGGTGCGTGGGCTTCACCTGTAGTCCTCGTGCCTAAAAAGGATCGAACCACCCGGTTCTGCGTGGACTACAGGGGGCTCAACGCCATCACAACCTCTGATGCCCACCCGATGCCGCGCATCGAGGATCTGCTCGAGCGGTTGACAAACGCCAACTACATATCCATCATGGATTTGAGTCGGGGATACTGGCAGATTCCCCTGAGCCCTGAGGCGCAGGAGAAATCCGCCTTTATCACCCCCTTTGGACTGTACGAGTCCACGGTCATGCCCTTCGGCATGAAGAATGCCCCTGCCACTTTCCAGCGGATGGTCAACCACCTGCTTCGGGGACTGGAGGAGTACGCAGTGGCGTACTTAGACGATATTGCCGTCTTCAGTTCCACCTGGGAGGAACACCTTCAGCACCTCCAGGAGGTGCTCAAGCGTCTTCACCAGGCAGGCCTGACCATCAAGCCGGGGAAGTGCCAGATAGGCATGCGCGAGGTCCACTACCTGGGGCACCGGGTAGGCGGGGGTTCCATGAGTCCGGAGCCAGGAAAAGTGGACGCAATCGTGTCCTGGCCCACCCCCAGGACCAAGAAACAGGTGAAGTCCTTCTTGGGCACTGCAGGGTACTATAGGCGGTTCGTACAGGACTATAGCGCCCTTGCCAAACCCTTGACTGACCTCACCAAGCAGAGGCTACCCCAAACAGTCAACTGGACAGATGACTGTGAGGCGGCTTTCCAAGCTTTGAAAGCAGCCCTGTGCAACTCTCCAGTGTTGAGAGCAGTCGACAGCAGTCGCCCGTTTCTGGTACAGACCGACGCCAGCGAGTTTGGCCTCGGTGCTGTGCTTAGCCAGGTCGACTCGGGGGACCAAGAGCACCCCGTGTTGTACCTGAGCCGGAAACTTTTGCCGAGGGAAGTGGCATACTCGACCATCGAGAAGGAGTGTCTGGCCATGGTGTGGGCACTGCAGCGTTTGCAGCCCTACCTGTATGGGCGCGCCTTCACGGTGGTAACCGACCACAACCCACTGAGCTGGTTGCACACCGTGTCGGGAACCAATGGAAGATTGCTCCGCTGGAGCCTTGCCCTTCAACAGTACGATTTTACTGTAAAACACAGGAAGGGCAGTGAAAACGGCAATGCCGATGGGTTGTCCCGCCGGGGCGAACCCGCTGAGGTGCGCATGGCAGATTACCGAGAGGTAATGCCTCCTTAGCGCCCTCTTAAGGGGGGAGGTGTGATGTACAATGCCCGAAGATATGTTTTCTGTTGCAATGTGCTAACAAATCCTCCATCCTAGGACATTGTAAACTGTCAGTAGTAGGAATTCTTTCCCCCCAGGTTTTATCAACCCTGCCACTTCCTCTGGAAGAGCAGGAATGTTAATTAGCTAGACCATCTTCCTCACACCATTTGGCTTCTCTCAGCTGAAAGAGAAAAAAAGTGCGGGAACTAAACTCTTTGTTTGAAACCAGGAGTTTGAATAAAACAATAAGGGATTGTCCCGCGAAAACCATACCCAGCAGAAATATAAAAATCATATTTCTGCGATCCGAGCAGACCCAGCTTCGCTGTGGTGCCTGTTGCAAAACTCTCGGATGTCCAGAACCTGAGATATGATTTGCGCCCAAATGGACGGTCATATCGCATAGATGTTTGATGTTTTCTTGATGGGCTCATTACGCTGGGAAACATGATACCACTGATGAGTCCATACCAGCTTCTCCCATAAAGTTATAGCTAATCTAAGTTTTGTAGCCAAAACATAACTTGGATAAGAGAGGTGGGATCAACCCAGAATGCACCTCTCTGTGATGTCACATAGGAAAGTCTATAAGGCATTCCCTGGCAGAACCAGCTCAGAACAGCTCAAGTCATCGTGCTAGAAAGATCCAGATGAGCGGAGAAGTGCAGCTCCGCCTCCACCCACCTTAGCCGCATGGTCTGCCTAAGGAACAATATGGAACTGTGAGTGTAATCTCTTTGTTTTCTCCACTTTTATTTTATACCTGTACTGTACATATTTTATGTCTCAATTTTATAGCAACTTTTATCTGTAATCACTGTCCTCTTTCGGAAAATAAATGAAATTATTTAGATCTGTCTCCATGCTCTAAGAATCGAACTATACGCCTTTGATAGATAATCGCTACTAATTCAAGGGGTTTGCCACGGACCCTCTTTATTTAACACTGTGAATTAAGTAACCGTGACTGGTGGCAGCGCGTTGTGTACGGCTATTACGGCTTGCTGGCAGTCTAGAAGGGTCTTATATTGCTGAGTAAGGGGCTTCAGCCACAGCATTGATAATTCCCTTACTGCAGAAGCCTAATTGCCGGTTCACAACAGGCAGCCCGTCCGGCGACTAATTATCCTAGGTGCAGTTCCCTGACTGACCTGAGGGTAAGGGGGGCGCCGGAGAGCTGCGAGTTCCAAAGTGGAACTGAGAAAGTGGGATATACACAAATCCCCGCAGTACTTGGAAGATTGATAGCAGTGGTGGGGCATCCAAATTAAACTCCCCCTGCGGCAAATTGTAGAGCGAGATTAGCTTGCTGGATATTTTTGGTCACATGGTGCCAGTGTTGGGATAACTAAGATAAGCCCCACTGCGCCTGTGATAGCCGTGTGCCGGCATTGTGTCACGCCCCTCCGTCCGCTGATACACCCGGGTCAGTGGTGGGATTGTGACATAGTGGTGACACAGGGTCCGCTGTCCGTCGCGTTTTGGTGGCAGCGGGACCCCCGTTAGTGTCGCCCGTAAGTGGACGAACGGCCGTGGGCTGTTCGTCACACTGGGCACGGCCATTAATCTTAAACTTGAAACAGTCGATGAGGTGGTGAAGGCCTGTGTGGTTCTACATAACTTTGTGATGGCTAAAGAGCACCCGACCTTTGAACTGGACGATGATGCTCCTAACCCATTGCCTGAATTCACTCAGCACACTCTCAGGTCATCCGTTGAAGTTGGCCAAATGAGGGACCAATTTGCGGCCTACTTTATTTCTGATGTAGGACGGGTGCACTGGCAAGATGAAATGGTGTAATGTTTTTGTTTGTTTATGGTAATAAAAAACCTTATTTGATACCATTACTGAGTGCACTATATTTTTTAAACTCCATTTAAATAAAAATATATTGGAACGAGCAAAGCTGCAGGCCATGAATCAGGAAACCAATTTTTTTCAAGACAAAAATTGTGCAACTAGTTGAAAAAAAAGTATGTGATTTTCTCAAAACACAACCCTCAAAACCCAACCCCAATGAAAGTCCATGGGGAATACAAGTCAGCATTGAGTGGATGAATGTAATCTGCTCCATTCCAACTTACAAGTTATTACACTAGGCCTTGGAATGACTATACTAGGCCGTGGTATTTCAAATATGAGTATAGTAGGCCTTGGGCCTACTAGTATAGTCATATGTGAAATACCACGGCCTAGTATAATCATACCAAGGCCTACTCGATTTTTGCCAACTAGGATCTTGTTTCACGAAAAACAAACTGGTGAAACTTGACAAGTTTCAACAGTTTGTTTTTCATGAAACCAGATTCTAGTTGGTAAAACTCGAGTTATTACACTAGGCCTTGTAATGACTACACTAGGCCGTGGTATTTCAAATATGAGTATAGTAGGCCTTGGGGCTAGTAGTATAGTAATATGTGAAATACCACGGCCTAGTATAGTCATACCAAGGCCTACTGTAATAACTCGATTTTTAACAACTAGCATCTTGTTTCACAAAAAACAAACTGGTGAAACTAGAAAGAAACTTATTTTTTAGACAAGTTTCAACAGTTTGTTTTTCATGAAACCAGATTCTAGTTGGTAAAACTAGAGTTATTACACTAGGCCTTGGAATGACTACACTAGGCCGTGGTATTTCAAATATGAGTATAGTAGGCCTTGGGGCTAGTAGTATAGTAATATGTGAAATACCACGGCCTAGTATAGTAATACCAAGGCCTACTCGATTTTTACCAACTAGGATCTTGTTTCACGAAAAACAAACTGGTGAAACTTGACAAGTTTCAACAGTTTGTTTTTCATGAAACCAGATTCTAGTTGGTAAAACTAGAGTTATTACACTAGGCCTTGAAATGACTACACTAGGCCGTGGTATTTCAAATATGAGTATAGTAGGCCTTGGGGCTAGTAGTATAGTAATATGTGAAATACCACGGCCTAGTATAGTCATACCAAGACCTACTGTAATAACTCGATTTTTAACAACTAGCATCTTGTTTCACAAAAAACAACTGGTGAAACTAGAAAGAAACTTATTTTTAAGACAAGTTTCAACAGTTTGTTTTTCATGAAACCAGATCCAAGTTGGTAAAACTCGAGTTATTACACTAGGCCTTGGTATGACTATACTAGTCCGTGTTATTTCACATATGACTATACTAGGCCTTGGGTTGGTTTTTAACATGTATTTACCCATCAGTGTGTGTGAGCGGCGCAAACAACATTAATGAAACTTTGTAATGGTGAACCACAAATGTATATTTATTTTTAATCACAAAAATAAACCAAAAAATTATTTTTTCCGGCGTTTGGGGGCAGATGGTTTCAATTTGGGGGTGTGCAGGAAATATGCAACACTTGCAGTTGAAGACGGTGTTTGAGGGGAAGGGGCAACAAAACTTGTGGGGGAAGGTAGTCCAGTTAAGGGAATTAAACTAGGAACACTTGGAGGAGAGGAAATCTGTTCAGGTACATTAGTTGTAATGGCATGTCGCCGTAGGCTTGTATGCCTGGACCGACTTTGGCCCAATGCCCGCCTTGATAGATTTCGCCTTGAACTAGGGGCAAATATTGAATGTAGGTCCCCCGTCTGCTGGTGTGGCTGCTGCTGCTGCTGAGGTGGCTGCTGCTGCTGCTGAGGTGGCGGCTGCTGCTGAGGTGGCTGCTGCTGCTGCTGAGGTGGCTGCTGCTGCTGCTGCGGTGGTTGCTGCTGCTGCTGAGGTGGCTGCTGCTGCTGCTGAGGTGGCTGCTGCTGCTGCTGCTGCTGAGGTGGCTGCTGCTGAGGTGGCTGCTGCTGCTGAGGTGGCTGCTGCTGCTGCTCTTCGTTGGCAGTGCTCGTCCTTGCAGGAGGACTGGTGGCGGCAGTGATGGTCCAGGTTTGCAGAGTGGTGGTGGCAGGGCTACTACATGTTGTTGTAGCGGCAGGGCTGTTCCATGTTTGCCTAGTGGTGGCTGAGCTCCACGCATGCATGGGAGTGGCGGTGGTGCTCCAGACAGGAGCAGCGCTTGCCATGGTGGTGTCGGTGAAGTGACCAGCTGCACTCAGACTTGTGGTGGTGTAACGGTGGGTGTCCTGGCTTTGAATAGAGGTGTCCGTGCAGTGGTATGCAGCACAAGTCGGTAGTGAGGTGAAGCGAGTCAATGGTGGCACAGGTGGAAATGACACCACTGACTGCTGACCGTACCGATTATGCTGCATAGCCTGCAAGAAAGCATTGTTGCAGGCCTGCAGCACATTCAGCTGTTGCTCAGGACTAAGGTGTTCCGCCATGCCCTTTTCAATCTTACTAAAAAAATGGTGTGCTGGTCTGTTGAGGTCGGCCTCCAGACGGTCAAGGCGCTGTTCTACAGAATTGAAGCGGTGTTCAAAGTGGTTAAAACCACGTTCCATGAGTGCAAAACCGCTTTCAACTCTGTCGGACAGTGACTTGAGGCTGGAATTAAAGGCCTCGCTCAAATGCATAAACTCGGGCAAGACATTCCGGTCCAAGGCCCTCTGCCGCTGGCGGGTAGTGCCCGCATAACCAGTGGCAGAGACCTGGGACAGGGGAACACCTGATGGCCCAGCTTCCTGGTCACCAGCTGTGTGTGTGGTTGACCTGCAAGGTGCTTCCTGGCTGTCGGATGGCTGGGACGGGTCAGAGGACGTCCGAGGAAGGACCGCTCCAGGGCCAGGTTGCAGGGTGCTGCTCCAGGTGCTGTGGAAGAAAGGAAAATCATTACTACCATGCCTTTACAAGAAGCATCAGCTGTGGATTAGAAAAACACAGATTAATAAAAATAAAAACCCAAAATTTATAATACTTACGATCTTGTGGCAAGGACCGGTCTTAGGAACTGCAACGCGTGATAGTGACGGTATCTAGTTCTGGTCCTTGACGCAGATCCACTGCGAACCTGGCCCTCAGCACGAACATCACTGTTGAAGCGGTCCTTGATCGAACGCCAACGTGTTCGGACTTTGTCCACTGTTGTTAAAAAAAAAACAGTGCCGTCAAGGACAACAGTCAATGCGGCACAATATAGCAATACAATACTCAAAGCAGTCACTGTAGACCCCGATGACACTGTTGGGTTTCCTGCTAGAATACACCTAGCACGAAACCCAACAGTGCCGTCAAGGACAACAGTCACTGCGGCACAATGTAGCAATACAATACTCAAAGCAGTCACTGTAGACCCCGATGACACTGTTGGGTTTCCTGCTAGAATACACCTAGCACGAAACCCAACAGTGCCATCAAGGACAACAGTCACTGCGGCACAATGTAGCAATACAATACTCAAAGCAGTCACTGTAGACCCCGATGACACTGTTGGGTTTCCTGCTAGAATACACCTAGCACGAAACCCAACAGTGCCGTCAAGGACAACAGTCACTGCGGCACAATGTAGCAATACAATACTCAAAGCAGTCACTGTAGACCCCGATGACACTGTTGGGTTTCCTGCTAGAATACACCTAGCACGAAACCCAACAGTGCCGTCAAGGACAACAGTCACTGCGGCACAATGTAGCAATACAATACTCAAAGCAGTCACTGTAGACCCCGATGACACTGTTGGGTTTCCTGCTAGAATATGCCTAGCACGAAACCCAACAGTGCCGTCAAGGACAACAGTCACTGCGGCACAATACAGAGCAGGGAAATACTCACTAAACGCCTTTTTGGAGGATGCTGTGGCGCTGTCCCAGCCATCCATCAACGCTGCGGCCACCTCATTCCATAGCCGCCGGGTCACCACAATGTCCTTGTGCAGCCGGTCACGGCTGTCCCACAACGGTGAACGCTCCTGGACCAGGCTGATGAGCTGCTCATTATCCAGGTAGACGTCTTCATCCCGTTGTGGAACCTAGACAAAACACATTCATTAGAATAATCAAATTTAAATTGAATAAAAAGTTACAAAAAAAGAAACATAAAAAAGAGTAAAAATAGAAGATAAAAAATAAAGAACATTACAAATCATTTGATACATACATTCCGTATCACCACCGGGACTTGGCTTCGCTGCTCCTGCTCTTCGCCCTCACTAGTCCCGTCCGCAGAAGATGATGATGACGATGTCTTAAAAAAGTTGAAAAAAACGTAAGAGATTTGGAGAAGCTGCAGATATACTTACCAGATGCACGAAAATAATCACCTCACGGTCTGCTTGCGCCAATTCCTGCCGCGATGGGGAATACTCGGATTCTGAAGACATACTGCATGTAAAAATAATAAAAATCATTAGTACATACATAATTTAAAAGGACAGGCATATAATGTAATATACTCACATTCTTCGCTGATAGAAGATGGGTTCCTTGTTGACTGTCTGCTCTCCAATCTGTCAGTGTAGTAGTGGCAGAGTTTTGGCAGGCACCTCCTTTATATAGACTTTTTTTTTTTTACTTTAGAAGATTATAACTAGTACAACAAGTGGACACCACCAAAAAAATGCAGCGCTAAAATACTGCTTACATGCGCATGCCAGTGCGCACGTATGCGCATCCATAGGCTATAATGGCCATTTTTAGCGCAAAACGTGCGCATACGTGCGCATGCGCTTTTTTGCAGGGCCAAAAAATGCAACATGCTGCGTCTGGAAAATACAAACGCACACCCCAAAAAAACGCAGCGCATGAAAATCGCATACGTGCGCATGCCAGCGCGCAGGTATGCGCACCCATGTTAAATATAGGGGAAAAAACGCATGCGCACGTATGCGTTTTTTTCCAGCGCAAAAAAACGCAAATGTGAAACCAGCCTTAGTCCTGTTAGGGGACTTGAAGCTGTGATAGCTGATCGCTTGTTCTACATACAGCAATATCACAGTATGGTGGTATATAGAAAATATCAGTCTTATTTGAAATCCAACCTGATGACAGGCACAGAAGTATTCAACAGATCCCATCCTGTTATAGTAACCTATCATCACCCTGCAAATGAGTCATGTGTGCATAGGTAGATGCATAGACTGATGTCCCTTCCATGCTGGCAGCTGTAAATGCCATGTTAGAGATTGACAACAGCATTTATAAAGCACCACTCCAGCATTCTTTTTTTATTACCGCACTGGAGTGGTGCTTCTAATATAAGGTCTCTGACCCAAGTACTCTACTCACCTGCCAGCATCTTCCCCTGCTATCACTGCTGCTCCTGTCAGCCTCCAGTAGCTCCAGTGTTTGCTGGAGCGAACCGGAGGTCACAGCTCAATCCAAGTCTAGGAGAGCCTCGTTCTGGCCCACAGAGACTAGCATTGAGAGCTTGTGACAACTGACTTACGACCAGTCGGAAGTTGCGGTCACAAGATGACGTTGCATGATTACAGTCAGATATGTTTTTCTCTGAATCGCTGTGGCATTTTACAGAAAAAAAACTTTAACAATGTACTTTCAAAATCCACCACTGCAGGTGATAGACAGGTTTCTCCTTCATGTCTACATAAGGAGAGACCTGTCAACCACGTAATGCAGCACTGGAAGAAGCCGGCTGGGGACAAAGCTAGTCCGACACTGCCCCCAGCTAACTTTAAAGCATATTTTATCTGAAATGCTAGTGTGCTTCAGAGAAAAATAATTGTCCACAGCCTGGATCTGATTCATGTTACCCGTGGCTTGGGCAAATCAGGTGACAGGTTCCCTTTAACATTCCAGCTATTATCTTAGAAATTAAAGGAACAATTTTCAGATTAAACACATAATTGTGAAGGGTCTGCCACTATTTATAGCCCCAGGGTGCAGCATTGAATAAAAAAAACTCATTCCTCCTCCCCAGGTACCGTGTCATTCAAGTCCAGATCTTAGTGCTGTTCCGCCAGCACCAGGCATTTGACCTAAACAATGTAACATGACTGCTGTAGCCAATCAGAGGAGGCAGATCATCTGAAGCCTTACAGTGTTGTCCAAGCAAAACAAAGAAGGTAAGAACATCCCCCCAACTGCTGATTTCAAAGGTATTCTACAATACACCGTTCCATAGGCCAAATGTGGTTCTTCTAGATCGATATGCTTGGGGCTTTTTAGATTTACTCCCATCAAAGTGACTTTCTATGACCATATGCTTCATGATTAATAAGAAAGAAATACACTGTTAGGTTTCTCTTTAAATAGTGCATTACAAACGTTACAGAGACCTCTCTTTGGTCCATGTAAAGTACATAATCACTTATTTATCACCAGTTAAACACTTCATATAATCAGTTCAGTGTGGTTCTGTAATGTCTGCAATACCATGCACAGGTTATTATCTTAATATCAATCCAAGCTTGGGTTTTCTCTACTAGAACATAACGAGAACATTTTATAAATCTGGTTTTCATTAGAAGCAAAGATGATGTAATATTTTCACTTTGATTCTAACTTTCTGCCCGCTTCGTTGCCAGCAAATGCTAGATTTGAAAATGTTGATTGCTCAATGTGAAAAATACAGGAACAATAGAGAATAAAGTTCATCTGACATCCAAGCTAAAGCTGAAAACTCATGGTCCCTTTGCCAGACAAAAGCTGTGCAAGGGGCCTGTATTCAGTTAGAAGTTACTGTGTCAAAAATGACTGGACTGCGCATAAAATATTTACACCCAATTTTTATTCCACTGCATAGTTCCCAGTCTGAGAAAACTGAGCATTCCCAGTAATAAGCTTGAGATAGTTAAAAAGCCAGACAAAGGTCAATGATCCACATCTGTAAATAAAAAATGTATTTCCAGTTGCTGAATTTTTAGCTACTTTATGAAGTACATACCTTTATCCATTGCATAGCATATCAATTCATTAATCATTATAGGACTGTAAGTGGGATAATGTAGATCCCTCTATATCCTTCTACAGCAAACCCGAGCAAACTGCAGCCCACGGTCCACACCTGGCCCTCTGGCTGTTCTAGTCAGGTCCGAGAATCGACACAGCCGAAGGGTTCAAACAGTGGCACATGGACCGCACAATGCACCCACCCGTTATCACTGATTGGGATGCAGACAGTGGTGAATACATTGATGGAGCACAGCGCTGCCGACTCCTTATTCCACCAATCAGCGTGCATCAGCTGTGCACTGCAGAGAGTCAATGCCCCAGAGTGAGCAGAGGCAGCGCGCTGAGGGAATGGGAGTCAATATGTGATGTTGTTTTTTTCATGTGCATGGGATGTTTACACATAGGAGACTATAGGGGGCTCATGCTGTATATAGGGAGGCTGTGTGAGGCTCATGCTATATATGGGGAGGCTGTGTGGGGCTCATGTTGTATATAGGGAGGCAATGTGGGGCTCATGTTGTGTATAGGGAGGTAATGTGGGCTCATGCTGTGTATAGGAAGGCAATGTGGGGCTCATGCTGTATATAGGGAGGCAATGTGTGGCTCATGTGTTATATAAGAGGCTATGTGGAGGCTCATACGGTATATAAGGGGGCTGTGTGTGGGCTCATATGGTACATAGAATGATGTCAGCATACTTAATTCTGCTGAATATTAAGTGATTCAAGCAATCAGATTTTAATTTTACTTTATCTGCTTGATGGATATTACTCTTTACAGACTTTTTACTCCTGAATCATGAAGAGGTCGCAAAAGTCGCAAAATGTAGGCGCAACTTTGAGTTATGCCCACATTTTGCAACTTTTCAAAGCTCCTATGCCTGGCATTACAGTCTTGGTGAATCGAGCCTATATCTTAAAAAGTAAGTGAGCAGGAACGTTTTCAGAACAATTGTAGAACGTCTTCACTAGGACAATGTGAACATGAGGTCATGATGAATCTTGGACCTAGACATTTGGACATACTGTATTTGGAAGAAAATGTCTGTTTTATTGAGAAACACTGACACATATTACCAAGTCAAAAGACAGATAAGAAATTTATGATCATTAGGGATTTGACTGCAGAGATCCCCCACTGCGGCTGATGATGCCATGCAGCCATACATTACTGCTCGCCGCTAGTAACCGACACCAGTTCTCTGGCTCTTCAAGTCCCCTAATGAACCACTTAAAAGCTTATAGATAGGGGGAAAAGCATTGGACAAGTAAGTGTAAAGCAGTTTATTATGCCTCTACGGGGACCAGTTTTGGTATATGTGTAAACTATATACCTTGTTTAACTTTATTCCAGTAATATATGATCATCAGATTAATAGATTTACTAGGGATATTAAAATGAAACCCAACATAGTGCGGTGACGCCATTAAAGTTTGCCTACTAGGGTGCCAACGTCCGCATTAGGTAGGGTCTGAATATCCTTTTTTTTAAGGCGAGTATAGCTTTAAACTACTAATATAGCTAAAATTCCTGACATAACCTACATCTATGTACAGTATCAATTATACATGCTATTGTGCTTCATCCACTGACTAATGCATGTGTGCCGCCTGTTTTTTGCATAACTCATAGCACTGAGTAATACATTGGTACCGTTTTTGTTGTTTTTTTAACTTTTTTCAATAAACTACTGATTTTTAGTTAAATGGTTTAATCTAATAGTATGTATAGCTTTACTATAATTTGCTCTACATTTTGACACAATGGCTTATGTTAGCCATGTTCATCATTGATCAGTGTAGGTTTTAAAATTTCATGTACAAAATGAGCAATATTCTTCAGGTGCAACCACCACTCTATCCATTGTCTATAGTAGTGCTGGTCATCAATGCACTACGGCTCCCAACGACCCATACAAGTGAATAGAATATGGTCATGCATGCACACTATTGCAGTCTCACAGGGGCCTTTAGGGGCTATGTTCTTGTGCTCATTGGTGGCTTCAGTGTTTGGACATGCAAAAATCATTAATGTAGGCTGGAGTTCCACTTCCTGACATGGCCTGTTATCATCAACATCAGGTCATGAAGCAATATTCCAAGGTTACATCTCATCATTTTCGTGTCATACACTAGGTTTTCCATATTATTATTCTTACTTATTTATACTTTACAAAAATCATCTAAACTGATTAAAAATTGTAAAAAAACTTTATTCAAATTGCAATACTTGTTGAATCTAAGGATCAAAAAATAAATAAAGTCCCACAAATAATAAAGATTCACCAATGATGTTCCTGTGATCTCATTATTCATTGTGGCAAATCCGTGAAAATTTTCAAATTCTACAATATACATTCATGGAGTAAATCAAAAGGAAACTGTACTTTCAACACATTTTGCATAAATCAATGGTACATGAGAATACAAGAAGCTTTGTAATATACATTTATCAAACATTTATGTCTCTTCTCCCATTTACTGTAATAGCTACATCTTCCCCTCCTCCCATCCCCCTGAACTTGTCATCCACGCAAAAGAAATCTCAACTTCGTGTTGCTCATGACAAGATAGATAGCCAGCATAGTGAGCTGTCAGATTATATAGCTTACAATATTTTATAGCGTGAGGAGCAGATAGAGAAAACAGGCTCAATGAGATACTGAAAGATCATGCCAAGCGATCTTGAAATTCTATTACCTCACCCTAGAGCTGGATTCACATCTACACCGCTAAATAAAGCTATATAATGTTCTTCATTCTGGTGGTGCTTCCATCTGTATCCTAGCTAAGGCATAGAGAGCAGGTATCAACCCTTGTGTGCTCTAATGTGTATAGGAGACATCACAACCATCAGTGTTCTACCATCAGTGTTCTCTCACCAGCTTAGAGTCAATTGCACATTAACAGATAGAGCCTGAAAAGGGGAAAACTTGTGAAAATGCAGAATTCAAGTCATATATTGTTTATTATGTGTACATAAAGGACAGCTTAGCTCTACAGGTAAATATTTTGAAGACTGAGTTTTTGTTTTTCTCTGGAACAGTACTATAATTCACCCAGTACCGTATATCACTAAAAAATAAGTAAAGGAAACAAGACATGCTTAAACATACTTCCTTCGATTGTACTGTGTCCTTGCTGTTCTTGGGGTAATTCATATTTTAAAAAGAATTGAAAATTACTTTTCAAATTCTTTCTTGTAGACAAGAAAAGCCAAACTAAACAACCAAAGGCTTCTTTTTATTTGTTGGACTAAAGCTTACCACAACTGACTACAAAAACTTTGCATGGAATTAAAGGGAACCTAACACATGAAAAAAACGTTATTGACCTGCAGATATTGAATTATTCTGCAGGTCAATAGGGTTCTGAACCGGTGCCAGCATTTAGACCCTCACTGCCAAGAGGAAATAAACTTTATTCCTACCCTTGGTAGTCAATTTTAAGTCATGGGATCGGCGCCGGCGCAGGTTCAATCACCGCTCAATGTATAGAGATCGGTCGTTGTAATCACACACCCCCGCATTAGGGATGGCTGTCAGTCAGTGCCGGAGGCGCGGTTATACCATACGCTCTGTATACACTGAGTGGTGACTGAACATGAGCTGGCGCTGCTCCGTGACTGAAACCCAAACGCTACCAGGAGAAATAACATTCATTTCCTCCCTGCTTCGGAGCTCTAAGTGCATGTGTCGGACAGGTTCAGAATAGTAATAAACTGTGAATTAACCCCATATTTGCAGGTTAATAGGATTTTTTTCACATGGCAGGCTAATGTGGCGCCCCTGAGGGTTCAGTCGCCACAGAGGTACTGCACCTCCTCCTGAGGTGTGGTGCCCCACCATCCAGGTAAGGTGGAGACACCTGACCACACTCCAACACCTGCATTCCACACAACATAGTAGTGTAGCAAAGCACCCTTTGGTGGCTCCCTGCTTGGAACACAAGGCGTGCTGGGAGGCGGGTGGAGTTTAGTTTTGCACCAAAAGAGCAGGAAGAGTTGAGGATTCCGTCAGTCAAGTCTGGGAGTCTGACAGGGTCAGTCTGCCAGAGAAGCTCCCCTGAGAGGGATGGATTGAAGGAAGTGCTGCAGCAGACCTCAGTGACCTGGGTCTGCTGGCACAGGAAAGAAGGAAAGAAATATTCAGAAAGTCTAATTCTCCATACAAAGGAAAGGATTTGTACAGAACGTGAGGAGAGGAGGACTAAGGATCAGGGTTAGAGCAGAACCCTTCCCAAGTTCACAGCGCAAGGCCGGGGTCCGGTCCCCGAGGTTGTATGGATACTAATGGTCCTGCAGCAGACACCGCAGAAATAGAAGTTGTCACCACTTTATTCCCACACCAGACTTGGGGGCACAACAGCATTGTGAGTGAGCCGAGACTAGGTAGTAAGGAGTCACCAAAGCAGGCTACAGCTGTCTGCCGTACAAGTAAAGTTCATAGCAACATCTGACAGGAGGATCTCCAGTGTAACTCAGTACTGTGAGTACTTCACTTTAGGCGCTAAGAGGGAGACGTTCAGAAAAGTCACATGTTGGCGGAGTGTTGGAAAGGATGACTTGATCTTGCCTGGAAGTTGGCTGAGCTCCTGACCTGGAGGACACGGCACCGAGGCGGGCACCTGTATGCACAACAGACTGTGAGTAAAGCTTTTGAACTACATGCCCTGGTGTCCTCCACATATTCCTGCGTCAACCCACTCGGCACTGCTAGGTCACACCCGTGCCTGACACTGCACCATCTACGTGTCACTTCACCTACACTGCCCTGGGACTACAGCCCTGCCTGTGGAGGGCTATAACATCCTTGCTGCACCACACCATCTGTCCCAGAGGATCTGTCGGGCAGCGTCGGCTTAACATCTTCATTGCCGAACACCACAGGTGGTGTCACGAATGATTTATAAACTTTCTCCTTTGACAATGGGCGCCCAGGGCCACGGGCCGGGTCCCAGCTACCGTGACATCTCCCATTGAAGCTCATCGGGCCCGGTACCGAGTACCCCACTAGCCCTGGGAGGGCGACCCACTAACTTTAAAGAAATGGTACATGTCACAACAGTCAACTAAATTTCTACATTACATCTTAAATGTATGGGGCACAAAAAAGGAGAGATAAATATGCCAACTGAGAAGTTCTCAAGACTTTACATGGTCAATAACGAGTGTAATGTGTTGCTGTTTAGCCCTCTCCTTAAAGCAGAACTTACATAGGTTCTGAAAATTTATAACAAGAATTCAATTAACTTTAAGGATTAGTTATCACTCTTTAGAGTATTCTCCAGATGTTTTGCACTCATGGATTCCCACGAACATATTGCAAAATTTAACAAAACTGGCTTAATGTATGATGGCCAAGTCATAGACCATTTCAACAATATCTGGCCCAAGAGACATTATGCCTTAAATAGATGATTGTACAGTTCTACAAATGATAGGAACATAATATGGATCAACACTGTTTTAGGGCCCAGCCATAATATTTTCTTTTTCTTTTTAGAAGAAATAGCATAGGTCCAGGGGAACGCATGAGCAGCATATTTTACAGACTCATCCTACAATCATAATCCACTATGTTTAACTGTACAGGAATGAAATGTTTAAAGGGAACCTGTCAGCAGGATTGTGTACAGTAACCTACAGACAATGTCAGGTCGGCACTGTTATATTGATTCAATGATACCTTGGTTAATGAAATCTGTCTTGTGGGTGTTGTGTAATCTTTTTTTTTCAGTTTTGAGCTAATGATATGCTCTTACTCTGGAAAACTTCATGTGGTGCTCTGATTAGCTGTTCATGTGTATGGCTTCTGAAAGTGATCTGCACCCTATTTTACATACTGAATATAATATATATTTTTTTAAATTACATTCAGCAGACAGGTGTCGGCAGCTCGTGCGCTGTAGCATGATTGCATATATAATATCTGTCACGTCGGTGGCTGTGCCCGCCGCCATTCCATCAGCGACAGGGGCCGCTGCCGCTCCTACTCACCAACCCATTTCACTCCGTGCCTGGAGAGTCCCACCTGTCTCCTCCTCCTTCCTTTCCTCCCGGCCAGCTGCGGCCCCACGCATGCACCTTAGGCCGCGGGCGTGCGCTCTGCAGGTTTCTTAACCCTGCAGCGCCTGCCCACAAGCTCCTGTTGTTCTATCACCGGCTGGCACAGGATATATCGGGCGACTCCTCCTTGTTGGAGGCGCCTGATTAGCGTGTGCATATCGTGTACTAATCCTGGCCGCGTTATAGGGGTTTGCCCTGTAATCCTGTACCTTCTGCCTTGCATCCTGGTTCCTGTGCTCCATCCTGTATCCTCTTCCCTGTATCCTGGGTCCCTGTACTCAGTCCTGTACCTCCTGTCCTGTATCCTGGGTCCTGTGCTCCGTCCTGTACCCTATGCCCTGTATCCTGGTCCCTGTGCTCCGTCATGTACCTCCTGCCCTGTATCCTGGGTTCTGTGTTCCATCCTGTACCTCCTGCCCTGTATCCTGGATCCTGTGCTCCAGTCTGTACCTCCTGCCCTGTATCCTGTATCTGGAGTTCCGTCCCGCTCCTTCTGCTCCGTCCTGTCCAGTCACCCTGACCTCTTCTGCTTCTCTCTGGTAAATTGAGCCTGCTGCTCCGTCCGGGCCTAGGTATTTCCTAGTCCAGCCCATAGCGTTCCTCGAGTCCCTTGAGCCGTCCCTCTTGGTTCCAGCTGTCGCAGTGTCTGTCTCCCACGAGTCTGCCCCTAACGATCCCTGTATAGGGGTTGGCTCCACCTGGTCCGCTCGCTCTCGGGAGCTCCAGTACCGTGACCCAGATGGTCCACTCTCGGACACCCGTCATTCCCTGAGCATCACTGTATAATCAGGAAATGGACCCCGCTGGTACCTCGGCTGCCATGCAAAAAGAATTGCTCTTTTTGCGGGAAAACCAGACACGAATAATGTCCTTCATGAAATCCATGGACACCCGGCTTTCCGCCCTACAGACCCCCGCCCCAGGGAACGTTCCTCTGCTGGCCGGGCTCCAGCAGGAGCTCACACAGCAGCGTGAAACCCAGTCCCACATCCAGAGTTACATGGTGTCCGTCGATGATCGACTACTCTCTCTTCAGTTCTCTTCAGTCCCACCCGCCGCCACATTTGGGAAAGCCTCCTAGGTATAGCGGAGATCCCAAATTGTGTCGGGGATTTCTGAATCAGTGCCGTCTGCACTTTGAGCTCCTGCCCCAGCAATACCCCTCAGATCGTGCTAAAGTGGCGTTTATCATGTCCCACCTTGAGGGGGAGGCCTTAGCTTGGGTAAATCCCCTGTGGGAGAGGGATGATCCAGGGGTATCTAGTATACAGAAATTCTGGGACACTTTCCGCAGGGTATTTGATGAGCCTGGACGGTTGGCTTTTACTACAGAGGATATTTTCAATCTCTGACAGAGAACTCTCACAGTGGGACAGTACGCCATCCACTTCCGGACACTATCCTCAGAGCTGGGGTGGAATAATGAGGCATTGGTTGGGGCCTTTTGGAGAGGGCTGTCAGGTAAAATAAAAGATGAGCTTGCCGGCCAGGACACTCCCACCACCTTGGAGGACCTCATATCCCTTGCCATGCGTATAGATTTACGGTTCCAAGAACGCTCTCGCGAGTCAGTTAGGGAGAGGAGACCCTTTAGGTCATACCAAGACCCTACTCCCTGTTCTTCCGCGCTTCCTAGTAGTTCTGCTACTGAGCCCATGCAGGTGGATCGGATAAAGTTGTCCGAACAACGGTGGATGGAGAGAATGGCACAGGGTTTGTGCCTTTATTGTGGCGGAGCCAATCATTTTCTGCGCACCTGCCCGGAGAGACCGGGAAACTCCTCCACCTAGGCCAGGTAAGAGAGGCCTCCCTAGATGACTCTGATTCCTCTCTGCCCCTTACCATTTCAGCTCATATTATTCTAAGTCGGGAGCGTAAATCTGTGGAGGCGTATGTGGACTCGGGTGCGACTGGTAACTTCATTCGGCTTGAAGAAGTGGACAAGTTTCGGATTCCGATTGTTACCCTAGAAAATCTGCGCGTGATTGCTTCTGTGAATGGCAAACCGCTACCTGAGCCCATCACCATGGTTACCGCCGAAGAGTTACAAGTGGGAGCACTCCATTTGGAATGAATAGCCTTTTACGTCTTGCCCAACTTGTCCCACGCCTTGCTCCTTGGCCTACCCTGGCTCAGGTCTCATGAGCTGGTTCTCGACTGGCGCTCAGGGTAAATCCTTTGCTGGGGCCACTCCTGCCATGAACACCGTCTGTTGTCTGTTGCCCGTCTCAGGCCGCTTCAAGTTCCTGCTAATCTTCCTGGGCTCCCCACGACTTATTACTCGTTCGCAGATGTCTTTGATAAGAAGGAGGCGGAGACCCTGCTGCCGCATCGGACCTACGACTGCCAAATCGAGTTGATCCTGGGAGCTACCCCGCTCAGGGGGAGAACTTATCCACTGTCTCCTGCAGAGACCTCAGCCATGTCCGAGTACACTCGGGAGAACTTGGCCAAGGGTTTCATACGGAAATCGTCTTCTCCTGCGGGCGCAGGTTTTTTCTTTGTCGGGAAGAAAGATGGATCCCTTCGGCCATGCATTGACTACCGAGGCCTGAACAACATCACAGTCAAGAATAGGTATCCCCTTCCGCTAATCCCTGAACTCTTTGACTGTCTAAGGGGGGCCCAGATTTTTACCAAATTAGATCTGCGGGGTGCTTATAACTTGATCCAAATTCGTGCTGGGGACGAGTGGAAGACTGCCTTCAACACACGGGATGGCCATTATGAATATTTGGTCATTCCCTTTGGACTCTGCAATGCCCTGGCGTTGTTCCAGGAGTTCATTAATGAAATCTTCAGGGACCTTCTGTACTTGTGTGTCGTGATATATTTAGATGACATCCTCATGTTTTCGTCCGACCTATCTTCCCATCGGAGTGTTCGTCTGGTCCTGCAATGCCTACGGGAGAACCAACTCTATTCTAAGAAAGAGAAATGCCTGTTTGAGCAAATCTTGCTGCCCTTCTTAGGGTACAGTGGGGCAAAAAAGTATTTAGTCAGTCAGCAATAGTGCAAGTTCCACCACTTAAAAAGATGAGAGGCGTCTGTAATTTACATCATAGGTAGACCTCAACTATGGGAGACAAACTGAGAAAAAAAAATCCAGAAAATCACATTGTCTGTTTTTTTTCCTTTTATTTGCATATTATGGTGGAAAATAAGTATTTGGTCAGAAACAAAATTTCATCTCAATACTTTGTGATATATCCTTTGTTGGCAATGACAGAGGTCAAACGTTTTCTGTAAGTCTTCACAAGGTTGCCACACACTGTTGTTGGTATGTTGGCCCATTCCTCCATGCAGATCTCCTCTAGAGCAGTGATGTTTTTGGCTTTTCGCTTGGCAACACGGACTTTCAACTCCCTCCAAAGGTTTTCTATAGGGTTAAGATCTGGAGACTGGCTAGGCCACTCCAGGACCTTGAAATGCTTCTTATGAAGCCACTCCTTCATTGCCCTGGCGGTGTGCTTTGGATCATTGTCATGTTGAAAGACCCAGCCACGTTTCATCATCAATGCCCTTGCTGATGGAAGGAGGTTTGCACTCAAAATCTCACGATACATGGCCCCATTCATTCTTTCATGTACCCGGATCAGTCATCCTGGCCCCTTTGCAGAGAAACAGCCCCAAAGCATGATGTTTCCACCACCATGCTTTACAGTAGGTATGGTGTTTGATGGATGCAACTCCGTTTTCTTTTTCCTCCAAACACGACAAGTTGTGTTTCTACCAAACAGTTCCAGTTTGGTTTCATCAGACCATAGGACATTCTCCCAAAACTCCTCTGGATCATCCAAATGCTCTCTAGCAAACTTCAGACGGGCCCGGACATGTACAGGCTTAAGCAGTGGGACACGTCTGGCACTGCAGGATCTGAGTCCATGGTGGCGTAGTGTGTTACTTATGGTAGGCATTGTTACATTGGTCCCAGCTCTCTGCAGTTCATTCACTAGGTCCCCCCCCGCGTGGTTCTGGGATTTTTGCTCACCGTTCTTGTGATCATTCTGACCCCACGGGGTGGGATTTTGCGTGGAGCACCAGATCGAGGGAGATTATCAGTGGTCTTGTATGTCTTCCATTTTCTAATTATTGCTCCCACAGTTGATTTCTTCACTCCAAGCTGGTTGGCTATTGCAGATTCAGTCTTCCCAGCCTGGTGCAGGGCTACAATTTTGTTTCTGGTGTCCTTTGACAGCTCTTTGGTCTTCACCATAGTGGAGTTTGGAGTCAGACTGTTTGAGGGTGTGCACAGGTGTCTTTTTATACTGATAACAAGTTTAAACAGGTGCCATTACTACAGGTAATGAGTGGAGGAAAGAGGAGACTCTTAAAGAAGAAGTTACAGGTCTGTGAGAGCCAGAAATCTTGATTGCTTGTTTCTGACCAAATACTTATTTTCCACCATAATATGCAAATAAAAGGAAAAAAAAACAGACAATGTGATTTTCTGGATTTTTTTTTCTCAGTTTGTCTCCCATAGTTGAGGTCTACCTATGATGTAAATTACAGACGCCTCTCATCTTTTTAAGTGGTGGAACTTGCACTATTGCTGACTGACTAAATACTTTTTTGCCCCACTGTATATCATCACAGACTTTGGGTTGAAGATGGATCCCGAGAAGCTATCCGCCGTGCTCAAATGGCAGCGTCCTGTCAGAGTAAAAGCCATCCAATGGTTCCTGGGCTTCGCAAATCACTATAGGCAGTTCGTCCCTCACTTTTCCTCGGTGACCAAACCTATCGCCGCTCTTACCCGGAAAGGGACAAAACCAAGCGTTTGGCCCTCAGAGGCCAAAGACACCTTTCTGGCCCTGAAACGGTCCTTTGCAACAGCCCCGATCTTACACCGGCCAGTAGCCAGCAGGCCCTTTGTCCTAGAGGTAGATGCCTCCTCCACCGGAGCAGGGGCGATTCTTTCCCAGCAGACACCTCCGGGGCACTTGGTTCCCTGTGGGTTCTTTTCTAAATCATTTTCTCCCGCAGAATGCAATTATTCAATCGGGGATCGGGAATTGCTGGCCATAAAGATGGCTCTGGAGGGGTGGCGGTATCTTCTAGAAGGGGCGGTCCATCCCTTTATAATCTTCACTGACCACAAGAACCTAGCTTATCTGCAGTCAGCTCAAAGATTCAATTCCAGGCAAGCCAGGTGGTCTTTGTATTTTTCTCTAATAACTTTTATTATACTCACCTGCTGGGCGGACCGGTCCGAGGAAGTGTCGCTCTTCTTGGTCCAGTGCCTCCAGTCTTCTTGCGATACCGCCCTGCTGCTTGCTTCATGTGGATGTCGCATCCCTGCATCATCCACACAGTCTGCTCAGCCTCGTGCTCCTGTGCAGGCGTACTTATCTGCCCTGTTGAGGGAAGAGCAAAGTTCTGCAGTGCGCAGACGCTGGGAAAGGTCAGAGAGCCCCAGTTGATTTAATTGTCCTTACTACAAAAGCCACAGCAGCACCAGAAACTACAGCAGTACCTGCCTCCAGGCCAGACTTCACCCCCTCATGTGATAAGCAGCTCACTGTCAATAGACTGTACATAAAGAGCCTGGTGTGGGCTGGGTTAGCTTTCTCTAGTGAGGTAGGAAAAATCTGCTGACAGATTCCATTTAATGGTTCATATTTGTCTTATTCTTAAAATATCCGTCTACAAAACTCAGAGAATTAATAACTTGATAAGTTGAATAGTATGTATCGCTAATGCTACGTGCTTTTCTCACAAATACATATTCTGAATTATGTGTACTATTATAACAGAACACGAATTGTGCAGATAATAGAAAGAACTCTAAATTTTTCATCAGTAACCCTCCCTGATGAAAGCAGTGGAGCCTTCACACAAAATTCATGGGCCGGTTAAGAAATAGTCTGTAAGAAGCACTGAATTACACAACAAATCTATGCAGGACCAGAATATCATTTCATCACTTCAGCTCCCCTCACTACAAGTCACTGCAAGCCCCCAAACTTAATTAAATGGCTTAAATTATTTCCTAGTGACGAATAATGTCTTAATTGCATTCTAACAAATAATTAACATTGTCAAATTTAGCCTTTTTTCAATGGTCGGTAGAAAGACACTGGTCACAGAAAAAATAAAAACCCCTTTTGAATACAGTTTATAGTTCTTAACAGATGTATAGTGTTTAAGCTCTAAAAAGGCATTTTATTATGTTCCATTATCCTCTGCAGTACAAAATATACAATATTTTTTATGACAACTTGCCAACAGTATCATTTGGCCTTTAGACATGCACAGCTGGCTACACTCTTTTTCCCAGTGTTCCCCTTACACAGTTCATATCACATTGTCTATTCATGAATAGGCTACAGATGATTTAAGATAACATCAGTGGTGAATTGCATGGACTATCCTGAACTTTTCCAGAAGAGTCACAAGCAAGCTTGGCCCAGAGCCGGCAGCTGTTCTAGACTCTTAGGCTTCAGATAACTTCAGTCTTTATCAAGGAGACTTTAGAAGATACATTGATTATCCCAAATATATTAGTCTTCATACAAATATAACTAATTAATGTACAGCAATTTCTACAGTCATTATATATATATGAAATTGAAATGCAATATAATTATACTTCATGTGGGTAACAGAAAAAAAAAAGTTTAATCGAAATTGTTCCTCCAGGATAGAAAAAAATTAAATTTGAGAGTCCTCAGTAGTTAATACCGTATCTTTTTTTAATAACTAACTGAAAAGGTAATGAAAGATAGAAATCTTTTAAGGCTACTTAGGTCTCTTCATCAGGCATGGTTTAACTCAACAATTGAAGGATCACATTTTATACACAACACTATGATACAAAGATATTTCCTTTTTCCTTCAGGATAAGCATGTCCCGAGATCTTGGTGCTGAGATCTCCATCTGTGCATGCGCCGCCCCCTGGTGGCCATTTTCCCGGAGTCCACCGCACAGGGGAAACCATGGAACTGCCGGGAGCTCTGGCCTTTCACAAAATGTTGACAGAGCCCCCCACAGTACTGCCTGACACAGGTCAGGGCAGCAGCAGCACCGGACACAGGGCAGCGGCAGCATCGGACACAGGGCAGCGGCAGCATCGGACACAGCGCAGCAGCAGCCCCGGACACTTGGAGCGGCGCGCCACACATCGGAACACCCCCTCATCCCAGCCTGCGGCCCGCAGCAACGCTCCACTCCAGCAGCAACCCTGGGACCCTGCTTCACCACAGTCACCACCCCGGTAAGCAATGAGACGCATGTATTACAAAAAGCACCACCATTTTACTAAATAAAAGTTTTTTTCCTACTTTTCTCTTCAAAATTTGGGGTGCGTCTTATAATCCGAAAAATACTGAAAGAATTGACATGCTGCAGATGTTATCATTATTATTGTAGTGCCATTTATTCGATGATGCTTGTAAAAAGGGGTTGTGGAAATAAGAGGATCAGTGGGTGCTCTCATCTGCTGGCCTGGCTGTCTTTAGAAAGACCACATGGACTAGGGCTCATAGTAGATGGGAGCAGGAGAGTGCATGAGGTGGCTGTGTGTTTGGAGACAATGGATTTTATGTTGAGGAACAGATCTGAGGAGGACGTGAGATGTATGGGGAGGATGGCCGGAGAGATGACCAGTTCATTTCTAGGTTTAGGAATTAGGAGGGTTAGTAGGAGAGGGAGAGTGAATACAAACTGAAACATTGTTTAAAGCAACTAGGGATACAGTTACCTTCTGTTCCCTTCTGGTTCAATTCTGGTCTAATTCATTATAGTACACTTATGATGCACGAGCAGGCTAAAGTCTAAGCAGACTTGTTGCTCACAATACACTGTATATGCTTAGAAATGCAATCAGGCCAGCGCGCATTGCTGCGTGTGGCAGTGAGAGACCAGCGATCAGCGACGCTGCACGCTGGTTTCCAAGGTAAACAGCGGGTAACCAAGAGCTGCGTGGCTGTTAGATACCCGCTGTTTACATTGGAAACCAGCGTGCAGCGTCGCTAATCAGTCTCTTGCTGCCACACGCAGCGATGCGCGCTGGCCAGCAGGAGACCAACGATCAAAAAACGTCCCAGAACGTTCAAGCGCAATCAGCGATACCCGGCGGGGGGGCCGGTCTCTGATCAATGTCACACACAGCAATATCACTGGCGAGATCGCTGTAGCGTCACAAAATCAGTGATCTCGCTGGCGATATCGCTGTGTGTGATGGGGCTTTAGGACCAGGGGGCACTCATTACGGCCAAATAGGAAAGAGTCCTTCACAGTTCGAGTAGTCAGACTGTTTAGTAACCTAAGGCCTCTTTCACACTTCAGTTTTTTGCATCAGTGAAAATCCGCCAAAAGGACGGATGGCGGATCCGTTTTAGTACTGATGACAACGGATGGCACCCGTCCGTTTTTTTGACGGATCCGACAAATGAAGAATTTTAAAGGAAAAGCAGCCTGGAAGAGAGAGAGAGAGAAAAACTTTTTTGGTCCGGCACCCAGAAAGAATTTCGGGTTAAATGAGTGTCTGGAGGATCCGCCACAGAAAAAAACGTTGCAAGCTCCGTTTTCAAATCTTTGAGGATGGTGACGGACAGGAACTTTTGGCGGATCAGCAAAAAAAAAGCATGCAACGGACGGCAATCCGTCACAATCCGCCAATAATGGAAGTCAATGGGGAAAAAAACGGATCCTCAAAAGAAAATTGCGGATCCGTTTTTTTCAAAACCTGGCGGATTGTGACTGATTGTAAAAAACTGAAGTGTGAAAGAGGCCTAACGGGGGAGGTAATAATATCAGATACTAGAATTGGGTGGATGAACTCTCGGGACTCTGGTCAAATGGCCAGGTCAATAGCATCTGGTGTATGAATGGGATGGTTGCGAATCTTTTATCTTCCAGGATCCGCAGAGTGGCTTTTGATTAGCCAGTCTGGTGCCACGTCATCATGGATGATGTTGTGCCAGCTTGACTAATCAAAAGCCGAGTTGGGTATTCCAGATGTTAATAGATTGGCAGAGCTCTAGTCCAGCACTGACCTGGCCAATGGATGTAAAACAACCACTCAATCATAGCAGATACTATATCAGTGTTTTAACAAGGGCTAGATGCTTTTCTCACAAAAAATTTCATTGTGAATTATAAATAAATCTATAAAGAAATAATAATGGAGAATGTGTAACTGGTGGAAAAAGGTTGAACATGATTAACCTATCTCTTTTTCAACCAATGTAACCTCTTCATGAATAGGTGATTTTACGTTTTTACACATTAGTATTTTCAGCCTCTTTTTCCAAGAGCTAAAAAAAAATTTTTCCATACACATAGTCTTGGGAGGACTTGTTTTTTGTGGGACAAGTTGTGGTATTGAATAACACTATTCACTTTATAGTATAAAGTACTGAAAAAGGGGGAAAGTGTAAAATGAGGTGACAAAAAAAGCCAATTTTGCCATTGCTTTTAGTGTTTTGCTTCGTCAGTGTTCATTGGGAGATCATAATGACCTTGCAATATGATGCTCCAGATCAGTACAATTACAGAGCTAGCAAACATAAGATTTTTTTTAGTTTTAGTGCTTAAAAAAAATCTGAACTTTACAAAAGGCTTGTTCACACTGGTGTATATTCTGTCATGTGAGAGAATCAGGCCGATTACACTAATGACATTTGGCTCAAACTCTGTAAGAGTTTGAGCCGAGTGTCATCTTAATGTGATCCGATTCTCTCGCATGAGACATCATATCACAGGTGCAGAGAAGATGGAGAACTTAATTTCTCCATCTTCTCCATTGACTCTGAGCGAGTACAGATGACATCCAAGTGCAGACTGATGCTTCACTTGCACCCATAGACTTGTATGAGTGAGTATGATCCGATCATCGGATGCATTTGCAGCATGCTGCAATTGTTTTCTCATGCCGAATCGCAGATCCCTACTGTCCCATAGTATAACACTGGACTGAGTGCTGTCTGATAAAATATCACATAGAACTCAACCGTGTTACATGGCAATTTGAGCATAGCCAAAAAATTGTGTTTTTATCACCATTTTCTGAGACCTGTAACTTTTTTATACTTTTTTTCTCCATAAATGAATCTGAGTGAGAGCTTATTTTTTTGGTCACTGAGTTGACACTTTCAGTAAAACCATTCGAAAATTCAAACAAGATTTTTATCGCTTTTTATTTAGGCAAGTGCAGCTGAAATTTTAAACTTAGAAAAGGAAGTAATTTAAACTAACTTTTTAAAATACTTTTAAAAAAACTAAGGGGATTTCAGCTGATACAGTATTGCAGTATATAATTAAATATATGTTCTAAGAAGCCTATTCAAGGGATGTAGAAATTTGTATCACTATAGGACTAACACAGCAGCCATTGGGGGATTGGGCTGGCTGCCACGATAACCCACCAGCATTTCGCAATCAGTGCTGAGGGGCGATGGGCACTGGCGCACTTGCGGACTGTCTCCACAGGCATTTAAATGCTTTTGCCAGTGATTGACAGTGGCAAAAACAAGGTAAAACAGCAGCAACTGGAGCTAGCTCCGGTCACTGTTGCTACAGGCAGATACAGTCTGTAATATGGGCTCATTTCATGAGCTCTCTCCATACACCCACTGGGCACATAAAATTTATATGTACATTGAATGGTCTTAGAGGAGATTCAATTGACAAGACCACATGTGGCTGACATAGTTTTAACGGTATTGTAGTGGCACTTTTGGCAAATAGTACCCTCTAATTTTGCATCACCATTATTGTAGTGGCACTTTGGGCAAATAGTACCCTCTAATTTTGCATCACCATTATTGTAGTGGCACTTTGGGCAAATAGTACCCTCTAATTTTGCATCACCATTATTGTAGTGGCACTTTGGGCAAATAGTACCCTCTAATTTTGCTTCACGATTAAAATAAATATTTTTAAAAGAATAATAAACTGGCATTTGGAATAGAGGGGCACGTTCTGAAAAAAAAGCCAACAACAAACTTAATTAATGAAAACACAAAGCAATGTTCTCTGCTTTGTTCTTCGTGTGCAGATGGCACAATATTAGAAGTTTCAATTTAATTACTTCACTGCTGGGGCAATAGGGCTTTATTCATAATCCTTTCTATTCCTATGATCACGGTCCAAGCTATTGTCATGGCGTCCACAAGGTATTGTGTTTGTTACTTTCAACCAGAAGAATGAAGTAAGCAACATAAATTTACACATACAAAATAATTTGTTGGGGAACCGCATATTTTTCACCAGCACCCTGTGTATAATGCTTTGAAATAACACGTACTCTCTAATGACAAACATGTCTCGTTCAAGCCCTCTACCGTCTACTAGAATAACTTGTAGAGTAAAGTATCTGCAGCCTGTGCAGTAAACAGTCAATGGTTATTTTTACTTTATTTTTTTATCACAGTTAATTGTATATATTGTTCAATCTTTTTACAGTTTTTTGTTCAGATGAAAAGCCACAAATCCTTAGCTGTAAGATAACAGTGATTTCTCATTCTGTCTCCAGCAAAGTGAACAAGAGCCAGCGTCTCTGGAACCGTTCTCCTGGAAAACTTTGTACAGTCCTAGACACTTCACGAGATAAATATAATGCTAACCAAGGTTGTGTCTCCTACATAGGCGCGAGCGTTACAACAGCATAGACCGGGAACCAAGCATATATCAATGCATTGTTTCACAACGGACCACAGGTTTTTCAGTCCGCTAATAGTGGTCTTGGCCACTGACAAGCAGTGGTATCTGCTCTGAGCATATTTCCAGTTATCAGGGTCCCATCATTTTATTTATTTTTTAATATCTTTTTAAAATATTTTAAAAACTTAAATGTTCTCAAAATACAGCAAGAGTGCTGAGCTCTTATATGAGCCTGAGCAAAGAGTGATTTACGCACTCAGTAGAAAGTCTATGAGCCTGTACACAGAGGGGAGTATGAGATAATTGACTGATCTACTGAGAGCATGGATCGTTCGGTGTGTGCTCATGCAAAAGCCCAGCAGAAGTAAGCAAATGGCAAAAGTGTTGTGAGTGATTGGTGGGGGTCTCAGGGCCTCGATTCCCACCAATTGGCAACACGTATAAATATGAAATGTGGATGAAACATAAATTGATTGGTACGCTTAAACCACTTGCCCTACATTAAAGAATTGTCCACTTTGACCAATCAATTTTGTAGAATGCCATTAATGAAATTTGTCAAAATTTTAACTTGCTAGTTCATTCAAATTTGGCTATGAAATTTGATTTGCATCAAAGTTATTGAATCTGAATCAAATGTTCCTTATTAGGCTCTAGGGTCAGCAGAATCAGAATTTTTTGTAAATTCAATTTTCCTCAAATCGATTTGCGCACCTCTACTGCCCACTAATGTGACCTCAACTATCAGCTGTAACCTGCCTGCGCCATATGCTCAGGTAACCTGCAGTGCCACCACAGGCAAAACAGTCTCACCCAATGCCCACTGAGATTAGAAGGCTGTCCATATAATGCACAGACATTTCAAGTCCTCTAGAGAAAAAGGCATTTTTTTGTTGCCACTCTACCTAACCTAAGGTAATGAATGAGGGATCACCTCTAACATGGCAGGGAGCACTGTGTCCTCTTCATTGTTTACCAGGCACAGCTCTGGACAATGGCTGTTATTGATATAACAGTCCATTCCCATTCAGTTAAATGGGGCAGAGCTACTTTGAACCACAAGAAAATATACGAGTGCTGTGCCTGGTAATCAACGAAGGGAACCAGTCGGTGCTACGGCTTGTTCCATCAGCTGACTGATGAGGGTATCAAAAATCTGTTGTTTAAAGGGGTATTTTCATTTCCAAGATAATTTCTCAATATGTAGTAGGTGTAATAATATTAGTAAATACCTTTAATAGGAAATACAGTATAGTTCTACTGATAAGCAATGTCACTTACCCCATGTGCAAGGCAATGCAGGAGCTTAGGTATCCATGGTTGTGACCACTCATAGAGTGAAAGTTAGTTAGTTGTTAGCGGTCATAACCATTGATACCTAAGCTACTGCAATGCCCTGCACATGGGGTAATCAACATAGCTTATCAATAGAACTATGCTACATTTCTTATTGCAGATATTTGCTAAAATTATTATTATAATACTTGATACATATTGGGATAGGATCTTGGAGATGGGAGTACCCCTTAAATGATCTGAGATTAATAACTTGTCCCAGGACTAAGCCATTAATATTGTAGTCCAGAAGAACTCATTTCCTGGGAAAATAAGAACGAATATCTTCAGTACAATATATCCTTGGATGAAAATTAACTGATATAGCTTATAGGAAACAGTCCAAAAATTGCTTTGTCAATGTGATTCAAACAATTAGAAATGAATGCATATGGTCCAGAAAGACAATAATTACATTGAAGATAGTTTTACATTCAAAACATCTGATAAAGGAAGAGAAAAAGTAAGGCATTTCATCATATTGTAGCAAGAAAAACACCTGCGGGTGCAAGTTGGAGGAAATGTTGCAGAGCCGGCTACTGGAGTTAATAGCTGATATAGTGAATGACAGCGAGAACGGAGACATAACAGATATCTGGAGGACAAAAAATAGGTTCTAGCAGTTGATGAAAGATTTCATACAGCTGACAAATTGTTAAGGCTTGGTACTGTGACAAATCCAGTTTGCCCAGTTTATAAGGAACACAGGACAACAATGGCTCCTTTATGTATTTTTCATTGCAATGGTTAAAAATATAAAAGAGACTTTCATCAGGTTTCATTTTATATTCAAGTGTATTTCCTGAGATTGCAAAAAAAACTGTTCAAGGTATGCATCTTTATCTCAATGAAAGTGCCACATTTGTTTTCTTTATTTCCTACAGATAGGTTTTCCAGTTGCTAGCTTCATTCATTTTCTAATGGCAGGTGATAGTTCTACTCTTTGCCATTTTACACTTCTAAGTATTCCATATTTTTCAACTTGAGTACAGAAAAATACTAAAAATGTGTAGACTATACATTATGGTAAAGAATTTTATCTGTCACATTAACGATGAATAAATAGACAATTGGTTATTTATAATAGATAATATTCACTCTTGACAAAGACATAATGAGGCTGAAATATTACATGACACACCAATAAGCCCCACGAACGCTAATATGGCCAACAACAGTAACGGTCAACAGTGGAGCTGCTTGCAGGGGTCACAGACCTCCTACTCCACTAATGATCACTTGGTTGAAGATACCAGTGGTGCTGATGTAAGAAGAGGCTGCACACACCGCTGTCCACACTGTCTGATCTAATACTGAAGAAGTCAGTGGTGCTGATGTAAAATGAGGATGGTCACACCTCTAACCTTCCTGTCTTTCTGACTTAATGCTGAAGATACCAGATCTGCTGTGATAAGAAAAAGCTGCTCACACTGCTAGCCCTTCTGTGTTTCTGATCACACACTGCTGTTCACAATATATTTATGTCCTTAAGTATGAAGAGGCTGCTGACACTGCTATCCACCCTGTCCATCTGAACTAGAACTGTAAATACCAGGGGTGCTGAGGTAAGAAGACACTGCTCACACTGCTGTCCACCCTGTCTTATCTAATACTGATGATATCAGGAGAGCTGAAGTAAGAAGAAGTTGATTATGACATAGCTGTTCATCCTGTATATGTAATCTAATACTGGAAAGACCAAGGATGTTGAGGTAAAAAAGGATATTAACACTGCTAACAATTCATTGTAATCTAATACTGTAGATACTGGAAATGCTGATGTAAGAAAAGGCTGATCACACTGCTGTCCACCCTGTCTTTCTAATCTAATACTGGAGATACCAAGAGTAATGAAACCAGAAGAATCTGTGCACTCTGCTGTCCAGCCTGTCTTTACGAATGAATACTGGAGATCTGAAAGTTGCTGTGGGAAGAAGTAGATGACCATACTACTGTTCACCATGTCTTTCTGATCCATCATTGGGTATACCAGGAGTGCTGAAGCAAAGAGAGACTGCCCACACTGCTATCCATCTTGTCTTTCAGATCTAAAGTTATTCTGGAGATACCTCGGGTTTTGAGGTAAGAAGATGCTCAACCTGCCGTCTACCATGTCTTTTTGATCCATCACTGGATATACCAGGAGTGCTGAGGTAAGAAGAGGCTGCTCACACTATGGTCCACTCTGTATTGCTGATGAAAAAAAGGAAATACTAGAAGTGATGACACCAAGAAGATGATGCTACAACCAATGTCCGCCATGTCTTTCTGATCTAATAGTACAGATATCAGGTGAGCCTAAGTAAGAAGAGGCTGCTCACACTGCTGTCAACCCATTCTTTCTGACTGCAATATTCTGTGACCTGGAAGTAACTTGACAGTATATTGTATGTTTTACCTCAGTAGCAGAGCTTCCTACTGCACATACACATGCAGCTGTCCTATTAACATTCTAGGCCTGGTTTCTGTGAGTGTATTTTGGCCATTTCAATGGACAGTAAGGTACTAATTATTTGTTTCATTTTTTTTTATAGTTTCTATTCCTGGAGATACCCTTAAACATAGATCATAATTTCCAAGCTTGGACATGTTATATCAATTTTTTTCCACAATAGAATAGCTCCTCTATGATGTTATGAAACTTAATCAGTATAACTGTTGTCAGGAAATCCTATTGTTCTGTCTGTAATACAAAAAACACATGCAATTCCACATATGACTTTGAATAAGCCACCAATGAGCCATGGGATAATTTCCTGTTCTACTGTAATCTGTGGAAGTCCTTTGACAGTCACCTCTGATTGCTCATGTATTTATGACATAGAGGAACTGGAAATCCTCTACAAAGAAAAATAACATTACCAATGCCAGACTAGGTCCATTATTACTTAATACTTATACTTATACTTATATTAGGATAATGGGTTTTATTTATAAAGCCTATCACCATAAATAAGATCACATTCTTAAAGGGATATTTCTGATAAATGTTTAAGGTGAGAATTTAAAAAAAAAAATCATTAACCTGGTAACATTTAAAAAAAATATAATAATTTCCCCTAGGCTTCCTCTACTAAGCAAAGCAATTCAAGGAAAGAGGAAACTCACTGACACTTGCAAATGAATAAATGGATTCTACCTTTCATGTCCAATAGAGGTCCAACAGCAAAATCGCTAGCTCATGTGATTAAATGGTAATGTGAAGAAATATTCCAATATTTAATTTGGCCTTTTTAAAAACTTCATAATACAGAGAGGCTGGTAAGAATTGTGTTTACGGATTTTGACTGTATATACAGTAACATGTAAAAGTTTGGGCACCACTGGTCAAAATGACTGTGACTGTGAACAGTTAAGCAAGTTGAAGACAAAATGATCTCTAAAAGGCCTAAAGTTAATGATGATAATACATTTTACCTGGGTGCCCAAACTTCTACATGCCACTGAATACTGGTCTTAATCAGAATGTTTTTTTTTTAAATTTTCAATAAAGATCAAATAAACTTGGAATTTTTTATGATACCAACAGCTTTTTTTCTTCACATTACCTTCCTCTACTATGCCTTTTATAATAAAATAATTAGTTTCTTCCACCATCTTTATTGACTGCACTCAGTGCACCCAGGTAGATCACATCTATCAGAAGCTATAGTTCAATAGATTATTCAGCATTTTAGAGGGGTTTCTACAAAATGAACCCTAAATTAGGGAATGTTTTTGTATTAAAAATATAACAAATCACTTACTCCTTGAATAATCTGCCATATCTGTATACTATATGCAGGGCTACAAAGTGGATTAATAATTAAACTGCATGTACAGTGCCTACAAGTAGTATTCAACCCCCTGCAGATTTAGCAGGTTTGATAAGATGCAAATAAGTTAGAGCCTTCAAACTTCACACAAGAGCAGGATTTATTAACAGATGCATAAATCTTACAAACCAAAAAGTTATGTTGCTCAGTTAAATTTTAATAAATGTTAAACATACAAGTGTGGGTCAATTATTATTCAACCCCTAGGTTTAATATTTTGTGGAATAACCCTTGTTTGCAATTACAGCTAATAATCGTCTTTTATAAGACCTGATCAGGCCGGCACAGGTCTCTGGAGTTATCTTGGCCAACTCCTCCATGCAGATCTTCTCCAAGTTATCTAGGTTCTTTGGGTGTCTCATGTGGACTTTAATCTTGAGCTCCTTCCACAAGTTTTCAATTGGGTTAAGGTCAGGAGACTGACTAGGCCACTCCAACACCTTGATTTTTTGCCTCTTGAACCAGGCCTTGGTTTTCTTGGCTGTGTGCTTTGGGTCGTTGTCTTGTTGAAAGATGAAATGACGACCCATCTTAAGATCCTTGATGGAGGAGCGGAGGTTCTTGGCCAAAATCTCCAGGTAGGCCGTGCTATCCATCTTCCCATGGATGCGGACCAGATGGCCAGGCCCCTTGGCTGAGAAACAGCCCCACAGCATGATGCTGCCACCACCATGCTTGACTGTAGGGATGGTATTCTTGGGGTCGTATGCAGTGCCATCCAGTCTCCAAACATCACGTGTGTGGTTGGCACCAAAGATCTCGATCTTGGTCTCATCAGACCAGAGAACCTTGAACCAGTCTGTCTCAGAGTCCTCCAAGTGATCATGAGCAAACTGTAGACGAGCCTTGACATGACGCTTTGAAAGTAAAGGTACCTTACGGGCTCGTCTGGAACAGAGACCATTGCGGTGGAGTACGTTACTTATGGTATTGACTGAAACCAATGTCCCCACTGCCATGAGATCTTCCCGGAGCTCCTTCCTTGTTGTCCTTGGGTTAGCCTTGACTCTTCGGACAAGCCTGGCCTCGGCACGGGAGGAAACTTTGGAAGGCTAACAGTAGTTCCATAAGCCTTCCACTTCCGGATGATGCTCCCAACAGTGGAGACAGATAGGCCCAACTCCTTGGAAAGGGTTTTGTACCCCTTGCCAGCCTTGTGACCCTCCACGATCTTGTCTCTGATGGCCTTGGAATGCTCCTTTGTCTTTCCCATGTTGACCATGTATGAGTGCTGTTCACAAGTTTGGGGAGGGTCTTAAATAGTCAGAAAAGGCTGGAAAAAGAGATAATTAATCCAAACATGTGAAGCCTGAAATACTTCTTAATACTTTAGGGGGACCAAACAGAATTCTGGTGGTGTGAGGGGTTGAATAATAAATGACCCTCTGAATAAACTTTTCACAATTTAAAAAAAAAGTAAACAAAGAAATAACATTCTTTTTTGCTGCAGTGCATTTCACACTTCCAGGCTGATCTACAGTCCAAATGTCACAATGCCAAGTTAATTCCGAATGTGTAAACCTGCTAAATCTGCAGGGGGTTGAATACTACTTGTAGGCACTGTATACACTATGTAAGTACTGAGACATGGTGACCGACGATGATCTATCTAGGAAATACCAGTTAAACCAAATAGACAATCTAGTCATTTTTTAATATGTTCTGAATGAGAAACATTCCTTACTTCTCACCGCATAGCACAAATTCCAGGTAGATTTCAATAGCTGCACAACAAAACATGTTTATATAGTCAGAGTACTAAAAGGAGAGAAAGTATGCTTCTATCTACCCCTTCCCTAGTTAGGTATGGCCTTCACCATGAGAAAGATGACTTCTCATAAATCTCAGTCTATACTTACCCTTTCTATAAGTCTGTAATGTTTACACGCAATTGGACAGAAATGGAGGTAAAAGAGTGAGACATTCCATATACCGTGTATCAGGGCATAGTAGGGGTTTTCAACTTACGAACTAGTCTCCTGGCAAGAATGAGCATGAGTAAGTACATTTCTGGAAAGTGAGACTCATTAAAATGTATATTTAATCCAGACTGGGGATACAATTCAGTAGATCTAATACAGAAATGTGTTTTCTGCAGCCAAGAATAAATCTATTATTCTAATGTAGACTCACCTTTGACTACATGAAGATAAACCTACACATGAATACCAGGGAATTGCATGACCAATCACTTCTTTATATGTTCCTTACCCAACAACCCTTTCTTTTCGATATTATTCCATAGTGAAATGTTATTTCCTCATGATCTGTGGATTAGCTGTCAGCATACAGGTCGTTTTATAGTAGTTTACCATTGTTACATCTTGTAGAGGTCATACACCGACTGCCATGGACTTTGTGGCGAGAGAGAGGAGAGCGCCAGTTGTTCTCATACTCTTTGCTATCATTTGTCGAGACCCGTGCAGAACTCCCCTTTTCGGGGGGACTGAATTGTCAGCAGACTGGGAAAGGAACTGGCCCAAAAGTCATGAAAGAGGGTTAAAGTGGAAGCAATGGTCAGGTCTGCATTTTCAAAGACCCACAGTGGTGCAGTTGGATCTTTACTACGAAGCCTCTTCTCATGAACCCTTTAATTTGCTATCAGACCACCAAAAGGATATTAGAACTTCTAGATTTTAGATGTTCTTTTAATTTTTTTACCTTTTAGGTTTCATTTTTTTGATGTAGAGGAAAAACAGAGCATATTATGTATCGCGGACCGTCAAGGACAAGTGTATATTAATGAAATAAAATACACATACAAACCGAAAATATCATGAATGGGCTATTGTTTCGAGTTCAACTTCCTCAAGCATCAGATCCTGACAGTCCTGTCATGTAAGGAATGCTGCTGTTTTTAGTGACAATCCCTGTCCTCCTACCAGCACATATAGCCTAAAGGTATTTTCTCCACTGTGAAATCTTTCACAAAGTCTGAACTACGCAGGTACAGGAGGACTATCTCACACCATAACACAACAAATGACAATGCTGGCGATGGAACAGTTCATAATACACGTAAAACTGTTAACTTTATGAACTTTATTTAAAGAGGATGTATCACCCGGTTTTCACTACCCTATGTTAAAGCAGCAGGCAGAGACCTGATTTCAGTGATATATCACGTACTTGCCTGCTTGTTGCCATTTTTATAACATTGCTCTTTTATCTATTGCAGTTCTCTGAATGCTGAGCTCTGTATAACCTCATCCACTGACTGGCACCTTTCTGTGTACACTTTGCATAGGCAGAAAGGTGCCAATTAGTGGTGGGGACGAGTTCATACAGCGCTCATGAATATGAAGGACTACATGGCTTTAGGTTTACTAGTCCTCTAGTAATAATCTCCTACTGATCCTAGTATATCAAAACTACAGCAAGCAGTCCAGTAAGTAACACATCACTAGAATCAGGGTCTATGTCTCTACAATATACTGCTCTCAGATTAGTTGGCAAAAACCTGGTGACAGATTCACTTTAAAGCTCATGCAATGTACTATATAGTGGTACAATGTATGTAATTGATACACTTGTGCAGATGGTATGTACTTTATATCACAAAGTCCCAATGCTATTGCTGCCATTAATTCTACTTGGACATCAGTAAATGAAACTTGCAGACAACATATTCATAGGACACAGGCTAGTGAATTGAAGACTTTTCCAGGATTACTTGACCTATGATCTAGGCTAATTTCTGATTCCAAGCTTGCCAACCCAAGTATCTCCACTGATTAGTTGACTGAATAAGGATACAGACTCTCACCTATCTGATATTGTTGGCTTATCATATTTTGCCCTGTAAAATGTGTCATTATGGTGCTTTAGTGAGGTGTTCTCGGGATGTACAGTACATTTATGGCCTATGCCTTAAGAAAAGAGTGCAGAGATTCAGGACTGATGTAGTTTCAAATTTTATTCTAGCACAAAGATCCATCAATTTATGAAGTTGCGCTTGGGACTGCAGCTGAAGTTTAGTCCATGGGACTGAGTTCCAGTGCCAGAGAACTCACTGGCACTTAGTTCTGATGACCAATGAGGGTTTTGAAGATGACACCTTCACTATTGCCATACCAAAGATCATGTCACGACTGTTGTCGGGTGTCCCAGGACCAGAAGCTTCTGCCCTTTCCCTAACACTAGGTGTGTCTTAGCTAGCCCTGTTCCCCAAATTACTTCTGATGGTGAAGACGCTGGGGCCACGTACCTTGCCTTAGCTCCTGAACCCACCCTCAGCCTGTACCCTTCCCCATCCAGGTAGAGGTAAGTAGAAGTGTACTGCAATACACCAACGAGTCTAACAAGGTAATGCAAACAGGGTAATGAAAAATACCAAACATACAAATATACTCACACAGATAACAGAGGAATGCATCGGGGAGTGGAGGATGGGATTAAACCAAAGTAGAAGAAGAAAGGGAATTATTCCACACTCAAAACCTAGCAACAGTCACAGATAAATCCACCAAACGCCTTTCTCCATAACCATTAACAACCTCCAGCCATGCAGTAAGAGCTACTCTGACAATGAGTGCTGGCCAGGACCCAGATTATATAGGAGAAGGGAGTTGCTAGTAGTGCACATTTGAGAGCCCAAAAGCTCCAGGAGCACTCAGCAAAGCAGATAAACCCCTGCACTGCCAAAAGAAAGTTACACCATTTAATAAGAAGGTGAGGTGCTTCTAATCAGCGCAGGAGTAGGAGAAATCAGACGCTGGCTTCTGTCTGTCATGGTAAATCCGCGACAGATCAATCCTGAGTAAGAGAACTACTAAAAAGAGTATAATAAACAGTGCGTAATTCTAGCTTTCTGCACCCCTCTGGGTTTGTAAGAACCCATGTACTTGTACATCTAATATATAAAGCTCAATGTGGGTGTGAATGTATGTATATATGCATGTACGTATGTCCGGGATTGGCACCCGCACCGTCGCAGGTACAGCCACAAAATTTGGCACAGTCACACGTCTGGACCACGAGAGCATCATAGGCTATGTTGTGAGGCAAAATTTAAACCCCGCGCATTCCAATTCACCAAACAAGTTTGCCCCTATCTACATAATGGGGAAAAAGTGTATGTACTGGCATCTGCACCGTCTAGCTACAGCCACAAAATTTTGCGCAGTCACACGTCTGGACCCCAACAGCGTCATAGGCTTTGTTGCAAGGCAAAATTTTAACCCCGCACATTCCAATTCACCAAACAATTTTGCCCCTATCTACATAATGGGGAAAAAGTGAAAGGAAAAGTGTTGGAGGCAAATTGACAGCTGCCAGATATGAACAAGGGGGACTTAAAGAATGAGAGCGATGTGACGGTGCGGATGCCAATCCCGGACACACATACATACATACACATTCAGCTTTATATATTAGACTAGCTATGAACCCATTCTATGCCAGGGTGGCGAGCATTTTAATTGGTATATGGTCTCCCATCCTGGTATGTGCTGCCACCCTCCTATCCTGGTACGCATGGCACCCCTCATTCCTATCCTGGTATGCATTGTCCCCTCACCCCTCAATCCTGTTATGCATGGTACTCCCTCATCCCTATCCTGGTATGTATGGTCCCCTCACCCCCTATCCTGGTATGCATGGTTCCCTCACCCCCAATCCTGGTATGCATGGCCCCCTCACCCCCAATCCTGGTAGGCATGGTCCTCTCACCTCCCCTATCCTGGTATGCATGGTCCTCTCACACCGCAATCTTGGCATGCATGGTCCCCTCACCCCCCTATCCTGGTATGCATGGTCCTCTCACCACCCAATCCTAGAATGCATGGTCCTCTCACCTCCCCAATCCTGGTAGGCATGGTCCTCTCATCCCCCAATCCTGGTATGCATGGTCCCCTCATCCCCCAATCCTGGCATGCATAGTCCTCTCACCCCCCCCTATCCTAATATGCATGGCCCCCTCACCACCTATCCTGGTATGCATAGTCCTCTCATCCCCCTATCCTGGTGTGCATGGTCCCCTCACCCCCTATCCTGGTATGCATGGTACTCCCTCATCCCTATCCTGGTATGCATGGTCCCCTCACCCCCTATCCTGGTATGCATGGTACCCCTTATCCCCCAATTCTGGTATGCATGGTACTCCCTCGTCCCTATCCTGGTATGTATGGTTCCCTCACCCCTATCCTGGTATGCATGGTACCCCTCATCCCCCAATCCTGGTATGAATGGTAACCCTCATCCCCCAATCCTGGTATGCATGGTCCTCTCACCCCCCTATCCTGGTATGCATGGTCCCCTCACCCCCTATCCTGGTATGCACGGTACCCTTCATCCCCCAATCCTGGTATGCATGGTCCCCTCACCCCCTATCCTGGTATGCATGGTACCCCTCATCCCCCTATCCTGGTATGCACGGCCCCCTCACCCCCTATCCTGATTTGCATAGTCCTCTCATCCCCCAATTCTAGTATCATGGTACCCCTCATCCCCCAATCCTGGTATGCATGGTACTCCCTCGTCCCTATCCTGGTATGCATGGTCCCCACACCCCCTATCCTGGTATGCATGGTACCCCTCATCCCCCAATCCTGGTATGCATGGTACTCCCTCGTCCCTATCCTGGTATGCATGGTCCCCTCACCCCCTATCCTGGTATGTATGGTCCCCTCACCCCCTATCCTGGTATGCATGGTCCTCTCATCCCCCAATCCTGTGATGCATGGTACCCCTCATCCCCCAATCCCTGGTATGCATGGTCCTCTCACCCCCCAATCCTGGTATGCATGGTTGCCCACCCCCTATCCTGGTATGCATGGTACTCCCTCGTCCCTATCCTGGTATGCATGGCTCCCTCATCTCTATCCTGGTATTTATGGTCCCCTCACCCCCTATCCTGGTATGCATGGTCCCCTCACCCCCTATCCTGGTATGAATGGCCCCCTCACCCCCTATCCTGTTATGCATGGTACCCCTCATCCCCCAATCCTGGAATGCATGGTACCCCTCATTCCCCAATCCTGGTATGCATGGTCCTCTCACCCCCCTATCCTGGTATGCATGGTCCCCTCACCCCTATCCTGGTATGCATGGTACCCCTCATCCCCCAATCCTGGTATGCATGGAACCTTTCATCCCCCAATCCTGGTATGCATGGTACTCCCTCATCCCCCAATCCTGGTATGCATGGTCCTCTCACCTCCCCTATCCTGGTATGCATGGTCCCCTCACCCCCCTATCCTGGTATGCATGGTCCCCTCACTCCTAATAAAACTACACACATCCAAAAAAAAACATTTTTACTCACCTAATTGTCTCACGACTCGTCACTGCATCCTGCGTACCTGCAAACACCACACCCCCAATGTTGGTATGCATGGTCCTCTCACCCCCCCAATCCTGGTAAGCATGGTCCTCTCACCTCCCCTATCCTGGTTTGCATGGTCCCCTCACTCCTATTAAAACTACACACATACAAAAAAACATTTATACTCACCCTTCTTTCCTGTGCTCCAGCGCTGTCACCACATTCTGCTGGAGGCCGGGGGAGGAGTCTGGCACCGGAGTACGCGCATGCCCATAGCGCTGTCTGGCACCATATTGCTGAAGACACACTGAATGTGTGTCTTCAGTAAAATGGCACCGGATCGCGCTATGCGCATGCGCGATTCCGGCCGCACTCCAGCCCCGGTCTCCGGCCGAAGAGAAGCGCCGCGGCAACGCTCCTCCCGGTCAGGTAAGTATGTAAGTATGGTGTTGGAGATTCCGGTATGCAGTGTGTACGGTACCGCCATCTCCAGCGCCATACACACTCCTCACCGCTGGCTGCCTCATTCTGTCTGGAGTCAGACTGCGCAGGCGCGTCGCGCTTGCGCAGTCTATAAAGGCTTCGGACAGAGTGACGCTTACAACGTTATATTATAGATAGAGATTCTGATATGTAAATTAAAACAATAGCAAAAAAATTTAATAATGCATTTAACAAAAATCCTGACTTAATCAATTTGTCATTTTCTTATGATATATTCTCTTTAAAAGACAAATTTTACAGTCCCAAGTGGCATGTTTCCTCTCATCCATGAAGACTTTATGTAAACCTGGTAACCCTTTATTAGGCATGAAGACCAGACTGGGATATTATAATATATGAATGGATACACTTTCCGATTGGCTGGTTAGAGGCACTGAACAGAAAATAATATTTGATATTCTATTTTATAGTATATCCTGGTTATACATTAACATGTAGCAACCTGACAAGAACACTGTGATATGATGATGTTCCCAATCACACGACACGTTCTTTGCCCTAGCAACACCAACTACTATGATATCATACATGTACTAACTTTCCATATAAAAGCAATTTTCTGAATAATGTGCAAAAGTCATATTTGTAAAAAAGCATTTTCAATTGAAGTTACAACTTCACATTTTGCAACAGCCAGATGGACTGACGTCTGGGAAATAAGAAAAATGATCCGTGCTAAGGGAATCCCAAGTCCATGAGGGTGTGGAAAAAAAAATGATAATGTGACTCATATCGTGTCTGGCCAAACTTTCACCAGTATCTTGGGTGGATATTTTGTGTAGGGTTATAGGGAAAATTGTGCCAAATAACGCTTTAGCACCAGAGTTTAGGCTGGGCACTGACCGTCGTAAACAACAATGCAGTCTGTATAATGAAAACAATGGTTCTCTTCAGAAGAAAAGCAAACATTATATTCTAAAGGTATGAAGCCATGAGTTATAATGTATTATGTAACAAGGTCTGCTATTATTCATCTGCCTTAAAAACAACCTGCATTCTTCTATAATTTATGCCCAGCTGAATTGCTTTCTTTTCTCCTAGGCCTGGCTTTGGTACCATAATAGGGTGATTTAGCCCATGTAAAATAAACAAGAAATTTGACATCTGTTATCTACAACCACCAGTACAGCTGCTATGACACAGGTGAGTTGGCGTTTTTAAGAACAGGTATGAGGGATAAGCAAATGGCATTAAAGAATATAACTCATTTAATCTTTGACAAGCCATCTTGACAATTTTGGTTGGCATAAAAATGTCCCAAAAATGATTAGGGGTTCCCTATAGGGACGAGCGAATAGCTTCGGATAAGTGCTTATCCGAATAGTTTTTGCGGATTCCAAACAGCTGCATCGGGAACCTGGATACCTGGAGCGCTCCCGATAATCAGCGGTTCGGCACCACAGCTGCATGTGTCATGGCAGTGTGACAGTCACAACACATGCATTGACAGCGTGTTTGTTGGGCTCTCTATGCATGTGTTGTGACTGTCACACAGCAGCGACACATGTAGCTGCGGCGCTGAACCGCTGATTATCGGGAGTGCTCCAGGTATCCGGATTCCCAATGCAGCTATTCGGAAACCGCTAAAACTATTCAGATAAGTACTTATCCGAAGCTATTTGCTCATCCCTAGTTGCCTACTTTGAACAATCCCTGCTCTTCTGTAATGGTTAATCACAGTTTACTGTATTCTTGGAGATTGGTGATGTAATATATGGTCTGACCAGTATAGGGCAGCAGCATGAGGCCTGAGTTAGAGCATGGGGGATTTGCCAGTTGGTGAGCAGTTTGGAGAGGCGAAGAAGGGACCGGAGGGAAGTGGAGGTGCTGTTCCTTGGGAAAAGTCTGGATAGAGTGGTGCGACTCTGGATCTGTTGTTAGTGACTCTGAGATGCAACGTTGTTCTATTTGACATAAGCCAAGTTGGTGAGGAGATCTAGCTGTAGAGCATCTTGGGCTAGGCCATGTGAGGCCTCATCTCTAAAAACTTAAGGAGGCACTGCGTTGGAAAGATTGACATCCCCTAAGAGCTTCAAGATGACGTTTCTCATTAATCGGGTCTCAGCCCATCAAAGAACCTTCTACTTCAGTCACAGGACGTACCAGTACTATCTTACATCTGAATATATATGCTCACATATAAATAGTCTTATAGAGGTCTAGTTACTTAGGTAAAAAGGCCTTTTCTGTAAAAGACATTAAGAAAACTGCTCCGAAAAGGCGATTACTAAAGTACTGGCACAACACTGTTGTTTTATTGAATTATGCATAGAAAAAGTTAATCACATTGTATTTTGCTCGTATATAACTATTAGATTGGTTTAAGTGTACCTGTGTATGCTCTTAGTTGGTGTTAGTGAGAGTAACTGCCGTCATTGTATTTGTTACTTATACATGGTTTACCGACAATTCTTTCCTTTGTTTTATAAACTGGTTAGTAAGTATTTATATTATTTCATCTAATCTTTGTGCATGTCTGCTGATTGCTGCTGTACACCTTGTCCTGTGGTCGTTACTCATCATTTAGTGGCCAGTGTCAGGCAGCTGCTGCAAAGGCAAATAAAATAATGGGATGCATTAAAAGAGACATAGATGCTCATGAGGAGAACATAATTTTACCTCTATATAAGTCACTAGTGCGACCACACTTAGAATACTGTGTACAGTTCTGGTCTCCGGTGTATAAGAAAGACATAGCTGAACTGGAGCGAGTGCAGAGAAGAGCGACCAAAGTTATTAGGGAACTAGGGGGTCTGCAATACCAAGACAGGTTATTATACTTGGGGTTATTTAGTTTGGAAAATCGAAGGCTTAGGGGTGATCTTATTACAATGCATAAATATAAGCGGGGACAGTACAAAGACCTTTCTAATGATCTATTTACTCTTAGACCTGTGACGGGGACAAGGGGGCATCCTCTATGTCTGGAGGAAAGAAGGTTTAAGCATACTCACAGACGCGGATTCTTTACTGTAAGAGCAGTGAGACTATGGAACTCTCTGCCATATGATATTGTAATGAGTGATTCCCTACTAAAATTTAAGAAGGGACTGGATGCCTTTCTTGAAAAGTATAATATTACAGGGTATATACACTAGATTCCTTAATATTGCGTTGATCCAGGGAGCTAGTCTGATTGCCGTATGTGGAGTCGGGAAGGAATTTTTTTCCTCAATGTGAAACTTACTGTTTGCCACATGGGGTTTTTTTGCATTCCTCTGGATCAACATTTTAGGGCAAGTTAGGATAGGATATGGGTTGAACTAGATGGACTTAAAGTCTTCCTTCAACCTCAATAACTATGTTACTATGTTATGTAGAGAAATCTAGCTGTTAATATGCCTACACTATATAGGCACTAAAGAGGAGAGTCAAATAACACAGTCGCCACTGAAACCAACAGGTTGTCTATATAATGCAAGGCAAGAACAAGAGATACTCTTGGTAACCAGATTACTCTGTGGTCAAAAGACAAATATCCTAAACAAAAGATCCTCTTCCATTACCTTAATATTTCCTAAATGCATATGTGAAACTGCTGTTTATTTTACAGTAGTCAATCCATTAAGCACAGATAATTAACTTTGAACATAAATTTTATCTACCGTATGTCCATCTAATAATCCCGGATTTAATATAGTTCTTGACCATTTGAAAACTTATCATAGTAGATTAATGGGGTTGACTAAAGACTGACATTTATCATCTTTACCATCTAGCCACAGGAATGACTACAGGTTCAGGTGAATTTAGGAAAATAAAAATTAAACAGGAGGTTTTTCAATAATATCTATTCTGTTATTTCTAAACACTGTTTTTCGGTGATTACTTTCTATTTCCATTCATATTCCACCCAGACACACAAATGATACACCATTTGAAAGGTAAACTTGCCTCCTTCAGCAAGAAAATAGCCAAACAAACCACACATCCACGATTTGATCACAAAATATAGTTTAAACATTAATTTTCATAAATCTGCAGTAAGGGAAAATGACCTGCAGGTGGCACCACACTACCCCAAAGCACACTACCATAAAGCTGCTTACAAACATCACAAACAAATCCAAACATTTGCCTTCGGGGCTTTCCAGCTTGCCGAACTGCTTGCCCAGCCTATTTCAGGCAAATTGGATGATTGCACACTTCACTGTAGGGGAGTCATATATGCAAATACATTTGAAAACATGCACTGCCTATTGAATTGCACACTTGCTCCATTCATACTCCACCCACACAAAAAAGATACACTATTTGAAAGGTCAAACGACCTGCAGGTGGCAGCACACTACTCCAAAGCACACTACCACAAAGCTGCTTACAGACATCACAAACAAATCCAATCATTTGTCTTGGGGTCTTTCCAGCTTGCTCAAGTGCTTGTCCAGTCTATTTCAGGCACATTGGAGGATTGCACACTTCACTGCAGGTGAGTCACATATGCAAACATATTTGTAAACATGCACTGCTTTTTCGCTGATTACTTCGCCCCACACACACACAATACACCATTTGAAAGGTAAACTTGCCCCCTTCAGCAAGGAAAGAGCCAAACAAGCCACACATTCACAATTTTATCATTAAATACAGTTTGAACATTCATTTTCATAAACCTGCAGAAAGAAACAATGACCTGCAGGTGGCACCTCAACCGGAAGACATTTTGTGGCCTCTACTTATCAAACCAAATTATTGTATTACCAATCTACATATATAAATACCTGTCTGTGTTCATCATCTCATGAAATACATTTACATTTGACCAGCTTGCTTTTTCTGAAATTGCCTGCGCCCCCGACGACCAATGTGCAAAAATTTTGCACAGGGCAACTAGTACTTTTATATTCTGATAACGTTTTTTTTTATTTCTTCTCTAGAGTGGTGTCACTAATGCATTTTCCCTGCCATTAGTAATATACTTACCAGCTGCTGTCTTCTGCTATTCTCAGTGCCACTCTAGTTGTCTTCTACTGGTTGTGACCTGCCAGATTGCTCCAGTGTTTACTGGGTGAGCCGAAAGTCACTTCTCAATGTAAAAGAGTCAGAATGAGTCCAGAACATGGCTGGCATATATTTACACTGAGAGCTTGTGACTGTTACCTCTGGATTCCGATCAGTCAGAAGCTGTGGTCACAAGATGGCAGAACAGGACCGGCGTGGAGCCGGGAATAGCAGAAGATGGCAGGTGTAATTATATTCTAAAGGCAGGGAATGTGGATTAATGATACCACTCCTATGATGAAATTTAAAAAAATGCCAGAGTGATCCTTTAAACATTTTCTTCAAAAATTTTGTAATAATGGGACCTGATAGGTTCCAGAATATCAGAATTTCTGGTTTACAGGGGTGTTAATAAAACAGTTGAATTGCAAGGTTAGAAAGTAGAAACTTCACTAAAAGAAAGGAAAACACAATGGAGTTTTTATAATTGTCCTTCTTAATCCTTGCAAGTGATTTTGAAACGTTTTTCTAAAATCACTTGCACTGCAATTTTACTTCTAAATTGCAGCACTGCTCAGCCTTGTTTCATGCAGTCTCCAAGGTATTAATCTTCTGTGCGGAAGCCACCGATGCAGAATGCAATGTGGTTGTACAGCGCTGGCTTCACTATTGGAGATCGACAAGACAGAATGAACCACGGCTGCTATTTTGAGCAAAGTCGATAATGAATGTGGTTTAGAACAATGATCACTGCACACGCTTTTATAGTCTAAGAATTTTTCTGTATAATTGGAGCTACAATTTAAATCACAAATGCGGCTCTGTAATGGAATAAAGCACAAGAATACATTTTTCTTGATGATCATATATTGAATTAAAGAAGTGTCACCATTTATATAAAACATAGATGTAGTTGTCACTCATACCTCAATGGAGGTGCCTCAGTGGTAGGGAAAATGATCCCAATTTGTATTTTCATGAACAACCACGGCGGTCAAATTTGTTATTTTAAGAAGATGAAGTGATGCATTGATTTGACATATAATGCAAACGGCCAAAGCTTCAGTCCTATTTGAACCTTTGATATAACCAGTGTGTGAAATGCAACATGCTTCTGGCTGAGACTAAAGTCTGGATAAGACCAAAATGCTTTTAAATAATTCATTATGCAGTGAGATCCACAGGAGTAATATATATCAATGACTCATTCTTAGCGCAGGTGCAGACAAGTTTTCTCTCCATCCAAGAAAATCGATCCAATTTTGCTAATCAGACTCTGATCAGAGTTTTATCAAAATTTAATCTGAGTTGGATATGATTCTCTCGGTGGAGAGGAGAAAAAAAAGTTTCTCCACCTTCTACATTATGACACTCTGTGAAAATTGGACCGCACTCGTCTGTCATCCAAGTGTGGTCTGATTTTTTTCATGGACCCATAGACATGAATGGACACTGAATGGGTGAGTGCCATCCAATTCTCTGAGGCAAATTGTGCATGCTGCTATTTTTTTCCTTGGATCATGCGTTCCGAGGAAAAATTGGTCATATGCACGTCTCCATATAATGACATGGGTACGTCAAAATCACGGATAGCACTCGTGAGAATAGAACAGTTGTCTGTATAAGCCCTTAGTATATGTCACCAACATGCGATTGTGGGTCCAATACCTGATGCCTCGATTGATCAGCTGTCACTAGGTCCCCTGGTTGCAGGAAGTACACAGTTTATGTAGCCAGTACGCCACACCTCGGTACACAGTGTAGTGACCATTCTTGGGTATGGAGGCTTAATTCCCATTTAGGTCAATAGGTGAGCTGCAGAACCCTAGAATGGCCAATACAGGGAGATGTGGTGCTCCGGCTATGTGTTCTGTGTAACACTAGGAGCTGGGGGACCTGGTAACAACTGATTATTGGTGTGGGAAGTGGGTTTCACCCACCCCCCAATCTGATATTCATAACTTATCCTAAGGTTACATCATCAATATCTTTATCCCAGACCATCCTTTTTTTGTTCTGTTCAGTTACAGCTTACATCTAAAGTAAGTTTACAGTCAACCTTTGGATTGAATCCACATTGAAATCCTAATCATTTTTAGCAGTGATATATTGATTCACTGTAATGCGATTTACAATTCTGTACAGTCATTGCATTATAAATTCATATGACGCCTTGCAATAAATGCTGATTTTACTCAGTGTCACAAAGCAATAATGCAGGACACCCCGCTACAATCAATAACCTTCCCCCACCTTGGCCCCAAACAACACGGAAAGCATAGGCATAGTAAGCAATCACAATGAGATGTAGGTTCTTCCCCATAAAGAATTCTATAAAGCAAAATAAAACCATCCTTCATGAGGACAACTGAATGTATGAATGAGAAGTGTGGAGGCTGAAGTGGCAAATCAATATTCCCTTTGGATCAGAGTAAGAGGATAGGGGTTATGTAAGAGTTAACTCACCTTTCTATCTTCAGCTTGCCTGACAGTGCCTTGAAAAGTTTTCTTCTCATCAAAATCACAAGATGGCTTTAACATGAGCTGACAAGAATTCAATGACTTCTCAGCCTTCATCAGCTCCAGGGACCTTGATGGATATTGCTGTGACATAGCCTTGCCAACATGTGGTATAGGTAGAGCTGTATGTATTGGCTTTGATCCTACAGCTGGCTGTCTTAATTTGGAGGAAACGCCAAGCACAGACATACTTTCTACAAGTATTTTAGCTAAACAGACAAAATAACAACCTGCTGGCAGAGCTTTCCTTTAGCATAGCCTGCAATCAGTACATCTCCGCTGCTAGAGTACGGCAAATCAAAGTCTTAGCCATGTGTTTTCCTACGAATTGGAATCATACACGCTTTCATAATGTGTCTAGGACTTTCCTCATCGCGGAGGGTTTTTAGCTTACTCTTACAGAATCAGTTCAGCCAGTCAGTTGCAGAATCAGATTAAACACTCCTTTGGGGCGTGAGTCGATTGAAGGTAACGTTCACAGATCTGTGTGTCTGGGATATGGTTTTATTCTCCACCTCTCTCAAGGCATTTCAAGTATGGGCTTTCCCTGAATGAAAAAAAAGGGAAAAGAGAAGGCATAAAGAAATTTCTTACTGCATGTGTCAGAACAGCGTTGAGAGTACAGCCCTTCCTGAATGCAGCCTTCATTCTTTCTGAGAAAAATACAATCCAGCTTCCACTTTAAATAAGAAGGCAGGACATTGTGAGTGGCCAAAACAAGCAGCTGTTCAACACGCTGGTCCGCCCGGAAACACACTCAGCAAAACTGTTTGTTAATTCATGTTGTTTCCTTCCATTTTCATAACAGATCTTCATTTTCCTGCAAACAACATCACCATGAAAACAAGTTTCACGAACACCACAACCCTTTGTAGGATCAGTGATGAAACAATCAATGAAAAAATGACGATCATAGCTGTGAAATCACAAAAGGTGACACTGAGAAGTAATAACTCAGTGAGCACAATGGTTGATGGTTATTACAGAAAGCAAATGATCATACTGTCATGTCCACCATGTCTGTCATGTCTGCCCTGTCTGTTTTCTCTCAAGAACTCCTGGAGCGATGTGCATGCGAATATCTTGTCTGCTATCCTGCTCATTCCCTAGAGCAGTGTGCACACTCACCTCATGTCTGAGCTGCAGGATGCCTGCGTTTCTGCTGTGTCTTCTGTGATCTTCTCGTCATGTCTAGAATCTCTGATCAGGTGTCCCTGTCTGGTTCTGCAATCATCTCGTCATGTCTGGAACGCTGATCATGTGACCTGTCTAGGTTTCAGCACTGATTTTGCACTCGTCTCGTCATGTCTGGAACTCTGATCATGTGACTACGCTCTGTTTTCCTGTGGATCTGAACCCGGAAGTGCTCCCCTGGTCCCGACCTAGAAGAGGAGGTGCTATGCCCTATATCAGGCCGCCCCTTCCTACGCTCAGGGCCTGAGTATTGTGTTGTGTTCCTGCATGGCTGCTTGGTCTGTGGGGCGCTCCCTCTATTCTGTGCCCTTGCACTCTGCTCTGTCGTGCATCTCTGCACACGCTCCGTGCTCGTATTCCGTCTCTTGTCTCGTGCCTTGTCTAGTGTTTGTCCTTCGTGCCATGTTTTGTCTTTGCCCTGCTCTGCCTTGCTTTGCCTTGTAGTCCTTGTTTGCTCTGACTCTGTTCCATGTTTCTTTCCATGTTTCCTGTCTCGCTCTGCTATGTGGCTTCAGGTACCCTGCCTCTGTCTCTGCCCTGTCGTGTCCTTACACGTGCAGGTCTCAGTCTCTGTACCCTGCCCTGACGTGTCTCTACACGTGCAGATCTCCGCTCTGAACCTCTCCCTGGCGTGTCTCTACACGTGCAGGCCTCACTCTGTACCCTGTCTAGTCCCAAGGTCCTCCCTTGGCCCGGCTCTGGGCCTCGGCCTACGCTCCGCTGCTAGACTGTCCCTGGCATGCTCTCCACATGCGCAGGTCTCTGCCTCGTTCTTTGTCTTGTCCCTGTTGTTTCATGCGCTCTTGCACATTTCGTACTAGGCTTTGCCATGCTGTCTCGCATGTGGCTCTGTCCTGTACCCTTTGCTTAGCCCTGCCTTGTGGCTCCGTGCCTCTGTGCACGTGCCTGGTCGCCTGTGTCTGCCTCAGCCGTGCCGCCTCTAGCCATGCTCGCCTGTATGCCCCAGCCGTGCCCCGTCCAGTGCTATAGTGGTCTGGCTGCGTGGCCCCGCAGCGGTGCCGCCTCTAGTCGTGCCCACTTGCAACTTCCATCATCAGTACCACCTGCCGGTGCTCCCAGCCGTGGTCTCTGTGCTCCCTTGCACTCACGCTGGTTCTCACACTGTGCCTTTTCGTGCTACTCTTGCACAAAGCCTTTGTCTCTTTTGCTCTTCTCTGACCCTAGTTTGCCTGCCGGATTCCATAACCTGCCGACCGCTGCCAGAGGTCCGGACCTAGATGACTGCGGCCTGATGTCCGGAGCTGATGTCCGTAGCCAGATACCTGGACCCTGTCGGTCGATGCCAGCACTTGGATTCCGATGCCACCGTACCCTGTGTCTCTCCCTGGCATGCCCCTTGGCATGCGCAGGCCACCATCCTGTGAACCTGACCCATCCCTGGCATGCCCCTTGGCATGCGCAGGCCACCGTCCTGTGAACCTGACCCGTCCCTGGCATGCCCCTCGGCATGCGCAGGTCTCTCTCCTGTGAACCTGATCCTGGCGTGTCCGTTGACATGCACCATGTCACTAACTCTATCTTGTTTCCTTGCATGGGACCCTGGCTGACTTCTGGATGTCTGGATCCTGCCGATCACCCTCTGAGCTACAGACCCTGATGCCCTGGTTGATCGTGGGCTGTTGTCCGGAGTCCGATGTCCGCGTACCATCTGCACGTTCCATGCTTGGACCTCGGCGTGCCATTGCATGCACCCTGTTCTACGAACTCTGTGTGTTCACGTTTGCTCCTGTTGCACCCTGAAGAGTTCCTCAAGTCTTGGACCTCGGCGTGCTCTTGCACGCACCTTGCCTTATGTTCTGTGTGTCCACGTTTTGCACCTGTTGTACCTGAAGTCTTCCTTAATGAAGTTTCTTTGAATTAACGACTCGTCTTGCCTTGTCTTGTTTTCCTGAGCCGGCCGTCTGGTCCAGCTGCCGTGGTGGCTCACCCCCTTGGTCTTGCCCCTGACACTCCCTGTATAGGGGGTGGTTCTCATTAGGTCAGCTCGTCCTACGTGGGTGGGTGCCACGGTCCAGAGGGTCCACTCTTTCTAAGAAGAACGACTCAGCGTAAGCTGACACTCGTCACACATACATGTAGTCACTATATACGGAACAAAGAAATAGAGAACAGAAATATGAAGAATATCGGCCATAGAAGTGTGCTAATTGTGCGTTTACACAGGGTACCTCTATGGTCATAAATGGCCTTGATGGAATGGACTCCCAAAGGATAGACCCCCCTAATGCCACATTTCATAGCTTCCTAGTTTTTTATTTCTTTATATTGCGTAATTAGTGGCAACATATTCCACAGTGGTTCACAGACATTGTCATCATGTAATGTCTGTTAGTGGGGCTCACAATGTACCGTAAATCCCCTTTCTAGCAGTCCAGTATTGCCTTCTTCTTTATTTGGCCATATTATAAGAGATCAGATATTAAGAGTTGATATTGTGCAGAGATGAGGACAACCTAAGGTCGGTCCCGAATACACATCCATGGACAATAGTTTTTAGATTTTCCAATCCTGGAAAACCCAGCTTAATCAATTAAGGGCACCAATTAACCCCTTTCTTACAGTTTTTGAACAGATGACATGTACCTCTAACAGCATCAGGTGGAATCACAATCCACCCACGGCTTTCTAACTAATTAAATGCCGCTGTCAATCTTTGACAGCGGCATTTATCGTGTCACATGAACGCGGGTCACCGATGGGTTGGCATGACAACCAGAGGTATCTAACAAACCTCTATGGTTGTCACTACCAGACTGATATGAGTGCCGCCCGGTGGTCGGTGATCATAGCAAGTGAGCAATTCTGCTACATACAGGCAATCTGATTATTGGCTGTGTGTAGCAGAGCCTATCAGATTATGGCAGCTTCTAGTCTCCCATGGAGACTATTAAAGCATGCCAAAGGTAAAAAAGTTTAAAAAAAAAATTAAAAAAATAGAAAAAAAAGTTCAAATCAACCCTTTCACCCAATTCAAAATAAACAATAAAAAAAATCAAATATACACATATTTGGTATCACCGCATTCATAATTGCCCGATCTATCAATATAAAAAGGGATTAACCTGATCGCTAAACAACGTAACGAGAAAAAAAAAGTAAAAACGCCAGAATTACGCTTTTTTGGTTGCCACAACATTACATTAAAATGCAATAATGGGCAATCAAAAGATTGTATCTGCACCAAAATGGTATCATTAAAAACATCAGCTCGGCAAGCAAAAAATAAGCCCTTGCAAAATGGTGCAATTTTTTTAAACAAACTTTGGAATTTTTTTTTCACCACTTAGATAAAAAAGGACCTAGACATGTTTGCTGTCTATGAACTCGTAATGACCTGGAGAATCATAATGGCAGGTCAGTTTTAGCACTTAGTGAACATGGCAAAAAAAAAAAAACAACTGTGGGGTTGCACTTTTTTGCCAATTTCACTGCATTTGGATTTTTTTTCCCATGTCTTTCAAAAGAATAACTCGTCCTGCAAAAAATAAGCCCCCTCACATGGCAATTTTGACCAAAAAATAAAAAAAGTTATGGCTCTGGGAAGAAGGGGAGCAAAAATTAAAACGCAAAACCAAAACTACATCTGGTCGTTAAAGGGGTTAGAATACATAATAGTGTATAGTCACCCTCCTGCGGCAGCACCCTTGCAGGAAAGGCGCAATTGTTCCTGGTGAGTAATGTGACTTATATTGCGTGAAGGCTGCAGTCAATGAGTGGCAGCAGCTCAATATTCCGTCAGAGCAGATGTTCGCTCTGAGGAAATAGTAAGGGTTGCAGATAACAAGCGTCTGGTCATTGGCTGCAGCCTGCACATTATGCAAGTTTTGTGGGAACGCACCACAAAGTGTGAGGAGTAACCATTGCTTATAATTTTATTGGGGTTCTGAATCAATTTACTTGGACTTCTCTAGTAGTGGACATAGCTTGTGTTTGGATGTGTCTCTCAATACCTCTATTCTTATTGCATGAACATTTATTTTAAAAGAGTTTCCTCATAATAAACACTGATGGCCTTTCTTTTGGATACACCATCAAGATCTCATGAGTGAAAAGTCTATAGGTACTGTCACACTTAGCGATGTACCAGCGATCCCGACCAGCGATATGACGCGGTCAGGATCGCTGGTACATCGCTAAGTGGTCGCTAGTGAGCTGCCACACAGGCAGATCTCACCAGCGACATCGCAGGGGTCGGGGGTCGCTACTTACCTGTCAGACGAGGCGATCCTGATGTCCTCCCGCCCGGCTCCACGCGTCGCTCGTCCTCACAGCAGGAAGCCCCAGCAGGAAGCTGACGACGAGAAACAGTCCTGGACGTTCTCGCGCGATCAGCGATAACCAGCGGGGGAGCGGGTCGGAGGTAAGTATCAGACACAGAGATATCGCTAGCAATATCGCTATAACGTCACTAGTTATAGCGATATTGCTAGCGATATCTCTTAGTGTGACAGGCCCTTAACGCTTAAGGGAGCCTCAATGTCTAAAATAAAAAGGTAAATGGTTAGGCCTTATTTAGACTTCTATTATTCTTTTACATGTCCTATCCATGTGTTCATGGACAGAATATGTGCTCACTATAGTCTATGGTTAGGTCTTGTCTATTTTTTGAAATGTGGTCTATGTTTTTACTATACTAAGTCAGTAGTAGATGCTATGAATGTTTATTTCTTTTTGAATACAAGAAATACAGCTGCCACACTGATGGTAAAAATGGACTTACTGGGCATAAATAGATAAAAAAAAGAACGAGGCACACTGATTAAAAATGTTCAGCCTTTCCTCACATGTAAAAAAAACTCATCTGAAGAAGGCATTGTCACTGAAATGAGCCTGCATTACAGTTCAGTCAGTCAACTGGTCAAGAGAGAATCAGTTCCATAAAATGACTTTGCAGAATGCCATGACCTCTTTATCGTATACATTGGTGGGTCTCCTAGCAATCATAAAATAACCCCTTATGGACAAATAACATCATATGTCAGCTTCTCTTTGATGCTAGCTCAAGAGCTGAGCCTGCATCTTTGCCAGCAGATGATGGCAGTGTTATTCAGAAAATGGAAAAATCACCCGTTTGGGAAGGGGTTAATGATGTATATAATTGACCGACCTAACCCACAGGACCAATGAACTTGTAGCAGTGTAGAAACCTAGAAATTATGCTGCTGCATCTACTGCTATCACAGGTCTTGCGCTATACGTCCATGTCACCAGAGACAATTATACCTGTTCAGTGACTGATCCGCCTTTGGAGGTCCCAGGGCAGGGAGTATTGCTGCATAGATTTTCTGTCATTTTGTATATCACCTAAATCCACTGAATTACAGTCTTAATAACCTCTTGTTTCAGCCAAGTCCATTTGAGCTTTACTCCTTACATACAGTTAAAACCCCTATAGTCATAGAAAAGAAGAAACTAGTTTATAATCAGTTTAACTGAGTAATTGGATTCCTTAATCATCCTGACACAGGGGATCTGGATTGCTTTACATATGCATTTATTACAAATTACTTGTCTTGGGGGCACTGAAATGAGATTTTTTTTCTTTTGTTAGTAAAAAGCTTTTTATCTTCAGTTTCCAATGTTCCTATTATGCAGTCAATTAGGACAAGGGGAGGAGATAAGTATTAATTAAAGGTCTAGATTACTGGTAACTGCCACACAGGAATCAAGAAACACTCTCACTAGTAATACAATAGGATACGTTCTGCATATCTGTTACAAGGAGGTAGTTATATGTACAATAAGTGAAGGTTAAGTCAAAGGGGGAAATTGCAAAACCCATGGCTCCATTATTCTAGTTTTTTACAAGCACATGGAGAAGACAAAGCACACGTACCATTATAATAGCCTGTTTTCTTGCTGAGAGACTGTAAGACTTTGATTACATAAATTACCCATACCCTTAACAAAAATGTGCAGGACACAATAAAAAAATGAAATATATGAATGAATTTTATTATCTTGCATGATAAAAACCCGAATACTGGAACAAGGGTTGGGCCAACCGAAAAGTTCAGAGAGTAGCGAACCAAGTATGAATACAGTATTCCTAGGGTCATGTAAAAATCAATAATAAATGATAAAACATAGGGATAAAGTTACAAATATAGAGAACACATGGCATAAAGGAGGTTAGATATAAGTGTAATGTACATGAAATCACTGGAAACCAGTCTAAGTAATCGTCCAGTCAAAGCCCTTTAAGGAAACATACTTTTTTTAGGTGGTGCCCCTCTTTGTACTCCTTGCATTTAGTTTCTCCTTTTTTCTCATACACAAATATGTGTCTTTGTTTTTGGATCAGATTATCAGGATTTTATTTTTTTTTTGCATTCAAAAATGTTTTCTCAAGTTTTTCCTGTGAAACAAACATGAAAATCACCCAGCAAACAGAAGACATCTTAGTACTGCCTAATTTGGGCAGACCCATAGACTTGCATTGGCACGTTTGGCCTGTGAATCAGATAAAATCGCCTCTGTGTTTTGGTGCTGACAACTCAGTCCAACAAAATACACGTATCAAAGACTGACTTTCACTTCCAAAGAGAAAACAGGTTTGAGCTGGTTCAAGATAAAAGCAGCCACCTCCGTATATCTAACAAATAAGGCTGCACTCTGTGACGCCATAGCATGCAAGCATGAAATATATGAAATTGGAATAACATTATTGCTCTAGAAAATAGTTTAAAATGAAGATATTTAGTGCACAAATTAGCCAATTCTTTGCTGGGAACTTAACCTAATATGATACCTCGTACCTCATAGTATTATATTAAGCTCAGTTCCCAGCAAAGACGATCGCCTTGTCGTTGGCTGATGGGCACACATTAATTGGCCAATTATGCGCCAAGTATCTTCATGTTAACCTATTTACTACAGCAGTTATGCAATTCCAATTTCACATATTTCATGTCTGCATGCTATATAGCATTACAGAGTGCAGCTTTATTTGTTAGTGAACACCAAAACACAGGGACATGTGGACAGCCATGTAGACTATAACGGGTATGAGATAAAACTGTGGAAAACATGGATTGAAGTCTTTGTAAAAAAGTTATGACTGAATGAGGCTGTCATGGGGTTGCTGCGACAAAGAGGAGCCAGAACACTGGGCCGTCTGATATCTCCTACTCCTGCACTGACAAGAAGCACTTCACCTTCATATTAAAGGGTTTCTTGTAGCAGTGCAGATGTTAATCTGCTCAGTGGAGAGCTACTGGAAGCTTACCTACCTTAGTTTCTCAGCTGTTTAGTATCGGCCACTTCTCTCTCCTATATAAACTAGACTCTGACAACTAAGCATTGCCAGAGTCAGCTTCATGCTGCATGGTTCAGGAGTTGGTGGTGTGTTGTTGAGAAGGCATTTGGTGGATTTATCTAACACTGTTGCTAGGTTCTGGTTGTGTACAAATCCTCTCCTTCTCCTACTATGGCTTTTCCCATCCTTCAATCCCTGGTGTCTCCCTCTGTTGTTTGTGAGCGCATTTTTTTATGATTGATATTTTCCTTTATCCCTGTTCATATTACCTTGTTAATCTGGTTGATGTATAGCCATAGACTTCTACTCTCCACTTCCCTGGGTGGGGAAAGAGAACAGAGTAAAGGTGGATTCATGAGCTCAGCAAGGTACGTGGCCCCAGCATCTCAACAATTACAAGTAATCAGAGGAACATGGATAGCTAGGGTGCCACCTAGCATTAGGGACAGGGAAGGAGCCCCTGGCCCTGGGACACCCTACATCAGAGTCATGACAGAGGCCTTAAGGCTCATTCACATGGAATATTTTCATGTACTAGAGTTTCATCAGTGATTTCTATCAGACTTTTATCAGAGTTTGGTCTGAGTTTCATCAGTTTTTCTGGTACATGAAAGAAAATTTGTTACCACCTTTTCCAATCTAACACTAAATGATAATCAGACCACACTTGGATGGCATCCAAGTGCTGTCTGATTTTTTCATGAATTCATAGTCTTGCATTGCCACTTTCGATCCGACAATCGGATCAATATGGGACATGTCTATGCGATTTTGCACGGACTGCTCAGTCCATGAAAAATCATGGACATGTGAAAATCCGAATTCCCTATTATAGGTATGAGTACTACCTATGAATCACATGGATGACATTCATACGCCAAAAATCGCCATGTAAATAAGCCCTTTTAATTATGGTGTGGGTGTGATGGGAAGAGGTAGGGAAATGGAAATGATTTGCAGACCTGCTTTATGAAACCTGCATAGACATAAAATAGGAACGCTCATTCTTGATTATTGTCTTGTCTAACCATGCCGCCAATCACTGCACAAATGAGAAAAACGCATGATCATATGGTGAAATAATTAAAAATTGCTGTTCTCTGCAGCACATCGTCATGTGTAAACTGGATGTGCTGCCAAGAACACAATAAGCTATGCACACAGAAAAATCTTAATGGAATGAAAGCATCTAATCTATATTTGTATCTTTTGATAATGGAAATGTACCGTAGTTTTTAGAATAATGCACTATACCTTTAAGACGCTCTACTAACAGCTGCATTGTAATTCCTTCTGGAACACATGGCAAAAGTAAAATGATTATGTAAAAGAAATCTTAATTTTCCGTTTCTACTCTTCTTGCTCCACTAGACTGTACCGGCTGTAGTCGGTATGAACAGTTAATGATTTTTTTTCATCCCCAGAACCTGTGGGCAGCACTCGCTGAGTGTTAAAAGGACAGCCTGCATGGAGGGAAAGATGTTAACAGGTTCCATAAACTCTCTGGCAAGGTCTCAGTGGCAAATGAATGCTTTCATCTCACAATGGAAACCATTGCTTCTGAGACCTCTGGCACAAACCTGTATTTGGGTCAGTTCAGAGGATTTTTAAAGTCTCGGCAAAACGGGCATTTTCTACTGGACTGAATGAAAAACACACAAACTATTCCATACGGTTTCCATTGGCTCAAGGAAAAGAGTAACATCTGGTGTTATCATGAAGAGAAGGTTTTTGGCCTAGGCTGGCAACATAAGGAGCACGAGGAAGAAAATCTGACATGCAAAACACTTTGAAGTCAATGCGTGTATATATGCAAATAACAACACGATGATATAAAGTCAATGACTTAAAAATGGTGGGAGCAAATTAAAAATGAATCCTAAATACAGAAGTTAAAATAGAAAGAATGCACCTAGAATGTATATTTTATTGGCATATCTATTAAAAAACTGCATGTTTGCCAAACATTAGCAGACATGATATTTGACAAGTATTTTTTAACCATATATTAAATAGGAATATAATGAATGAATTTATTTATCCAGCAGGATAAACTCTCCAAACCACAAAATAAAAATACAACCCCAAGACTATTTACTCTATAGCTCTAGATAATCACTCACCCAGGGGCATAACTACATGAGAGTGCATGGGTAGTACTTTCTGGGTTCTGGAGCCAAGGTGGGCCAGACAGTCCCTTTGCCCTAAATGATATTGACCAATACTAATAAAGCCTCATGATAGTTGGGGACCTGTCTGCCAGAGATCCTGTATTGGGGCCATGCATTGGGGACCATGAGCTTCAAGTTATGCCACTATTCCCACCCCCACCTATGCACTACAAGACCAGTCAAGTGTATTATTCTCAGAAAGCTGCAGAAAACACTTGAGGGTAATGGATGGATGTATAAACTCCTCATTGAAGCATCTCGTTTGCAAAGATCCCAAAATTTACAGAGGTGAAAAGAAGATAACTAGGATTAATCTAATGATATTCATGTCTTTAAAAGATTTCATTCCATTTCATACACTGAAATGATTATATATTTGTTACATAACAATCAAAATTGGTTCAGTTAGAACTGAGCTAATATCTGCAAAGAGATTGTATGTTCTTCTTGTGCTTGATGACTTTTCTGAGTTTTACAATCTCCCCTAACTTCTCACTCCATAAAAATGCTAAGGCTATGTGCCCACGTTGTGTTTAAATCCGGACACTGAAAACCGGACTCCTTCCCAGAAATCGCGCGTTTTTTTCTGCGATTTGACAGCGATTATGTTCGCGATTTTGCCGCGATTTTCGCGTGCGATATTCAAGCACTTTTCAAGTGATTTGAAGCATCACTTGGAAAGTGATTGACAGGTTGGTCACACTCGTCAAACATAGTGTTTGACAAGTGTGACCAGGTTTTTACTATTGAGGCCGCCTATGCGGCATCAATAGTAAAAGAAAGAATGTAAAAAATAAAAAAATCGGGGTATATTTATCTTCCGACGTCCCGCGCAGTCTCAGCGACGCTCCCGTTCCCAGCGATGTCTTGCGAGACCTGTGGTGACGTTGGTCTCGCGTTGCTATAGCGATCTCATGAGACCGCTAGAGTCACGCGAGACTACGTCATCACAGGACCTTGCCGCAAGTCATTGCTGGGAACGCTGAGGCCCGGGATGGCAGCGCGGGACGTCGGAAGGTAAATATACCCCGATTTTTTATTTTTTACTCTTTTTTTACAGGGGTATGGTACCCAGGGCCTGGAGGACAGTCTCCTCTCCTCCACACCATGGGTACCAACCGCACATGAGACGTTTAACTTCGCGCATGGTGGGCATAGCCACATGCGGGAAGTAAGCGATTCTCATGCATTCCTATGGGTGCGGAATCGCGGCAATTCTTTGCGATTCCGCACAAAAGAATGAGCATGCTGCGTTTTTTTCCACGATGCGATTCTGCTGTGGAAAAAAGCGCAGCATTAGCACAGCATGTGCGGAATGCCATAGGAATGCATGGGGTGCGTTCTGTACACGATTTTTAAACGTTTTTGCAGCGTTTTCACGCCAAAAATCGCAGCAAAAACGCTTAAAAATCGCATCGTGGGCACACAGCCTCAGAGTTTGAGGACATAAATGAAAGCTGGGCATACACATCACACAGTGGTAGGCCAAGCTGTCAGCCAACAGCTATCTCTTCTGACTCCCACATTAAAAAGAAACACTAGGTTCAGCCAAGTGACCTGTGTTCTCTGTGAGGGAGCTGTAACCAGACTCCTCAGTCAGCGGTTTATTTCCCCAGAAAAACTAAGAGATCACCCACAGAAGCAGGCAGGGCCAGCGTTAGCTGCAGGCAGACTAGGCAGCTGCCTAGAACCACTGCTCCTCCAGTGGTGCCAGCCAATGGCGTGCTGCTAAAAGCAATAGCAGCACACCACATGGCCGATATGAGGCCAGTGAGTCAGGGGAGCCCGCTCGGCACCAGCTCCAACCACCCGTGCCGCATTCAACTTTATGGGCACCATAGACACCGATACAGTTGAAAGCAATGATAGAGGAGAGTGCATCAGATGACGCTCCCTCTCCCATCATTCCCTTCTGCTTCTGACACTGCGGGTGTGCAATGACGTCACTTCATCGCGCATCCGCTATGTGCCGGGCAGTGCAGCTGCTGAGGCCGGAGCAGCACGGGGAGCGAGGAGAGGTGAGGATTGTGTTTTTTTTTTTAAATATCAGTGAGTGAGTACTGGATTGTGGGGCTGGATTAAATTCTATGGGGGGAGGATGGGGGCTACTTTATAATCTTAGGGGGTGGTGGTCTGTATTATATTCTATGAGGGGGGCTGCATCATACTCTGAGGAGGCTTTATTATACTATATGAGGGGACTACATTATACTATATGAAGGAGGCTGCATTATAGTCTAAGTGGGGCTGCATTATACAATATGGGGGCTGCATTATACTATATGAGACGGGCTGCATTATATTCTATGGGGGATGCATTATACTCTACGAGGGGGCTACCTTATATTCTGTGGGGTGGCTGCATTATGCTATATGGGGTGACCAGTATATTCTGTGGGGTGGCTGCATTATATTCTGTGGGGTAGCTGCATTATACTCTATGGGAAGGCTGCATTATACTCTGTCAGACTATGGGCAGTGCATTATACTATATGTACTACATGGGACCTGCAATATACTGCATTAAGGAATAAAGGGAATACATTATACTATATGAAGAACTATGGGGTGCATTATACTATGTGAAGTGAAATGTACTACATGGAGGACTATGAGGAGTGAACTATACTATATGGTGGACATTGGAGTGTATTTTAATATATGGAGGACTATGAGGAGTGTATTATACTATATGGAGGACTATGGGGCACATTATATTTTATGGTGGACATTATATTACATTGAGGTCTATGGGGTGTGCATTATACAATATGGAGGACTGTGGTACACATTATACTATATGGATGACTGTGGGGTGCATTATACTATATGGAGGACTATGGTGTTATGAACAGGTCACCGAGGAGGATGGCAGGAATAGGCTAGGCCACTAGGAAACCAGAAAGCTTGGTCTCTTAGCGAATTGCAGACTCCTAATCCCAACAACACAGCTAACAGTAGCCATGGAGCATACCTATGATGTCCTAGATGCCTCGACACAGCCGGAGAACTAACTAGGCCTAAAGCAAGAAAGGTGAAATCTAAACTGCCCCGGAGTAGAACCCCAAAGAAATAGATAGCCCCCAAACATATATTGTCGGTGAGACCAGTTGAGGGACAAAAACAGGCAGAAAATAGACTGTGCAAATGATGAGGCCCAAACTGTCTAGATAGGATAGGAAAGGAAAGACACTGTTTGCAATCACGCAAAAACCCTAGAAAATCCAACACGTCTGATGTACAAAAAACACTGAGGTATCATGACCTCTCCCCCACTATATCAGCATTCTGTTGTAAACTGGCAGCAAAGCAAAGGAGACTAATATAAGAGGGGATTGAACAAACTGACACAGGCTGTAACATATGGAGCGGGGTCCAGCACAGCCCCAGCAGGGAGCACGCTGAACCCGCACAGCAAAGCAGAAAGAGGCAAAACCAGATCAGAAGCAAAGGTGCCATGATCCAGCGTGGATCTGACAGAGTAAATGGATAAGTGAACTTTTTTTCCTTTGGCTAGGTGCCAAAGTGATGTGATTGCCCTGGTGGCCATTAGAATTATTACACGTGGTGTCGTTCATTCTAAGTTGCCCTGGTGGTGGTGAGTGGTAGTGCACTTTAGTTTCTTTGGTTTAGTGCATGTAATTATAACTCAGGTGTGAGGCTCTATAAAAGAGAGCCAGGTGTGTTCAATCACTGTTGGTGATATTGTGTTCATCATTTGGGAAGCAAGCCTGGGTGAGGAAGGAGCTGAACATGAGTCCTGTGCAGCCCAGCCAGGGGGGACGAGTGGCAGCTATGTGGTCTGCAAGAAGGGCTGGCATGGCATGGTGGAGTCACAGTTTATGGTGTTGGCAGGAAGTGCTTGCATGGCTTGGTGGAGTGACGACTATGGAGAGAGTTGCACTCAGCATGCGGGACTTGGTTGCTGAGAGCTGGACTCAAGCATACTGTCATGATCCAGGGTGTATCTGACAGAGTAAATGGATAAGTGAACTTTTTTTTTCCTTTGACTAGGTGCCAAAGTGATGTGATAGCCCCCGGTGGCCATTAGAATTATTACACGTGGTGTCGTTCATTCTAAGTTGCCCCGGTGGTGGTGAGTGGTAGTGCACTTTAGTTTCTTTGGTTTAGTGCACGTAATTATAACTCAGGTGTGAGGCTCTATAAAAGAGAGCCAGGTGTGTTCAATCACTGTTGGTGATATTGTGTTCGTCATTTGGGAAGCAAGCCTGGGTGAGGAAGGAGCTGAACATGAGTCCTGCGCAGCCCAGCCAGAGGGGACGAGTGGCAGCTATGTAGTCTGCAAGAAGGGCTGGCATGGCGTGGTGGAGTCACAGTTTATGGTGTCGGCAGGAAGTGCTTGCATGGCTTGGTGGAGTGACGACTATGGAGAGAGTTGCATTCAGCATGCGGGACTTGGTTGCTGAGAGCTGGACTCAAGCATGCTTGACTTTTTGGGCAGGAGCTGAACTCATCTTTGGGACTCTGTTACTGGACTTCTGCAATTGGTGGTGGACTCTGCTCCAAGGTTGCACTATGGTGAAGGATCCAGTTATGGTGATGAATCCGGGTGGAGGAGAAGATGCACACAGGTGGTGGGCTCTGTTGCTAGGAGCGTACGCAACAGAGCAAAGCTAAGTGGTGTTTCCCCTGTATTGTCATTTTCCCTCATGTGTGTTTAATGCAGTGGTGGGATTAGTTTCCGCACCGACCAATTCCCTAGTGAGGGTTTAGGGCGAGCTAGGGTTTTTAGGTTCCTGTGCGTCGCCCGGTGCAGAACCGGCATAGGGAAAGTTAGGAGTGTAGGGACACTGGCTCAGGGGAGTTCAGGAGGTCTCCACTTTCTTATTCCCTACTGCAGGGCCCACCATTGTTAATGTTACCCAAGTTCCCCTTTATTATTTAAATTCGCCTTACTGGAGGCGGGGTTTCCAGACTACTTTATATATGTGTAATATCTAAATTCGACAGTTGGAGGTGGCGTGTCCAGCTGCAAGTGTTATTATTTAAGTTTGCCACACTGGAGGCGGTGTATCCAGGGTCACATGTGTCATATGGGTTCACCTTGCGGTACTCGCTGCGTCCAGACACACGTGACCGTGACATTATCACCAACCCTACATTTTTTTTTCTGGTGAGCTTTGGCCATGTGGAGACTTGTGAGTAATTGCTGCCGGGCCTCACTGAGGTGAGTGGGGAGCGGCAAGGTGTGTTAGAGCCGCTGCAGCAGCAGTTATCAGGGTCTGTGGCCTCTGCTCAGGCAACCAGGAAATCAAAATGGCGGCTTTGGCAAATTGCAGGTCTGGCAAAAGCCCCATTGAGTCGCTGGTGGGGAGCGGGACTTGTTCATACAGGTGGACGTAACCAGACAGGTGGGTGGAGTTGGTGATCCCCATGGTGCTGTCTGGGGTTCCCCGAGGTGAAGGGGTACGTCCCTGTAGTGAGCAGACTGGTGATAGTCCACGGGGCTCACGCCAAATCTTCAATACCACCAAAGCCGCCCCCTCCTGGTCGTTTGGAGGAAGGCGACCAGCGAGTGTATATTTCCTCCATATCCCGGTCCCTTCACCTCCAGGTGTGAGCAGCAGGTGCGCTGCGGGGGAGTGGGGGCATATCTCAACCCTCGCCATTAACCAACCCTGGGAGGCGCAGACCTCATGGTGAAAGGATTGGAGGGTGGTGTCCCTTGGTGAATAGCGGGGGTGTGAGTGTGGTGACAGCAGGGGGACGCCTCCGTTGTCGAGTGCCAGAATGAGTTCACCAAATTTATGACTAACGAATGTGTGGCAATAAACGTTCAGGTCTGGACCTGTGTGTGAACAAGCATGTATGGGTGGCCACCAAAAAACATCTTGTGGAGGTGTGTTGTGGAGTCTGATCAGCTCATAGCAAACATACACATACATAAACTCATTCCCCAGGTTGGCTCTGTGGTGATGAGTGGGGGCCTCCAGAACATGTATTGCCAATACCAGCGGTGCGTTTGTCATAAACCTGAAATTTCAGGTAGGGGTGGGGTGAAATCAGGATCTGGGCTTCCCCGCTGTTTGTGTTTCCCTAATGAGGAGTGGTCTTGAGGGTCCAGAGGCCCCTCATTAAGGAGGGGGTACTGTCATGATCCAGCGTGGATCTGATAGAGTAAATGGATAAGTGAACTTTTTTTCCTTTGGCTAGATGCCAAAGTGATGTGATTGCCCCCGGTGGCCATTAGAATTATTACACGTGGTGTCGTTCATTCTAAGTTGCCCCGGTGGTGGTGAGTGGTAGTGCACTTTAGTTTCTTTGGTTTAGTGCATGTAATTATAAGTCAGGTGTGAGGCTCTATAAAAGAGAGCCAGGTGTGTTCAATCACTGTTAGTGATATTGTGTTCGTCATTTGGGAAGCAAGCCTGGGTGAGGAAGGAGCTGAACATGAGTCCTGCGCAGCCCAGCCAGAGGGGAGGAGTGGCAGCTATGTGGTCTGCAAGAAGGGCTGGCATGGCGTGGTGGAGTCACAGTTTATGGTGTCGGCAGGAAGTGCTTGCATGGCTTGGTGGAGTGACGACTATGGAGAGAGCTGCACTCAGCATGCGGGACTTGGTTGCTGAGAGCTGGACTCAAGCATACTTGACTTTTTGGGCAGGAGCTGAACTCATCTTTGGGACTCTGTTACTGGACTTCTGCAATTGGTGGTGTACTCTGCTCCAAGGTTGCACTATGGTGAAGGATCCAGTTATGGTGATGAATCCGGGTGGAGGAGAAGATGCACACAAGTGGTGGGCTTTGTTGCTAGGAGCGTACGCAACAGAGCAAAGCTAAGTGGTGTTTCCCCTGTATTGTCATTTTCCCTCATGTGTGTTTAGTGCAGTGGTGGGATTAGTTTCCGCACCGACCAATTCCCTAGTGAGTGTTTAGGTTCCGGGCGAGCTAGAGTTTTTAGGTTCCTGGGCGGAACCGGCATAGGGAACGTTAGGAGTGCAGAGACACTGGCTCAGGGGAGTACAGGAGGTCTCCACTTCCCTATTCCCTATTGCAGGGCCCACCATTGTTATTGTTACCCAGGTTCCCCTTTATTATTTAAATTCGCCTTACTGGAGGCGGGGTTTCCAGACTACTGTATGAATAACGTGTAATACCTAAATTCGCCAGTTGGAGGTGGTGTTTCCAGCTGCATGTCTTATTATTTAAATTCGCCCAACTGGAGGCGGTGTATCCAGGGTCACATGTGTCATATGGGTTCGCCTTGTGGTACTCGCTGCATCCAGACACACGTGACCATGACAAAAGGGTTAGCAAATGAACAACTTAGCTGAAAAATGAAGGATCAGGCACGAGACAGCAGACCTCAAGTTGCACAGGAAGAACTAATCACCAGCAACAATTGAGGGAAGCCTGCTCACTTAAATACTCCCAATCAGTAACCCCAGATTTCCAATCATCATCGTCAGGTGGCAGACCTCTGTCAATCTTGCCAGCTCCACTACCCACAGTAACCACAAGAGGGAGCCCCGACTCAGAAGTAAGAGAATTCACAACACTATGGGGTGTATTATACTATAAAAAGCAAAATGCTGCCTATTCATTGAGAGATTGGCTTGGTTTTGCCGGAACAAAAATGATTGTTCTCAGCAGCACATCACCCTGTGAAAACTGCAGATACAGTATGCTGCTGATAACAGGACACTGTATGGGGACAGAATGATCTAATAGTGATTGTTTTGTCCCCATTATTCTTCCTCAGCCAGTGGAAAGAGGCCGGGAAACAAGCGTTGAACAACTTCAATATTTTTGATCACACTCGTTTAGTGGCCTGAACTTAGGGCATGTAAGTACAACCGAAATGTTTCTGTGTGATGTGCAATATGTCAGCATTTCGGGCCCCATTTTAAACTTTTGCCCAGGGCCCCACTTTGCCTAAAACTGGCCCTGGAAGCAGGCCAGATCCTTCGCTACCCTGACAATTTGTCAGGGAAGATCTGTGCGAGGCAGAGACAGGTTCAGCCAAATTTGGTCTAACTTGTATGGGGGCCTTTTTATTAGGCTTTATTATCTATGTAAAGCACAGAGTGATATAAATGCTATATAAATTTCATATAAAAAGTATTGTGACTAGACATTAGAAAAAAGATTAGCAGGACTCTGGTCCATCAGCCAAGTCAATAATATCTGACTGCTGAATGGGAGTTGTTAGAATTTTCTTACCTCCCTTCATTCCCAGATTTGCTTTGGTTAAACTAGGCTAGGGTGATGTCATCATTACATACACATGACATTGCACCAGCCCTGTTAATCAAAGGAAGAACCAAGAACGTCAGGAGATAAGGAGGTTCACAGACTTCTCATCCACAGGTCACAGATTACTTCCCTGGCCAATGGACATAAGTCTTGTGAATTGATTCTCCTATCTCTAATTCTGACCATTTATATAAAAGGAGTTGTCTCAATAAGAAAACAATTTCCATCCTAAAGACCCAGAACACAAAGAACTCTATTATCTATAGCCAAGCCATCAGATACAATCGTATATGTTCCAACCCCATGGATAGAGATGAACACCTTGGTCGCCTCAAAAAGACCTTTTTGAATCAGGGCTGCCATCCAAGAACAATTGAAAACCAAATTACAAGAGCCACCAGAATGTCAAGGAATCACCTGCTACATTACAAAGAAGAAAATAACCGGGTGCCTCTAGTAGTCACCTACAACCCAAATCTGGAAGTGCTAATGTGGCGCCCCTGAGGCTCGGTCGCCACAGAGGTATTGCACCTTCTCCTAAGGTGTGGTGCCCCACCATCCAGGTAAGGTGGGAACTCGTTGCCACACTCCAACACCTGCATCCCACACACAGGATAGTTCAGCGGGGACACCTAGCAGCTCCAGGCTGGAGGTAGCAGAGCACCCTTCGTGGAACCCTGCTTCGTAACATGAGATGTGCTGGGAGGTGGGTGGAGTTAGTATAAAAGAGAGGGAAAGGTTAGAATTACAGGTCAGTCTGGGGAGAGTCCCAGAGAAGGAGTTCAGTTCTGAAGTTAGTTTAAGTTCAGTTTGAGTTCAGTTTAGAAAGAGTGCTGCAGCCGTCTCAGTGACCTGAGCCAGCTGGCACGGGAAAGGAAGAAGAAGAGAGAGAGAGACTCAGAACCGTAATCTGCATTTCCATAAGAGAGAGAAGGACAAGTACAGAACGAAGTGGAGAGAGAACAGAGAGGAGGAGTGGGTTGGATAGGAACCCTGCCTATAGGTTCTCTGCGCAAGGCCGGGGCCCGGTCTCCGAGGTTATATGGACACTTATGGTTCTGCAGCAGACACCGGTGGAGTAGTTGGCTGTAAATGCACTACTCCCATTAAAGACTTGGGACACAACAGCAAAACGGATAGAGAGCCAGGATTCAGGAGAAGGGAGTCCCCGAAGCAGGCTACTGCTGTCTGTCATACAAGTGAGGTTCTAGGAACATCTGACAGGACGAACTCCAGGGAACCACGGTACTGGAGATCTTCACATTAAAAGGCGCAATAGAGGAGTCGTTCAGGAAAGGCACATGTGGAGGGATGCTGGCGGGGAGAGCTCTATCTTGCCTGGAGGTTGGCTGGGCCTCTGTCCCGGAGGACACGGTACCGAAGCGGGCACCAGTGTGCACTACGAACTGTGAGTAAAGCTTTGAAACTGCAAGCCCTGGTGTCCTCCCTTGATTCCTGCGTCATCACCGCTACACCTGGGTATTAACACCGACACCATCCGGTGCCCCTACTTCTCCATCACACCTATACACTGCCCTGGGGCTACAGCTCCACCTGTGGGGAGCTATACCATCTTGGCTGTACCACACCATCAGTCCCAGTGGATCTGTAAGCAGCGTTGGCTTAACACCTTACTTGCCAAACACCACAGGTGGCGTCACAAACTTTACTATCCATATAAACTATACTATCAGCTTCACCGCCATTGATATTGGGCGCCCAGGGCCACGGACCGGGTCACCACTGCTGTGACACATTCCCCTGACACGGTACCGAGTAACCCCGCTGCTCTGGGTGTGAGGGGCGACCCGCTAAGGGGAGCTGCACGGAAATTACAACCTTTCCTACAAATGATGCCCGATTACAATCCATTTTTCCAGACCCTCCACTACTGTGCTTTAGGCAGCCCCCAAATCTAAGAAGCATCATTGTCAGAAGCTCCCTGTCCTCTCCAACAGCTGCAGGAACCTTTCCTTGCAACCAGAAAAAATGTAAAACCTGTCCATTTATAATGACCACTGACAAGATAAAGATCCCCAACTCACATCAGGACTACAAGATCCCAGGTACTTTCCGCTGCATCACATCTAATGTGGTGTACTTAATTATTTGTACTAAATGTCCAACTGGGGGTCTGTATGTGGGGGAGACAGGGCAAAAGCTTAGAACAAGGATGAATTCTCATCGTCACACAATAAGAGAAAAAAGAATGGATCTACCTGTGGCAAAACATTTTTGTATGCCTGATCATAACACCATGGATATGAAATTACTGGTATTGAAAAGTAACTTCACATCTCAGAGAGAGAGAAGAGTCTGGGAGTTCAAGCTCATGATGACCTTTGACACTCTCAATACTGGAATGAACGTGTCGCATGGATTTATGTATTTTTACATCAATTAAGGAATTTGCTCCTAAGACCTTGTGGGGCATCACAACACATTAGGAGACTCCAATCAGAGGACGATAAAACATCCAGTCTCCTTATCTATGAACTGGTCCAATATTTATGTTTCTCCCTCTCCCATAATGATAGTTCTGCTTCATGTCACTTGTCTTATCTATTGCATTTTTTCTGTGCTGTGTTGTGCATAAATATGTGATTCTTAAGATTTTGTATTAGTCAATGCCTGCTGAAGAGACCTGAGTAGTCTTGAAAGCTTGCAATTTGTTACCATCTTTTCAGTTAGCCATTAAAAGGTATCAACTACTGAGGACTCTCAATTCTGAATATTTTTCTATCTACTGGCTAACATGGTACAAAGATATACATCTTTCCCGCATCCTAAAGACCAACATCTATTAGAAAAAGCAAAAAGCCACTAACTATGGTGCATTCGTTCCATCCATTCATTACCAACCTTTATTACAAAGAGTGGAAAGCCACTAACTATAGTGTACTCTTTCTAGGTATATTTTTGAGTAACATGTAAATTGCTCTTTTATTCCATAAACTACTGACAACATGTGTCTGAATTTCCAAGCACTACATTTTGTATTTATTTTCAGAAAATGAGAAATGGTCACAATAACAAAAAAATGCAGTGCTTGTAGACCTCAAATAATGCTAAGAAAACAAGTTCATAGTAATTTAGAAACAACAATACTTATGTTTTAACGCAGGAAGAGATCAGAAATCAATATTTTGTGGAATAACCATATGCCACTCCTGGGACAAAAATTTAAGCAGTTCTTCTTTGTTTGATGGCTTGTGACTATCGATCTTCCTCTTGATTACATTCCAGAGGTTTTCCATGGGGTTCAGGTCTGGAGATTGGGCTGGCCATGACAGAGATTTGATGTGGTGGTCCTTCAGCCACACATTGATTGACCTAGCTGTGTGGCATGGCGCATTATCCTGCTGGAAAAAACAGTCCTCAGAGTTGGGGAACATTGCCTGAGCAGAAGGAATCAACTGTTTTTCCAGGATATCCTTGTATGCGGCTTGATTCATATGTACATCGCAAAGATTAACCTGCCCAATTCCAGCCTTGCTGAAACATCCCCAGATCATCACCGATTCTCCAACAAATTTCACAGTGGGTGCAAGACACTGTGGCTTGTACGTAGCTATTAGATGACCAGGTCTAGGGCAAAGCTGAAAATTAGACTCATCAGAGAAGATTACCTTACTCCAGTCTTCTAAGGTCCAATCTTTGTGGAGTTTGGCAAACTTTAGCCTGGCTCTTCTTTGTTTCTCATTGATGAAAGGCTTTTTCTAGCTTTACATGACTTGAGCCCTGCCTCTAGGAGCCTGTTACAAACTGTTCTTGCCATGCACTTCACCCCAGCTGCCATTTGCCATTCCTTTTGTAGGTTACTTGATGTAATCCTGCGGTTACTGAGTAACACTCAAATAAGATGACGGTCATATCCGTCAGTGGAGAGTCATTTTCGCCCTCTGCTGGTCTGTAGCTTTGTTGTCCCCAATGTCTGCTGCTTGTCCTTGTTGTAATGGACAGCCTCGCGCCCTCCAGTGACATTGCCGCGAGGCCCGTGGCGGGAGCGTCATCGCCATCACAGCGCATCAAGCGCCCCTACATATCCGGATGTAATCATCAGGTATATTTACCGCTCCCATGGTGACCCATTTAGTGTTGATTAAGAAACACTTGGATATATTTATTTTTATTGGTCTGTGGCTAATCATTACCCTATATAAATCTCAATTGAGCCCCTCTCCCTATCACTCCCTAACAAAGCAACGTGTGAAACGCGCATTGGAGTGTGGGGCAGCAGTGACTACACACACAGCATGAATCCTGGTTAGTATTTGTATCTTTTATCCACACATATGGAGTTTTATGCGGCTAATGGTAGAATTCAGAGCACTTTATATTAGGAAATAATTTATTCATATACACTGCACTTTATCTTGTATCCACTATATCTCTTTTTCTGTTTTATATTTTTTTTTTTACCCGCAAACCTGTGAATTTATGTGGAAAAAAAAAAGACTGTGAAGTCAGCTCACCACTGTGTAGACTACTCGTTAGACAACTGGCATTCAGCACGATTCCATTGAAGCAAACATATGTAACAACAGGAGGGAAGGATCCAGCGAGAAAATAGCAGTCTAAAAAATAACTTTTAATCCATTATTTAAAACATGGACGGCACAAAGTTGTCAGACCAAAAAAACACATTTTTGTCAGATCAACGTGTTTCGACTTTGCAGTCTTCGTCAAGATCTTCTTATTCGGCCCCTTTACTTTCAGTGCAGCAAACTCACTCCAGAAGTTCATTGTGAATCTCTGAATGATCCAATGTTGTCCTAAATGACTAATGATGATAAATATAATCCACCTGTGTGTAATTAAGTCTGCGTATAAATGCACCTGCTCTGTGACAGTCTCAGGGTTCTGTTTGAAGCACAGAGAGCATCATGAAGATCAAGGAACACAACAGGCAGGTCTGTGATACTGTTGTGGAGAAGTTTAAAACTGGATTTGGATACAAATGATTTCCCAAACTTTAAACATCCCAAGGAGCACTGTGCAAAGGATCATATTGAAATGGAAGAAGTATCATACCACTGTAAATCTACCAAGACCCGGCTGTCCCTCTAAACTTTCATCTCAAAAAAGGAGAAGACTGATCAGAGATGCAGCCAAGAGGCTCATGATCACTCTGGATGAACTGTAGAGATCTACAGCTGAGGTGGGACAGTCTGTCCATAGGACAAAATCAGTCGTACACTGCACAAATCTGGCCTTTATGGAAGAGTGACAAGAAGAAAGCCATTTCTCAAAGATATCCATAAAAAGTGTTGTTTAAAGTTTGCAACAAGCCACTTGGGAGACACACCAAACTTGTGGAAGAAGGTGATCTGGTCAGATGAAACCAAAATCAAACTTTTTGGCAACATAAAGGCAACACAGCTCATTACCCTGAACACACCATCCCCACTGTCAAACATAGTGGTGGCAGCATCATGGTTTGGGCCTGCTTTTCTTCAGCAGGGACAGGGAAGATGGTTAAAATTGATGGGAGAGATGGATGGAGCCAAATACAGGACCATTCTTGAAGAAAACCTGTTGGAGTCTGCAAAAGACCCGAGACTGGGATGGAGATTTGTCTTCCAACAAGACAATGATCCCAGACATAAAGCAAAATCTACAATGGAATGGTTCACAAATAAACGTATCCAGGTGTTAGAATGGCCAAGTCAAAGTCCAGACCTGAATCCAATCGAGAATCTGTGTAAAGAGCTGAAAACTGCTGTTCACAAACGATCTCCATCAAACCTCACTGAGCTCAATCAAGCTGTTTGCCAAGAAAGAATGGGCAAGAATTTCAGTCTCTCGATGTACAAAACTGATAGAGACATACCCCAAGCGACTTGCAGCTGTAATCGCAGCAAAACGTGGTGCAACAAAGTATTAAGTTAAAGGGGCCGAGTAATATTGCACTCCCCACTTTTCAGTTTTTGAATTTCCACAAAATTTTAAAATAAACAATAAATTTAGTTCAACTTCACAATTGTGTCCAACTTGTTGTTGATTCTTTACCAAAAATTTACATTTGGTATCTTTATGTTTGAAGCATGATATGTGGGAAAAGGTTGAAAAGTTCCAGGGGGCCGAATACTTTCACAAGGCACTGTATATATGCTGATACTATCAGCTAGTATGTTTGCAACTTTGCACATAGGCACTTTATTACTTACCTAATATGCTTTTTATCTGCTGCTAGCTATATTCATTACATATCCTTTGTCCCTTGCGGTGTGTCCGTGTTTCTTCCTGGTGTTTAACCCACCCTTACTCACTTGTTTTGTAATGTATATAATAAAATTATCTTTTTCAACATTATCTTATGGACTTGTGCATTCGATGTTTTCCTCTGTTTTCCTATATACTCCCTGTGTATATTGCCATGCACATTGATAATCATACTCATATGAATACTCCTCAACTGGCATTGTCCCTTCAGTGGTTTCCGCAGTCTTAGCAGCTATAAGCTAATTACAGCAATGACGATGTGAGTGTGAGCCATATAAAATTACTGTCTCAAGTTCTACAGTTAGGTCCATATATATTTGGACAGAGACAACATTTTTCTAATTTTAACACAATGAATTTTAAACTAAACAATTCAGATGCAGTTGATGTTCAGACTTTCAGCTTTCATTTGAGGGTATCCACATTAAAATTGGATGAAGGGTTTAGGAGTTTCAGCTCCTTAACATGTGCCACCCTGTTTTTAAAGGGACCAAAGGTAATTGGACAGATTAAATAATTGTAAATAAAATGTTCGTTTCTAGTACTTGGTTGAAAACCCTTTGTTGGCAATGACTGCCTGAAGTCTTGAACTCATGGACATCACCAGACGCTGTGTTTCCTCCTTTTTGATGCTCTGCCAGGCCTTCACTGCGGTGGTTTTCAGTTACTGTTTGTTTGTGGGCCTTTCTGCCTGAAGTTTAGTCTTTAACAAGTGAAAAGCATGCTCAATTGGGCTGAGATCAGGTGACTGACTTGGCTATTCAAGAATATTCCACTTCTTTGCTTTAATAAACTCCTGGGTTGCTTTGGCTTTATGTTTTGGGTCTTTGTCCATCTGTAGTATGAAACGACGACCAATCAGTTTGGCTGCATTTGGCTGGATCTGAGCACACAGTATGGCTCTGAATACCTCAGAATTAATTAGGCTGCTTCTTTCCTGTGTCACATCATCAATAAACACTATTGGCCCTGTGCCACTGGCAGCCATGCATGCCCAAGCCATCACACTGCCTCCGTCATGTTTTACAGATGATGTGGTATGCTTTGGATCATGAGCTGTACCACGCCTTCACCATACTTTTCTCTTTCCATCATTCTGGTAGAGGTTGATCTTGGTTTCATTTGTCCAAAGAATATTCTTCCAGAACTGTGCTGGCTTTTTTAGATGTTTTTTAGCAAAGTTCAGCCTAGCTTTTTTATTATTGATGCTTATGAGTGGCTTGCACCGTGCAGTGAACCCTCTGTATTTACTTTCATGCAGTCTTCTCTTTATGGTAGATTTGGATATTGATACGACTACCTCCTAGAGAGTGTTAACAGTTCACTTGGTTGGCTGTTGTGAAGGGGTTTCTCTTCACCATAGAGACTATTCTGCGATCATCCACCACTGTTGTCTTCCGTGGGCGCCCAGGTCTTTTTGCATTGATGAGTTCACCAGTGCTTTCTTTCTTTCTCAGGATGTACCAAACTGTAGATTTTGCCACTCCTAATGTTGTAGCAATTTCTCGGATGGATTTTTTCTGTTTTTGCAGCTTAAGGATGGCTTGTTTCACCTGCATGGAGAGCTCCTTTGACCGCGTATATTTCCTTCACAGCAAAACCTTCCAAACGCAAGCACCACACCTCAAATCAACCCCAGGCCTTTTATCTGCTTAATTGAGAATGACATAATGAAGGGATTGCCCACACCTGTCCATGAAATAGCCTTGGAGTCAATTGTCCAATTACTTTTGGTCCCTTTAAAAACAGGGTGGTACATGTTAAGGATCTGAAACTCCTAAACCCCTTCATCCAATTTTAATGTGGATACCCTCAAATGAAAGCTGAAAGTCTGAACATCAACTGCATCTGAATTGTTTGGTTTAAAATTCATTGTGGTAATGTCTAGAACAAAAATTAGAAAAATGTTGTCTCTGTCCAAATATATATGGACCTAACTGTACCTGCCAAGAACATATACGGCTGTGTAATAGCACACTTCAAGGTAATCTGGAACAGTTCGAGGGATGCACTGTATGTGGCAAGCCTCTGGTCAGGCAGGCAGTTCATTCTCTCCATCTCATTCTTCACAAGTACTAGGCTGCTTTATTCCATCAGCTTAGAACATGCCATATACAGTATAGAATGTGGAATTTAATTTAAAACTTAGAGAAAATATATTTTCCTTTTACAAATAGCAGCTTTGCCTGGTCAATGGATGTTGGATGAGTCCATGGAAATATATCTGCTCTCATCTATGTGGAGACATATAATGTGCAAAGAACCAAAGCATGGCCGCTTTTCCTGAAGATTCTGGTGGTAACGATATCCCTGGTTCTAACGATATCCCTGGTTCATCCTTGTAGGCTCTGATGTTTGGCACAATATTGTATGCTTTGGTTACGTATTATGGCTATATGAATGGAGATTGTGTGACTGTGTACTAAGAAGCTGCCTACAGTATGGTACAGCACCGTATTACATTATGATTGCTTTTAGGGAAGGATACCGTTAGTGAAGTGTATAAGGAGCCATAGTGGATTTAAATATATATATATATATATATATACACATACAGTATATGTCCAATGAAGAAAGAAAGCGATCCGCACCACAAAATCCTATACAGCCCCACCAGGAATACAGTGTGTACTGTTGCAACAGTCGTCTGCATGGAAAGCTAGGCATTCAGCCTGAACTCTCGGGTGCTCAATCAGATATAGCAGTGAAATGAATACTTGCTGTGGAGAGAAAAAGATATGGCAATCACCAGTCTCAGTTGTCCATACTTTTATTGAAGATGGTTAAAAAATGCTGCCGGGGGGAATGGGATCAGGATTATGTGAGCGACGACAGCCATTTCACGCTATTGCGCTTCTACGGGTCACAGATAAGAGGAAATGACGACTGAAGTACCTCTAGAGTTGAGCGAAACAGGTCGGCCAGATTCATAAGTCGCCGACTTATGCCAAAGTCAGGTTTCGCCGACTGAAACCCGACCATAGTGTGAAGTTGGCCATGCGGTCGGCAAAATGAGCGCCAAAGTCGGATTTCCCAGAATGCTTGCAGGTCCCTTTTTTTCAGTCAAAAGCAACATAAGCCAGCTCACCACACTTCCACCGCAGACCTCGGAACTCCGTCTGGACTGACGTGAGACAAATGGGAGAGAGCAATTAGTTCCAGCTGCGTATAAAATTCATTCTTTATTTCTTCAGTAAAAATGCATAAATCTTCATAATGTGTGCCCCAACATGGACAACGGCAACGCGTTTCGATCTATAAGATCTTCGTCAAAGATCTTATAGATCGAAACGCGTTGCCGTTGTCCATGTTGGGGCACACATTATGAAGATTTATGCATTTTTACTGAAGAAATAAAGAAAGAATTTTATACGCAGCTGGAACTAATTGCTCTCCCCCTTTTTTTCAGCCAATGAGCAAGGACGTACACTGTGGGCAATGAGATGACATGTGCAGCATCCACCACCATTGTAGAGAAGGGCATTGCAGTGATTGGATTGCTTTGGGGGCGTCATAGTGTCTATTAAAGCCCTGATCACTGACCTCCATTTTACTTCTGCTGATCTTAGCAGTAGGGAGAGGTTGCTGTTTATCAGTAGGGAGAGAGTTTAGGGCTGTAAAAATATAAGAAGTTCTTATGTGCTTGTGCTGATAGCAATTGTGCTGTACAGTTAGTGTGCAGTGACAGGGGAGGTTTTTCTTGTGTGCAGCAGCGCTGGTTATTAGGCTGCCTGATAGCTGTATTGCTGTGTGTACACTGCTGTGCAGACTGCTTTTTACACAGCACTAATAATTTTATTCTTTTTTTATGCACAATTACTGACCGTTCATTTTTTCCCACACCGTATAGAGCTGTACGCTCCTCACACACTACCGTGTACTGGCTGGTATCACAGACAAATACATGCTATCTGTGTGTGACTCCGGAAATAAATACGGAGATTTAAATTTTCCTCTACACCTTATACAGCTGTACGCTCCTCATACAGTACCGTATATCTGCTGTTTGTATTACGGTCAAATACATACTGAGTGAGCATCTGTGTGTGACTCCGGAAATATATACGGCGATTTAAAATTTTCCCTGCACCGTATACAGCTGTACGCTCCTCATACAGTACCGTGTTAGGCGTCGGATTTCTGTGTACTCCGCAAGGATCCAGACCCTCACATTCTGCAGTCTCCTGCTGTTTATCCACTGCAGAGGAGATTGCAGAGGAGATTGCCTTGCAGCAAATCTCTCTTGAGGCTAAGTCCTTCTGTCCTCCTAATGAGCATGCTCATGGGACGATCTCCCATTGGAGATCAGGAGTCATGTGCTCAGGTCCCGCTCCAGATCTCATTGGTCCATCTCAGAGATCTGGAAGCTTGCGGAAGGTCTCGGCTGCTATAAAAGGCGCCCATGGCTGTTCCGCCATGCGCTAGTATAGACTTACTTGCTGCTGTGTGTATGAGGATGGATGTATGATTCTGCTAAATGACTCATTATAAAACCCCTTCCCTCTGATATTACGTATGTGGTTAGGGACTGAGTTTAGAATCAGCGCCAGCGCTCCTCTGCTGCAACACCACAGCTGCTAGCGTCTGACATTGCGCTTGCGTCATAGCTTTGTCGTTTGGTGGCAGTGTCCACGCCACGCTACAGTAGCAGCCCTCCTTAGCATCCACAGCTGCGACGCCGCGCACACGGTAGATCTAGACTGACGTAGTGCCGCCGTCTTGGGCTACTCCTGTGACCTGATGCCGTGTGTGTATTTATACTGAGTACTGTGATCTCAACAGGCTCAGTCTTTGTATTTGTGTTTATTTGGCATCTCTGTGACTTAACAGAGATTGCTCTCCGCACCTGGGTGATGTTTAACCCTGTGCGCATTACCGCCATATTGCTCCTGCCACCACTTAGCAGTGGTTATATCACCTACTGCACGGTGGACCCCGAGCGGCGAACGCACTTTATTATTATTTTTATTGAGTGCATTCCGTCGTTCCTAACATTATACTAGCGCCAGGGTCTGGCTAGTGATGGCAGAACAGCAGCAACTGTTATAGTGTATTCGGCAGCTTGAGGGCTGGTTGGCCACTCTTGAGAGGGCTCTCTCAACTACACAATCCACCGAAGCTGCTGTAAAGGCAATCACAGACGCGGTTTCCCGTATGTCCACGTCCTCCCTCACGCCGACAGTTACCCGCCTCCCTTTGCCTGATAAATTTTCTGGTGATGGCGCCTCCTGTAGGGGTTTCATCAGCCAGTGCCCTATTCAGCTGGAGCTACTGCCTGCACGATTCCCTACGGAGCGGGCCAAGGTGGGGTTTATTGTTTCCCTTCTGTCGGGCAAGGCGTTGGTGTGGGCTACGCCATTATGGGAGCGTGGTGACCCAGAGCTTCAGACTGCTGCTCAGTTTCTAACAGTTATTAACCTTCGTCCGGCTGAGTAGGTACAATTGTACCTATTCCGTTTTAAAATTGCAATAACTTTTTTTCGAAAAGCCGTAGAGGGCTGAAATTTTGTGACATCTCCGCAGTTTTGGTACAGAATATATTGGCCAAATTTCAATAAAATATCTCCACCCCCTTCCGAGATAAGGGGTCGAGATATTTTTGGATCCAAAACAAGCTGCATAGGTACAAATGTACCCTCATATATTTTGAATGAAGATAATGCAAGGAAAAAAAAATATTTTTTTTTTAATGATAATGCTATTTTATTATTATAAACAAGTAAAAAAACTATTCGTTTACATTATAAAAGAAAATGTAAGAAACGTTTTTTATTGATTTTCTTCGCAAGTAATGCATGTTGTCTTTGCTACCGAGTGTTCATCGCAAATGGGTTTCACACAAACCACACAAGACTTTTTAGTCTTACGTTGTTTTCGCCTCAAGTCTCGGCATACATAGCAACTACCAACAACAGGGGAGGGTCCACGACTACCATGAGGTATTTGAGGGCCAGCTGCTGCTTGCAATGCTAACAGAATGCATCGTCCAAGCACCATTTCTACTGCACATCGAAGAAAATGGTTTCTCATCATCATTCGGTTTGTACTACGATCTTCAATTGCAGGCATACACAGCTGATTTGCGAGATCTTTCAGGAACTTTCTTCGTTGATCCTTTGTCCTGAAGCTTGGATTGTGTTCTCTGTAGATGATGTAGGATGCAAACCCAGTGACGTCAATCATATTGTAGAAAAATGCCAGAGGCCAACGTAATGTTCGTCGTTTCACAGTGTACTCTCCCAACATTTTATCCATAACATCAACTCCGCCTTTTGTTTTGTTTTATTATCTCTGGCTTGGCTGCTAGTGTCTCTTCAACTTCTCCCATCATGTGCATAGATGATAGAAGCACGACTGATTTGTTCTTCTTTGGTACATATGAACAGACTGTTGCATCATGATTGTAGGCAAAATTTGTTGAGTTTACAGGCCTTTCTTTGGCAGGCTGCATGTTGCTAGGTAGGAACCTTTTGTTTTTTCTCATTCTACCAACTAGTGTCATGTTCCAGGAGTTCAATACCTTAGCTAGTTCCATGGTTGTAAAGAAGTTATCGGTGGTGACATTTCTTCCAGAGCCTTTAGACGAGCTCACTAGGTCTAATAGTGTTCGTTCACCAATGTTTACTTGTCGAGGACCATCAGTTGGTTTCCCAGTGTAGAGCTGACCTTGTAATGGGTAGGCGTTTGACGAGTCACAAGCCCAGAAAATCTTTATGCTATATTTAGCTGGTTTTGAAGGTATATACTGGGTAAATTTATTATGGCCTCTAAATGGAAATAATTGCTCGTCGACGATGATACAATTATATGGCTTGTAGGCTCTCTTCAGATTTCTGTTCAGCATTGTCCAGATGTCCTGTATTGGTGCAGCTTTATCTGTTTGCACACGTTCTGCATGTGTATTTTCGTTGTCAAATCTGATAAATCTGAGTATCATCTTGAAGCGGTCACGAGACATGGCTGCACGTATAAGAGGCAGAGCATCAACATTCCACATTTCCTCCAGATTCTCTTTGTTGTCTCTGTGCACACCAGCAGCAATCAGTATGCCCAAAAATGCATGGAGTTCAGTTTCAGTAAATTGCTTGAATGTTTTTTGTGGTGGCCATTCAGAAGAATCAGGAAAACGTTGTACCAGTTCGTTGTTGTAAGCATCACAAACTCTCAGTCATGATCACGTGTGTCAGGTCGCAGATGATGTCGCAAAGCGAACCCATGTGACACACGTGACCCTGGATACACCGCCTCCAGTGGGGCGAATTTAAATAATAAAACGTGCAGGTGGATACGCCGCCTCCACCTGGCGAATTTGGGTATTACACGTTATACATACAATAATCAAATAATAAAGGGGGAACCTGGGAAACTATAACAATGGTGGGCCCTGCGATAGGGAGTGGGGAAATGGAGACCTCCTAAGCTCCCCTGAGCCAGTGTCCCTGCACTCCTTACATTCCCTAAACAGGCTCCGCACCTGTCGCCGCACGCGTACCTTAATGCCCTTGCTCACCCTGACCCTAAACCCTCACTAGGGAATGGGTCGGTGCGGAGACTAATCCCACCACTGCACTAATAACACACATGAGGAAAGAGACAATACAGGGGAAACACCACTTAGCTTTGCTCTGTTGCGTGCGCTCCCAGCAACAGAGCCCTCCACCTGAGTGCATCTTCTCCTCCACCCGGATCCATCACAATAACAGGATCCTTCACCTTAGTGCAGCCTTGGAGCAGAGTACAACACCAGTTGCAGCTGCTTAGTACCAGAGTCCCAAGGATGAGTTCAGCTGCTGACACGAAGTCGAGCATGCTTGAGTCCAGCTCAGCGGCCAAGTCCCACATGGTGAGTGCCACTCTCCATAGTCGCCACTCCACCAGCCCATGCAGACACTTCCCGCTGACACCATCACTGTGACTCCACCACGCCATGCCAGCCCTTCGTCCAGACACCATAGCTGAAACACATCCCCCCTGGCTAAGCTGCGCAGGACTCCTCACCAGCTCCATCCTTCATCCAGGCTCTCCAAAAACAGAGTGAACACAAACTCACAATATCACAGGCAGTGATTGCACCCCCTAGCACACCTTTATAGGGTGTCACACCTGATCCCTAATTAAGTGCACAAAAACCTAAAGTGCAATACTGCTAACCACCACCGGGGGCAGTCAAGACACCTTGGAACTTTCCAAAGTAAAAAAAGTTCACCCAGTGCAATTTAAAACTGTCAGATCATGACAGTACCCCCCCTTAATGAGGGGCCTCTGGACCCTCAAGACCACCCCTCATTAGGGAAACACCTACAGCGGGGATGCCCAGATCCTGAGTTCACCCCACCACTACCTGACACTTCAGGTTTATGACAAACACACCGCTGGTATTGGCAATAAAGTTCCTTTTGGAGGCACCACTCATCTCCAGAGCGCCGACCTGGGGAACGAAATTATGTATGTGTATGTTTGTTTGTTATGAGCTGATCAGGCTCCACAACACACTTCCACGATGTTTTTTGGTGGCACACATACATGCTCGTTCACACACAGGTCCGGACCTGAACGTTTATTGCATACATTCGTTTGTCATAATTGGTGAACTCATTCTGAACTAGACAGCAGAGGCGTCCCCCTGCATCACCACACTCACACCCCCGCAAATCACCAAGGGGTCACCACCCTCCAACCCTCTTCACCATGAGGTCTGCACCTCCCAGGGTTGGTTAATGGCGAGGGTTGAGATTTGTCCCTACTCCCCCGCAGCACACCTGCTGCTCACACCAGGAGGAGAGGGAACGCATATGGAGGAAATATACACTCACTGGCTGCCTCCACATGGCCAGGAGGGGCGGCTTCTACGGTGGTATTTGAAGATTTGGCGTAAACCCCGCGGACTCTACATCAGTCTGCTCATCACTGGAACGCACCCCTTCACCTCGGGGAACACCAAGCAGCTCCGTGGGGCACCATTCCTCCCACCTGCCTTGGTACGCCCGCGTGCATGAGCAAGTCCCGCTCCCCAGCAGCGACTCTAGGGGCTTTTAGCCAGATCACAGCTGCCATTTTTTTTTTTTTTTTTTGTTCTGGTTACCTGAGCAGAGGCCCCAGACCCTGATAACTGCTGCAGCAGCGGCTCTAACACACCTTGCCGCTCCCCACACCTCAGCGGTCTCCACATGGCCAAAGCTCACCAGAAAAAAAACTGAATGGCCTGTGATAATGTCATGGTCACGTGTGTCAGGACGCAGATGTTTCCGCAAGGCGAACCCATGTGACACACGTGACCCTGGATACACCGCCTCCAGTGGGGCAAATTTAAATAATAAAACGTGCAGGTGGATACGCCGCCTCCACCTGGCGAATTTGGGTATTACACGTTATACATACAATAATCAAATAATAAAGGGGGAACCTGGGAAACTATAACAATGGTGGGCCCTGCGATAGGGAATGGGGAAATGGAGACCTCCTAAGCTCCCCTGAGCCAGTGTCCCTGCACTCCTTACATTCCCTAAACAGGCTCCGCACCTGTCGCCGCACGCGTACCTTAACGCCCTTGCTCACCCTGACCCTAAACCCTCACTAGGGAATGGGTCGGTGCGGAGACTAATCCCACCACTGCACTAATAACACACATGAGGAAAGAGACAATACAGGGGAAACACCACTTAGCTTTGCTCTGTTGGGTGCGCTCCCAGCAACAGAGCCCTTCACCTGAGTGCATCTTCTCCTCCACCCGGATCCATCACAATATCAGGATCCTTCACCTTAGTGCAGCCTTGGAGCAGAGTCCAACACCAGTTGCAGCTGCTTAGTACCAGAGTCCCAAGGATGAGTTTAGCTGCTGACACGAAGTCGAGCATGCTTGAGTCCAGCTCAGCGGCCAAGTCCCACATGGTGAGTGCCACTCTCCATAGTCGCCACTCCACCAGCCCATGCAGACACTTCCCGCTGACACCATCACTGCGACTCCACCACGCCATGCCAGCCCTTCGTCCAGACACCATAGCTGAAACACATCCCCCCTGGCTAAGCTGCGCAGGACTCCTCACCAGCTCCATCCTTCATCCAGGCTCTCCAAAAACAGAGTGAACACAAACTCACAATATCACAGGCAGTGATTGCACCCCCTAGCACACCTTTATAGGGTGTCACACCTGATCCCTAATTAAGTGCACAAAAACCTAAAGTGCAATACTGCTAACCACCACCGGGGACAGTCAAGACACCTTGGAACTTTCCAAAGTAAAAAAAGTTCACCCAGTGCAATTTAAAACTGTCAGATCATGACACTCTCTTGGCCTTTCGATTCGTTTCTCGTAATATGATGTCACACATCTCGGGAGTCAGGATTGACTTGAATATCTATCTCTTTTGCTGTATACAGGTTGCTGATTGCTGCAGGGCCACCTCTTTGTCATAGGACATTACGAGATTTTGTTTGTGCATTTGGCAGTGGATCACTACACTATTGAGTTTTATCCTTAGCAGTCCTAATGTCGCCTGCACTTTGAGGCACAGACTCATCCTCAACACTTTCGTCTGAGTCGTATTCTTTTTCCTGCTCTATGACCATTTCTTGTTCAATGTCTGAATCTTCTTCAGTAACATCCACTTGTGGTACATAGTTTTCATCATCAGATGCAACATATGGCTCTTCCTCATGCTCAGAATCAGATTCTTCTAGCATTCGCATTATTTCATCAGACGTAAATCTGTAAATATGAAAAAATGAAAAATAAATAATTTTCCAAAATACTACACAATACACAGTACATTATTGGCTTTTCACAAAATGATACTAACCTGCAAACACGTTTTCTTGGATTATGGCGGAAACTAGATCCAGCATCACTATCACTCATGATGACTTGGTAGATGAATTTTGGCTTCGTAATTTAGTTCAGTAACACGAGGCAAGTAGAATGAAACTCGATTCTAAAGTGCAGATAAAAAAGTAAATTATTTCTAGTGATAATTTATAAATGTCATTTATATATTATGTAAACCGTATACGGTTTCAGAATTTTCATTCCATCTTCGATTGTTTTTTCGACCAATAGGAAAATTGTAACAGAGCCACCATCTTTATTTTGTGGTGAATATAAGTAAAACATCGTAAAACAATATGTAGATACTAATTATTATCCATTTTTCATATAAAAATGATACCTATAGTGATAAGTTTCATACAAAATATATGTAAGCCAAATCCAGGCTCAAAGACAATTTCTGACTGTTCTGTCCCCACATAAGGCGAATGAAGGTATAACTGGCTGTTAGATGCTGTGAGACTTTCCTACCTTCGTATCCAAGAAATTGAAGACTTCACAAGCCTAGAAATGTGTTTGCTCACAGCAATGAGATGAACAGCAAAATGGCTACTGAGAGGAGGGAGGCAGGAAGAGAAGTAGAAGCCACTCCCAGTTTGAATCAACTTAATTGACAGCAACATAAGTGAGCAGTAACAACACTGGCCAATAGATATCAGCATAACATTTGTAGCTGAATGAACTTTAGTTTCTGAAACCAAGTAAAGGAGAAAGTCTTCCCACAGTGGAGGTATATATGAAGGTACAATTGTACCTCTGCATCCTGTTAACGTTGTAAAATTATGCAGCCTGACGAAGGTTAAGCAGGTCTTCCTCGGTCCATGAGTCATGCACGACACCTCTCTTCAGCTTCTTGCTTTGACTCAGGGTTCTCTCTCGGTTAGTCAGTATGCCGTCCGTTTTCAGACACTGGCTTCCGAGCTGGAGTGGTCCGATAAAGCCCTCATCCCTGTGTTTTGGAGAGGTTTGGCGGAGCATGTTAAAGTTCAATGCGGGTGGAAATGGCAATCAGCTCTTCTAAACTTGCAGGAACCTACCAGACAGGTTCCTGCAAGTTTAGAAGAGCTGATTGCCATTTCCACCCGCATTGAACTCCGTTTTTCGGAGCGCGGTATCGAGCATGCTCAATCCAAACGGAAGGTTACCTCGGCTCCCAATTTTTTTGAGCCTCTGGAACTACCCGAGCCAGAGGTTCCACCGCTGGAGCCTATGGAGGTGTCTCGCGCCGTTCTCTAGGCGCGTCCGGCACAAGACTCCAGTTGCGGTTATACTTGTCAACACGCTGTGTCTCAGAACAACAGTGCCCCGCAACAGCCAAATTCTGTGCTGCCAGGCAAGACACTTGTTCCTCCTTGCCTTCGGCCGAAGGTGCTCGCGTTGGCAAACGCATCCAGGAGGGGTGGTCACTGTGGCTATATGCAGACCACAAAACTCCTGGCAAGGTCTTACTGGTGGCTGCACAGGGCTCGGGATGTTAAAAAATACATTCGGGCATGCGCCTTTTGTGCTCGGAATAGCCTCCTTAAAAGAAGGGTGGAGACGCCTGCCGACACACGGTGGCGTTCCACTTTAACTTCTGCTCCCATTGTCTCCCATGGGTCCCTTCTCAAACCTGGCGATCTTGTCGCCCGTGACGCCTTCCACTTGTCCCGGGTCTGTCACCTGCCGGGACATCAGACTTGCCTTCGGACGAGTCTGAGGCCTATATCTCTAATGGGCACAAGTTGGTGGATCAGAAGGCTCAGGGAGGAGGGGGCCCTAGGGGGGTAATGTTAGGCGTTGGATTTCTGCGTTTACTCCGCAGGGATCCAGACCCTCACATTCTGCAGTCTCCTGCTGTTTATCCTCTGCAGAGGAGATTGCAGAGGAGATTGCCTTGCAGCAAATCTCTCCTGAGGCTAAGTCCTTCTGTCCTCCTAATGAGCATGCTCATGGGACGATCTCCCATTGGAGATCAGGAGTCATGTGCTCAGGTCCCGCTCCAGATCTCATTGGTCCATCTCAGAGATCTGGAAGCTTACGGAAGGTCCCGGCTGCTATAAAAGATTCCGCCATGCGCTAGTATAGACTTACTTGCTGCTGTGTGTATGAGGACGGATGTATGATTCTTGTGAATGACTCATTATAAAACCTCTTCCTTCTGATATTACGTATGTGGTTTGGGACTGAGTTTAGAATCAGCGTCAGCGCTCCTCTGCTGCAACATCCACAGCTGCTAGCGTCCGACATTGCGTTTGTGTCATAGCTTTGTCGTTTGGCGGCAGTGTCCACACCGCGCTGCAGTAGCAGCCCTCCTTAGCGTCCACAGCTGCGATGCCGCACACCTGGTAGGTCTAGACGGGCTTAGTGCCACCGTCTTGGGCTACTCCTGTGACCTGATACCGTGTGTGTATTTATACTGAGTACTGTGACCTCAACAGGCTCAGTCTTTGTATTTGTGTTTATTTGGCATCTCTGTGACTTAACAAATTGCTCTGCGCACCTGGGTGACGTTTAACCCTGTGCGCATTACCGCCATATTGCTCCTGCCACCACTTAGCAGCAGTTATATCACCTACTGCACGGTGGACCCCGAGCGGCGAACGCACTTTATTATTATTTTTATTTAGTGCGTTCCGCCGTTCCTAACATACCGTATAGCTGCTGTTTGTTTTACGGTGAAATCCATACTGAGAGAGCGTCTGTGTGTGACTCCATAACTAAATAGGGGGATTTAAATTTTCCCCTACACCGTATACAGCTGTACGCTCCTCATACAGTACAGTATATCTGCTGTTTGTATTACAGTCAAATCCACAGAGTGAGCGTCTGTGTTTGACTCCAGAAATACATACGGAGATTTAAATTTTTCCCTATACTGTATACAGCTGTACGCTCCTCATACAGTACCGTATATCTGCTGTTTGTATTACGGTCAAATCCATACTGAGTGAGCGTCTGTATGTGACTCCGGAAATATATATGGAGATTTAAATTTTTCCCTACACCGTATACAGCTGTGCGCTCCTCATACAGTACCATATATCTGCTGGTATTTTGGGTACATTTTCCCAAACATGAGGAAGTATGGTGGAAGAGGCCATGGACGTGGGCGGGGGGGCAGCTGGTACTGATGGTGGTGCATCTGCTGGTAGTGCCAAAAGCACAATAGCACCTAAGGCAGGAGGTGTTGAGCCTGCGTCATCATCTGGCTCAAGAAGGCTTGGAAGGCTCCCTTTTCTGGGAGTAGGTAAACCGCGTTTAAAGCCGGAGCATCAGGAACAGGTTTTGGCTTACATTGCCGAAACAGACTCCAGCTCTATCGCTTCCTCTTCTGAAGTTTCAAAAACTGCAAGCACTGAGTCGTCAGTGCAGGCTCCTGGTCAGGAAAAACACCTTACCTTGTGTCCTTCACCCCCACCAAAAGTGAAGGATGTGGCAGGCCACACTTCAGATTACTCCCTGGAGCTCTTTCCACATACCATGCCTAAGTTATCAAGTGAAATCCTGAATTCCCCAGTCCAAGATGAATATGATATGGAGTGCACTGATGCACAGCCAGTGCTATATGATTCTGCTGGTACATTCACCCAGAGCACTGCATTGCCCTTGCAGTCTACTGAGCCAGATTCTGACCCTGATGAAACTCAGGTGCCCCTTCCCGCATACTATACCACCTTACATGGTGACACAGAGGAAGGTGCAGATGAAATTGAAGAGGAGGTGATGGATGACCCAGTTGTTGACCCGGATTGGCATCCATTGGGGGATGACTTTGCCGCTGGAAATAGCTCAGAAGAGGAGGAGGATCCACAGCAGGCATCGATATCGCAGCTGTGGTTATCTGGCAGGGCCGTAGCAGTCCAAAAAGGTGTTAAAAAAAACAAAAAGAGTTGCAGGACAGCTTGGCCAGACGGTCAAATTAGCACAGCGTGCAAGCCCTGAAAATTTTTCCCGTAGTAGGAAGAGTGCAGTGTGGCACTTTTTTGACCAAAATCCTATTGATGAGGCAAAGGTTATCTGTAAGAAGTGCGGAAGGACCTTTAGCCGAGGGACAAATCTCCGAAATTTGAATACCAGTTGCATGCTTAGACATGTAAACACCATGCACTTGCAAGTGTGGATGGACTACAAAACCTCAGGTAACACACGTGCACATGCTCTGACTGAAGGTAGCTAGCAACGCTACATCACTTCCCCCACTGTAAGCCCACCGGTTAGCACACCATCAGCAAGAAATGTTGAGATGTCGTCGCAAGGCCAAAGCAGTCAGGGAACCACAATGTTTTTCCAATGAAAGACTGCATCTAGGCCATCACCACCACCATCACCATCACCAACCCCCTCTCAGTCTGCCATGTCCACCGCTAGTTCCACCATATGCAGCTCTCAAGTCCAGCTCACCCTAGCAGAGTCTCTGAGTAGGACAAGAAAGTACTCATCCTTTCATTCACGTACACCGGCTTTGAACGCCTACATTGCCAAACTTATCTCATTAGATATGATGCCCTTCAATCTGGTTGAAAGCGCAGCGTTCCGAGAGCTCATGGCCTACGCTGTCCTACGCTATGACCTACACAGTCGGCACTTCTTTTCTAGAAAAAAGCCATCCCTGCCCTCCACCTGCATGTGAAAGACCGCATTGTCCATGCACTCAATCAGTGAGTGGAAAGGTGCACCTCACAACAGATGCATGGGACAGTATGCATGGCCAGGGCTGTTACCCATCACTGTGCACTGGTTGAATGTGGTGGATGCAGGGTCCACAGGGGACAGTGGCGGTGGGACAGTGCTGCCTAGCCCACGGTATAGGCAACAGTTGGCTGTATGCGCTTGTCCCTCCGCCTTCTCCTCCTCCAGAAGCGAAAGCTTGTCGACAGAGCGCAGTCACACGAGCACTCCATGCGCAGCTGCCAGTGTTGCACACGAGGTGTCCCACTGTCGTACAGCTAGTGATAAGCATCAGCAGGCTGTTTTAAAGATGATGTCTTTGGGCGACAACAGACACACCACGGAGGTGCTGGCAAACTACTTGCAGCGAGAAACTGAGTCATGGCTGGGCAGTCAGTGATAACGGACATAATTTTGTGGCGGCTATAGCCCTGACAAAACTCAGACACATACCTTGCCTGGCTGACACCTTGAACCTGGTGGTGCAGTGCTTCATAAATAATTATCCGAAGTTACCATCCCTGCTCCATAAGGTGCGAAGACTGTGCTCGCACATCCGTCGCTCGCCTGTAGACTCCAGTCGTATGCAGAGGCTGCAGCGATCACTTCACCTCCCCAAGCACTGCCTAATCATACTCGTTGCAACAAGGTGGAACTCCACCATGCACATGGTTGAGAGGCTGTGCGAACAGAGGCAGGCTGTAATGCATTTGTGGGAGGATACATGGGCAGGCAGTTTGAGGACAGACATCGAGTTGTCGGGTGTGCAGTGGTCAAAGCTGAAAGACCTCTGTAAAGTCCTTCAGTGTTTTGAGGAATGCACACAGCTGGTAAGCGCAGATGACGCCATCATAAGCATGAGCATCCCACTTATGCGTCTGCTCATGCAAACTTTGACGCATATTAAGGATCAGGCGTCTGCAGCAGAGGAGGAGGAGAAGGGAAGCCTTGATGACAGTCAGGCATTGTCTGCTCAGGGAACTGTCCTGGACAAGATGGAGGAAGAAGAGGAGGAGGATGATTATTTTGGGGAGGAGGATGCAAGAGAAAATGTTGCAAGAGAAAATGTTGGCTTGCCAAGGTCAGGTACAGGGTTTGTGCCTGACTGGAGGGATGTGGATTTGGCAGAAAGTGCTCCTCCATCCACCACTGGCAGTGCATCATTGACACCTGGAACATTGGCCCACATGTGTGATTATCTCTTGCGGATCCTAAAACGGGACCCCCGCATTGCCAAAATTATGAAGGATGACGACTACTGGTTGGCCAGCATCCTCGATCCACGCTATAAAGGCAAATTACAGAACATCATGCCACAGGAGAACCTAGAGCTAATATTGGCAAAGAAGCAACTCTGGTAAACCGTTTGTTAGAGGCATTCCCAGCACACAGCAGCAGTGCAGGTTCTACCACGAGTCGTACTGGGCAACATGGAAGAGGTGTTCGTGGTGCACACAGCCGAAGTGGCGTTGGAGATAGGGGTTTCATGACCATGTTGTGAACTGATTTCTCGAATACCAATCACACGACTGGTAATACTGAATCGATTGCAACAGACAGGAGACAGCAGTTGTCAACTATGGTTCAAAATTACCTCTCCTCCCCTATCGATGTTCTCCCTCACAGTTCATTCCCCTTTGACTACTGGGCCTGTAAACTGGACACCTGGCCTGAATTGGCACAATATGCCTTACAGGAGCTCGCTTGCCCTGCTGGTAGTGTTCTATCAGAAAGAGTCTTCAGTGCTGCTGGATCAATCCTGACAGTAAGAAGGACCCGGCTGTCGACCCAAAACGTAGGTGATCTCATCTTCATTAAAATGAACCATGCCTGGGTTTCAAAGGATTTTGTACCACCTTCCCCTGATGACACATAGGTTGCCAGCAAAATGGCTCGCTTTGTCCTCCTCTTTCTCCGACTTCTCCAATTCCTCCATTTGCAGCTGATGAATGTCCAGCCTACACCTCAACATATGTCAGTTTTCCCACCTCCCTAACTGGGCTGTACCCCCCCAACTTTTGCCAAATACAGTCATATGTAAAAGTTTGGGCACCCCTATTAATGTTAACCTTTTTTCTTTATAACAATTTTGGTTTTTGCAACAGCTATTTCAGTTTCATATATCTAATAACTGATGGACTCAGTTATATTTCTGGATTCAAATGAGGTTTATTGTACTAACAGAAAATGTGCAATCTGCATTTAAACAAAATTTGACCGGTGCAAAAGTATGGGCACCCTTATCATTTTCTTGATTTGAACACTCCTAACTACTTTTTACTGACTTCCTGAAGCACTGAATTGGTTTTGTATCCTCATTAAGCTTTGAACTTCATAGCCAGGTGTATCAAATCATGAGAAAAGGTATTTAAAGTGGCCACTTGCAAGTAGTTCTCCTATTAGATTCTCCTATGAAGAGTGGCATCATGGGCTCCTCAAAACAACTCTCAAATGATCTGAAAACAAAGATTATTCAACATAGCTTTTCAGGGGAAGGATACAAAAAGTTGTCTCAGAGATTTAACCTGTCAGTTTCCACTGTGAGGAACATAATAAGGAAATGGAAGAACACAGGTACAGTTCTTGTTAAGCCCAGAAGTGGCAGGCCAAGAAAAATATCAGAAAGGCAGAGAAGAAGAATGGTGAGAACAGTCAAGGACAATCCACAGACCACCTCCAAAGACCTGCAGCATCATCTTGCTGCAGATGGTGTCACTGTGCATCGGTCAACAATACAGCGCACTTTGCACAAGGAGAAGCTGTATGGGAGAGTGATGCGAAAGAAGCCGTTTCTGCAAGCACGCCACAAACAGAGTCGCCTGAGGTATGCAAAAGCACATTTGGACAAGCCAGTTACATTTTGGAAGAAGGTCCTGTGGACTGATGAAACAAAGATTGAGTTGTTTGGTCATACAAAAAGGCGTTATGCATGCGCTGTATTGTTGACCGATGCACAGTGACACCATCTGCAGCAAGATGATGCTGCAGGTCTTTGGAGGTGGTCTGTGGATTGTCCTTGACTGTTCTCACCATTCTTCTTCTCTGCCTTTCTGATATTTTTCTTGGCCTGCCACTTCTGGGCTTAACAAGAACTGTACCTGTGTTCTTCCATTTCCTAACTATGTTCCTCACAGTGGAAACTGACAGGTTAAATCTCTGAGACAACTTTTTGTATCCTTCCCCTGAAAAGCTATGTTGAATAATCTTTGTTTTCAGATCATTTGAGAGTTGATTTGAGGAGCCCATGATGCCACTCTTTATAGGAGAATCAAATAGGAGAACTACTTGCAAGTGGCCACTTTAAATACCTTTTCTCATGATTTGATATACCTGGCTATGAAGTTCAAAGCTCAATGAGGTTACAAAACCAATTTAGTGCTTCAGGAAGTCAGTAAAAAGTAGTTAGGAGTGTTCAAATCAAGAAAATGATAAGGGTGCCCATACTTTTGCACCAGTCAAATTTTGTTTAAATGCAGATTGCACATTTTCTGTTAGTACAATAAACCTCATTTGAATCCAGAAATATAGCTGAGTCCATCAGTTATTAGATATATGAAACTGAAATAGCTGTTGCAAAAACCAAAATTGTTATAAAGAAAAAAGGTTAACATTAATAGGGGTGCCCAAACTTTTACATATGACTGTAACCCCCAGTTTTCAATGCGTTACTATTATTATAAAGTAAATTAAGGTTGACAAGCTTAAGTATTAAGAATTGATGTCATTGCCATTGAAATGGGCACTGTAGGTGTGTTTAATGTCCTCCACTCACTGCCGACTTTTATTCCCCATTGACTTGCATTGGGGTCGGGTTTCGGTTGGAACTCCGACTTTTGCCGATAATTGGCCGATTTTGTTCGACTGGACTTTTGGTAAAGTCGGGTGGTCCGAAACCTGACTCGACCCTCTCGGAAGTAAAGTCGCTCATCTCTAGTACCTGCTGTCAGGTATACTCCTCCCCCAGACAAACCCCCCAATCTAACATTATAAGACATGCATACATTAATCAAAGTGAAACAGTAAAAAAAAAAGAAAAGAACACCTTTTCTAAAGTAAAAACAATGCTAATAAAGAGAAATGGAATTATAGAAAAATAGTCATATCAATTCTGTCATTGAAGCCGGTGGAGTTCAATGCATCAGTGTGCATGATCCACCTAGCTTCTTTTCTGAGGAGATACAGATCTCCCCGTTGTGGGGGTAAAACAACCCTTTCTATACCTGCAAAAGACGATACTTTGTGATCACCCCTGTAGAAATTTCTGATATGGTTAGTTAAATGGGGGACTCCTTTACCTGAAATAATGGACTTGAAATGTTCCCTGAATCTGACGTATAATGGTTGTATTGTCTTGCCTATGTAAAAAACCTAAAAGGGCAAAAAACTACATACACAACGTAATCTGTCTTACATGAAATAAAATCAGACACATAATGAGAAATAGCTCCAATCTGCAAATTGCAACGTGTGATATGATACCTACATAAGGAACACTGACCACATTTATGGTTACCTTTGGGGGCTCCTGATCCTAACCAATTATTGGATTTTTTTGTAACGCGATTATGCACCAGGATTTCTCTTAAACTAGTGCTGCGTCTACACGAAATCAAAGGACCTCGTGAAACCATTTTTGTTATTTCTCTGTCATGCTCTAATATGTGCCAATTTCTTCTAATCATGAAACGAATAAAGTTGTCCAAGGGGCCAAATTGAAAACAAAACACAATTTTTTTGTCTTTTTTGGTTATGGTCCTGTCCTTATGTCTAAAGGTTCATTTTTAGTTCTATCCAATGCTGACCTCAAAAGTGTGTTAGGATACCCTCTCTGCTTGAATCTTTCATGTAAATCAGCTGATTGTTTTAAAAATCCTTCCTCAGTATTATTAACTCTCTTTAACCCCTTAACGTCCATTGACGAGTATAGTCCGTCATGGCCAGGTGTAACTTCCCACACCATGACGGACTGTGCACGTCATTCATTTGAACTGTCACTGCATGTAAACACGCAGTAAGGCCGGAGTCACACTGGCGAGGAATACGGGAGAGTGAGAGGCGCTAAAAGCACGCATTAGACACGGACAAATGATTCTCTATGGGGTCACTCGCACCAGGCGTATATTTCTCCTCCGTATCCTACGTTCCGTGCCACTCGCAGCATGCTGCGATTGTCAGCATACTACGCCCGTAGTGCACCAATGCAAGTCTATGGGTGCGCAAAACATACGGATTACACACGGAACACACGTGTGACCTGCGAGCAATACGCAGGTCTTTTGGCTGGTGAACAGGAAATGGGCCAATCCATCATCAGGAAGCCTAGACATGCAAATGAGCTAAAAAAACGCTCCAGACATCCAGGAAGTCAGCCTCCACGGAGTACAGCAGCAGCATGGCGTCCACATACATTAATGTAGAGCTCCTCATTGTGCTGGTGCAGGAGCGTCCAGAAATATGGGACCCACGCGACGCAAACTATGCGAACCGCACAAGAAAGGAGGCGTCATGGAGGCGCATCTGTCGCCAGATGTACCATGACTTTGGTGACAGACCACGTGCTGAGCAGCATAAAATTTGTAAGTGCAACCATAAAAATATAATTAACCTTAGCGCACGCTATAAAATGAATCTATAATCAGCACCCCCCCTTCCTGTGCATGTACTTTTCTTAGCCTCATGAGGCCGTTACATTAGGATGTGACACGTGGCTTCACACAGCCATAATTAGGGGTTAGGCCACAAGCTCCTCATCCTCCTAGCCAATAAAATTAGTTTCAGTGGAGCTAATGAGACCCTGGGTATCGGGCCAATTACATATGCCACCATGGGTAGAACGCACACCCCAGAAGGCCCCATACCTAGACTACTGTTTGAAAATGTGACCTCTCAAATATGTGATTTTGACAATCTTTCCTGTCACATTGCAGTGGAAGATGTGATGAGACGGTGGAGAAGCATCCGGGACCAGTACCGCCGGGAATGCCAGCAGCGGTCCAGGAATGGGGATGCTGGCCATGTAAAGCGCAAATATATATACTATGACCGGCTGAACTTCCTCGCCCCAATTCTGGCTCTGAGACCATAAGTACATACCTCACACCACATGACACAAAAACATTACACAAATACTTTACAGGGACAAAAATATTGATGTATTTTTGCCTCTGTTCTATTTCATAACAGAACTCAATCCAACCTTACGGATCGAGCAACGGCCTCAGAGGCAGAGCCCATTATAGATCCTGTAGGGGATGAGGTGGCTGGCCCATCTTCTCCCCCTACAAGAAGGATGGCTGAAGAGGAGGCATCACCAGAACACACAATGGCTGCCCTACACAACACACCACCAGGACGGTCTGCTGCTGCAACCTCACCCATCCTGGAAGAGCCGGGCAACTTGAGCAGCAGCCCAACTGCCCAGATCAGGCCCTCCCCACAGGCTGCTCTAGCATCACTGCGAATAAGAAGAAGGTGCCAGGTCACCATTCAAGAGAGCAGGACCAATGTGGACACAGGGGTGCTGAATTACTTGTCCAGAGTCACTACAGATGATGGTGAGGAGGCCTATGCACGTAGCCTCACCCTTTATCTCCGTGCCCTTACCCGTGAGGTCAGGCACCGAATTAGGGGATGTATTCAGATCCTGCTTGATGCAAGCACCCCCCCCCAATACCCCATATGAGGTGTTTGAATTTCTGGAGAGGTGGCAGCTCTCACCAAGAAATTTAATGCGCATGAGACCATCCACACAGATGCATGCTCAAGCAGGGTCTGAACAGCCCTAATACGTGGGCCAACACCTCAAGTCCTTCCTCCCCCTACCCATCCTTCTATTCCGCAGCCCCAAATGTCTTCCTCAAGCCAACCCCAACAATATGGCCACTTGTACCCACCCAGTGTTGGAGGCTGGTCCCAACCTGGTTGGGGACGATCTGGCTATGTTGGTGTGTATGAGCCACGGGCCTACCATAGCCAACAAGAAGCCCCTCACCATCATCAGTACTCTGGCCAGTATCACCAAAAGGCCCAGGAGGCTGGACAACTACAGCATCATGGGCAACAGTATGGCCCCACACAGGGCGATGTTGCCCACAATGTCCAGCAGCACCCACAGGCTGTTCCTCCCCGTTCCCCTTCACCTACATATGAGGATTTATGATTCAAAAGTTTGGAGATGTCCAGTGACATGTAACTGGTGCTTCTAATCTAGACAAAAAAACAGGTGTTCTCCTTCACCAACATTTAGAACATAATTTAACACTCACATTTTTAAACAATGTTTTCCAAACATATGAAACAATCCATCATGACAGGCAATGCTACCTCACGCCTTTCACACAGATATTAAATGTGTGTATAAAAGAGAATATTTAAATGCGCTATACTGTTACATGAAAGGATGAAAATACAGTATTCACTTGCTAACGCATAGGAAAGGCGTGCTTGCCTTTAGTTAAGTAGTCAACTTTGTTGTTAGCAATCTCTAGTAAAACAATTTGAGGCGACCAGCATTCAGAATATCACGCTCTCTCTATGTCTTAACAAGTGAGTTTTGTATTTTCATCCTTTCCATTATAGCATGCTTAAATATTGTCTATTCTACAGACGGGTAATATCTGTGTGAAAGATGTGAGGTAGCCTTGCCTGTCATGGTGGAATCTTTCTATGATTGGATAACATTATGAGGAAATGTGAGTGTTATCTTATTGACTTTATTTAGGTGATGGAGCTCACCCTTTGTTGCCTAATCAAGGTTAATGTAGGCATGCAGCAATGTTGTTATTGCATAATGTTTGTTGCAGTTTTTTTCTGTAATGTTAGTGTTACACCAAGTTAAAGAAGGCACAAAGGGTCATTTTGGCCATTGCCAAATTTGTGTTATGGCAAAATTATGTTTGCCTTTAAGCAAAACAAAAAAAAAAAAGGCAAAACTAAAAATTTGTCTACTCTAGTTAACGTCTCTGTGTGATTTTTCACAATCCCTCACAACATACTAACAGACACCAACCAATGCAATGAAACAGTCATAGAATCATAAAGGCTTGAGTAATATATATTTAGACATACTTTTAAAGAAACAAATTATAACATAGACACAGCATTCTCTTGCCAAGAAGTTGCCCCCTCAGGTGAGATAAAGTAATTTGTGAATATATCACGCACTTTGAGGCCAGAGAGCGGTCTACGTTGAGGGATGATAGGTGGTCTCACCCTGCGCACATTGTCCGGCCTACACACAACACCATCAGAGGAGGAACAATCATGTATCCTGGTGAAGTTATGCAGAACAACACAGGCTTTGACAACTTCATTCACATTTTGCTCACTCAACTGAATGGCAGACTGGAGTACCCGCCATTTGGCACAAAGAATCCCAAAGGAACACTCCACCAGTCGCCTAGCACGTGATAGGCGCAAGTTAAAAATTCTGCGCCTGTGGTCAAGGTTGCGCCGGGGATATGGCCTCATGACATTGCGTGATATCTGAAAGGCCTCATCTGCCACAAGGACATAAGGGACTGATTGTTCGGGGGAGCCTGGTAGCTGGCGGCTTACGCACCCTGATATGGTAGATCCAACTGGTTGGTGCGTAGCCGCCGACCCATTATGGAAGTATTGAAGACTCTAGAGTCTCCCGTCCTTCCATAGGCCCCAATGTCAACAATTATAAACTTGTATTGAGGGTCTACCAGAGCCAACAATACAACAGAAAAGTATTGTTTATAATTGAAGAATTGGGAGCCTGAGTTCGGCGACTTACGCACCCTGATATGTTTGCCATCCAGGACCCCAATACAATTTGGAAACTGGCAGTCCTCCTCAAAGTCCCTTGAAATCCTTAACCAGTCTTCCATCCTGGGCTCGGGTAGGACCACCTGATGGAGTCTTGTCCAGATTTGTGCACATGTAGACCTCACTATGCCTGAAATGGTTGACTTTCCAATGAGAAACTCATGGTGGAGGGCGGCATAAGACAGGCCAGTGGACAGGAAGCTGTAGAACAACAGAAATAGTACAGTTTAGAATGGCTAAAGTAAAAAAAAAATCAGTTACATGCTGACCAAACTTGGTAGGAAATGAGAGAGAACAACACACACATATTTGGTGGCACAATCACTAAGTGATATGCAGGACATATTAGATGTAACATTCTGCTGTGTCAGGTGAAACATATTTTGAGTAAGATGAGGGTATTAAACTTTGTCCAAGAAGGCCAAAAAACATAAATTAACACCCACATTATGAACATAGAGAATGTGGTTGTGTAGTACATACCATATTGTGAGTAGAAGTCGCTCCTCTGCAGATATAGCTTTGCGCATCGTAGTGTCCTGAAAGGTTATCCCAGGGCGCACTGTCTCCAAGAGGCGATCAAATGTGGAAATGCTCATTCGACAGTACTGGTAAAATTTCTCCGGATGCTCCCGCAGAGATGAATAGAGGCGGTGAAAATGACCTCTTGTGAGTCGTTGCCTCAAAAGTGGATGTACCCACATGCGTCTCCTCCTCCGCGGATCCACTATCACAGGATATGGTTGCCCAAAGTGCCGTGACAAAAGCCAGGTAAAGAGAACCTGCTCAGTTGTATTGAATGTCAGACCCTCTGCCATGCTGCACAAAGAACACCAATACACCTCGTGAAAGCAAGGTGACAAATGTACAGAATGTAGGCAGCCACCTGTTTCTGAGTGTCTAAATAGGGTGCAGGCTAATGATTTAAATTGTTTGCAGGCCTCAAAACCATTAAATGTCCATTTTGCAAGGCTGCAAGAAAATCTCGCCATACGGATTGCATACGGATTACATACGGATACACACATGCGCAAAATACGCGACCTCACCTTGCTTACGGATGACCTACGGACCACTATTTAGTGGTGATTCATCCGTATTACGCATGTAAAATACGGAGCGTATTTTGCGCAGGTTAGTGTGACTCCAGCCTAACAGTTCAGTACTGACAGGTGTCTATGACAGCTGACAGGCACGGGATGAGGTGCGGGGATGCTGCAGTGGCTGAGTATCTTGCACTGACAGCCAGGAGTGGTGTCTGCGCCACCCCTGGCTGTTAACCCCCTGACTGCTGCATTCGAGCACGATCGCAGCATTCAGGGGGGGAGGCAGAGGGTCGGGGGCTCCCTCTGCCTCAGATCGGTGTCCCCGTGATGTAATTGCGGGGACCGATCTGTGCCATGATGATCCGGGGGTTATCATGACAACCTCTGGGTCATCCAGCTATGGAAAGCTGCTGAGACCATGCTCACAGCATGGCCTCGGCAGCTTTCTCCATAAGTATAATACATTGCAATGCTGGATCATTGCAATGTATTATACCTGCAACAAAAGTGAAAGTCCCATAAAGGGACTAAGCAAAAAAACAAAACTTTTTTTTTTAAAATGTAAAAAAAAAATATTAAAATAATAAAAATAATAAAAAATTCCCCCAAAAAATATGCATTTTTATGTAAAAAAACAAAATAAACAAAAAATGCACATGTTTGGTATTGCTGCATCTGTAAAAATCAAATCTATAAAAGTGTCACCCTAGTTAACCCCTTCAGTGAACGCCGAAAAAAAAAACAAAAAAAAAAAGTAGCAAATTATACTTTTTCCAAGCGGTATCATCATACCGCTTGGAAAAAGTGCAACAGCACGCGATCAAAAAGACGCATATAAACATGGTACCGCTGAAAACGTCATCTTGTCCTGCAAAAAACAAGCCACCACACAGCTCCATCAGCAGAAGAATAAAAAAGTTATAGCTCGCAGAATAAAGTGATGCAAAAATAATTATTTTTTCTGTAAAAGTTTTTATTGTGTAAAAAATACCAAAACATAAAAAAAGATATCAATAAGGTGTCACTGTAATCGTAGTTACCTGAAGAAATAATGTGCCTTACCAATTTTACCACACGTGGAATGGAGAAAAAAAACAAAAAAAATTCCTGAATTGCTGTTTTTTGTTCATTCTGCCTCCACAAAAATCAGAATAGAGAGCGATCAAAAAAGTCATGTGCCCGAAAATGGTACCAATAAAAATGTCAGCTCGTCCCACAAAAAACAAGCCTGCACATGACTGTCGGCCAAAATATAGAAAAATCATAGCTCTCAAAATACGGCATCAAAAATGTATTACAAAAAATTCTTACAAAAAAAAGCGTCTTTTAGTGTGTGACAGAAGCTCAACATGAAAAAGATATAAATCTGGTATCGCTGTAATCGCACCAACCCAAAGAATAAAGTCGCCTACTCACTAATACCACACGAGGAACGGCGTAAAAAATAAAACCAATTCTTCACCTTTTGTGGATTTGTTCATTCTGCCTCCCAAAGATCCGCAGTAAGGCGATCACAGTGGTTTACCCCCACATATGGGGTATCAGCGTACTCAGGACAAATTGCACAACAACTTTGGGGGTCTAATTTATCCTGTTATCCTTGCGATAATAAAAATTTGGGGGCAAAAATATAATTTTTGTGGAAAAAAATATAATTTTTTTATTTTCACGGTTCTACGTTATATACTTCTGTGAAGCACTTGGGGGTTCAAAGTGCTCACCACACATCTTGATAAGCTCCCCCCAATGGATATATCCATAGATATATCTATAGATATATCCATAGATATATCTATCTTTTGATAGATAGATAAATAATAGCAAGGCCGATGTTTATTAATGAACAATATTTTTTTTAATTGACACCTCTCCAATACTAAGCCAGCTTAATGTCATCTTACAATAGCAAGGTGACATTAAACCATAATTAACCCAACTTGCCACCACTACAGGGCAATGGGAAGAACCGGGCAAAGCTCTAGAATAGGCGCATGTAATAGATGCGCCTTTTCTGGGAAGCTGCGGGCTGCTGTTTTTAGGCTGTAGGGGGCCACGATCAATGGCCCCTTAACAGCCTGAGAATATCAGCCCTCAGTTGTGAGCTTTATTCAGGTTGGTTGTCAAAAATGGGGGGTCTCCATGCCGTTTTTTTTTTATATATACAGCGCAGGAGCGGCAGATGAACACTCCCATCCGCCGCTCCTGCTCTCACTGCAATTATCGGCTGTAGGTGTCAGATGATGGGAGCAGTAGTCCCATCATCTGACACCAGTGACCGGAGGTAAATTTCACACTTCCGATCACAGCTGCAGGATCCTGCTGTATTTTGACAGTGTCGGAACCGCGGCTCTCTGACTACAAAAACGCTGAAGAAAAAGGAAAAAAGTGACATGCTATTTGTCTAAAAATGCTGCAAAGCACAAAATCCTGATCACACAAAAAAAACAATCTGTGTGAATGAGATTTCTGAAATCTCATAGGCTTTGCTGCTAACGAAAAAGGCAGCTGAAAATTAGCACAAAAAACACTGCAAAAACGCCCCATGTGAACTTACCCTTAAACTACCTAGTGTGGAGTGGAGGTGGCAGTTGTTGGTAGAGGTATTTGGAGTGTTGATCTGTGACTGTTGCTTGGTGTTTCGGCTGTATGCAAAATTCTCATCCTCTCCTATTTGATGTTTCTTCCTTTTCTCCCTGGTGTTCCTGTCTGTTGTCTGTGAGTGCATATTTGCATGTTTGGTATTTTCATTTATAACTGTATATTCACACTTGTTAGTCCGGTTTGTGTATATAAATACATTATTACGCCCCACTTTCCTGGGTGGGGGAGAGGGAAAGGTATAGAACCGATTCAGAAGAACAGCAAGGTATATGGCCCCAGTGTCTTCACCATCAGAAATAATCAGGGGAGCAGGGATAGCTAGAGCACCCCTAACATTAGGGACAGGGAAGGAGCCACTGGCCTTGGGTATTCTGACAACAGAGTTGTGACAGTTAGAGTACTAATTATCCTTGAGATTTGGGATGTGGGAGTCAGTGGAATGTAAAAGATTGCGCACCCAAGATCAGAATTACTGTTACTGTGAACAGTTAAGCAAAATGAAAATGAAATAATCTCTAAAAGTCCTAAAGTTAAAGATGACACAATTACTTTGTATTTTAGGCAAAAAGCAAAAAAATATTTTTTTCATCTTTTACATTTTAAAAATTAATAAAAGAAAAATGGACCTATGCAAAAGTTTGGGCATCCTGCATGGTTATTACGAAGTAGCACCCCTCTTTGAAAGTATCACAGCTTATAAAAGCTTTTTGTAGCCAGACAAGAGTCTTTCAATTCTTGTTTGAAGGATTTTCATCCATTCTTCTTTGGAAAATTGTTCCAATTCTGTGAGATTCCTTGGTTGTCTTGTGGGTCGCCCTCCCAAGGCTGTGGGATACTCGGTACCGGGCCGGTCCTTCAGAGGGGAATGTCACAGCAGCGGTGACCCGGCGTGTGGCCCTGGGTGCCCATGTAAAAGGGGTAGAGTGGTGGATTAAAGTTTATGAGTGATTCGTGACGCCACCTGTGGTATTTGGCAATGAAGATGTTAAGCCGACGCTGCAGACAGAGCCTCTGGGACAGATGGTGTGGTGCAGCAATGATGGTGTAGCCCTCCACAGGCAGGGCTGTAGTCCCTGGGCAGTGTAGATCGGTGTTGGGGAAGAGGGTGCAGTGTCTGGCACAGAGATGTAGCAGTGCTGGAGAAGTTGCAGAAAGAAGGCAAGGACACAGCGGAATATAGTTTCTTTACCTTTACTTTGTAAGTGCACTCCAGGGTCCAGATTTCAGATGGCACAGGAGCTGATTAGCCTGGAAGCAACTCAGAAATCTCTCTATGCAGATAGGTTGTGTAGTCTCCTTCCTAGCGCTTACTTGAGGTACATCCAGTACTGTGTTACACTGAAGTTCCTCCTTCTTGCTCCCTCTCAGATCTACCTCGTATGGCAGACAGCTGTAGCCTTCTATCTCCTTTGGCTCACACGTCGCTGTTGTGCCTCCGAGTCTTAGAAGGGAAGAGAGCATTTACAGCTTCCTATTCCTCTGGTTTCTGTTGCAGGACCATTAGTATCCATACAACTGTGGAGACCAGGCTCCAGATCATGCGCTCCAGCTGGGAATGAGCCTCAACTCTGCTCAGTCCCCTAGCTTCTCTCTCCACATCTACACACTCCGCCCTTCTCACCGAACTGACTAATTTCCCTTCCTGGCCCTCAGAGAGCACTCCTCCCCCAATTCTGGTTCAGAGCTCCCTCTGCTGGCCCGGAGTGGGAACTGTGTTGCATGTTATGGTTAACTGCTAGAGAGACCCTTCATTGTTTTCAAGCCTGACATCACCCTCCCTGGAGGAAGGCAATGCCACTGTGGCGACCATACTCCCGGGGGCGCCACATTTGCATGTACTGCTATTTTGAGGTCTAGCCACAGATTTTCAATGATGTTCAGATCAAGGGACTGAGAGGCCATTGTAAAACCTTCACCTTCTGTCTTTTGAGGTAGTCTATTGTAGATTTTGAAGTGTGTTTTGGATTATTGGCCATTTGTAGAAGCCACCCTTTTTTCAAGTTCAGCTATCTTACAGATGGTGTTATATTTGCATCAAGAATTTGTTGAAATTTCATTGATTCCACTCTTCCCTATACCTGAGAAATATTCCCTGTGCCATTGTCTGCAACACAACCTCAAAGCATGATTGATGAACCCCCATGCTTAAAGATGTTCTTTTCCTGAAATTATGTGCCCTTTTTTCTCCACACATACCTTTGATCATTGTGGACAAAAAGTTCTATTTTAACCTCATCAGTCCACAGGACTTGTTTACAAAAAACTTCTGGCTTTTTTATGTGTGTGTATATATTGTCAAATTTAGTTTGTCACAGTTTTTCTCTTGTTAAGTCTAGTTGACATTTTAAAGAGATACTCTTGAAGGTTATAAGGGTCCTGTAGCTGAGTATCCATTATCATCTGTGCTGTGTATGTACCTGGAGAATCCCTTTAAAAACCCTGCATCCCAATACAAAATCTGTAACATGTCCTCAGCACCAACTATGTCCCATTTATAATAATAGTTTCTTATGTGAAACTCTCTTATGCGGTAGGACTCCGGCATAAATATTTCCTGAGCATCCCCTAAATCTTAGCCCCTGGCAAGCAGAATTACTGTACATATAGTAACACATTGGGTGTCCTTCTCAATGAACATTAAATACTTCAGTTTTATGGGCAGTAACAGTGGTAGATCTGTTTTTGTTCCTTGTAAGCACAAGGTTGTTACCTTTCATACATACTTTAAGTTCAAGTCTACAAACATCACAAAAATGCAACATTTGTGTTTAAGGGGGTAGGTGATGAAACGTCAATGCTCCAGTAGCTTTCCTTTCATCACTGGAGGTGGATGGTTATCTTGCCCTTATTATTGTAGATGATTGAACTATTTACATGCTTAACCTTTAAGATAACACAGGATTTATGGGCAGACCCACATATATGTCATCACTGCATGTGGCCGCTCGCTCGGTAGAACTGACCAAAGCAAATATACTAGCAGAATATTGCACCCGGATGCAGGCCCTTCATAAACATTTAGGGTTTTTACAAGAAAATTCATATCTTAGTTTAACAGGAAACACTCCCCAAAGAACAATCCATCAAAACACTAACACAAAAAGTACTTTTCAGCCAAAGCATTTTGTCTTCACACCATCAGATCTTCAAATATTGGGAAATTATCACCCAACCTATTCCCATATGTTAATAATCTTTAAAATAAAGCCCCTTCACAATCTGACTTTTATAAATGCCCTATTAATTTTTTAACAGAGAGGTTGAAGAAAGCCAGCCTAAATAATGGTTAAATCATTATTTTATTACCTTGGAACAGAAGTATTCCAAAAAAGAACCATTTAGGTCACTATATTATGTTTAAATGATCCATAAATGTCGATATTATCTTACAGAGTACAAGCAAATGTTTCCTGGCAAACACGTAAAACAGCTACAGCAATGGATTCTGATTATCCCAAGTTATTTGCAGCTGATAAATTAAAAAACAAGTGACAGATGTTCAGTTTATAAGGAAAAGTCCGCCATGGTTCATGACTTTAAATCATTTCTAACGTCTATGTATTTATGTAAATTCATAACATGTTTTACTGCACCACTTTAGAACATAGTAGTGGAAGAGACAGCTGCTAAACATAGCGCATCAACAAGAGTTGCGCTGTGTACGGGAAGAGGGAAAAATGTTTCTAATTCTCCAATCTACACTGTATTTACAAACAAAATGTGGTAGATCAGCTCACTCAGCGGTACATGGAGGTATAAAACAGGAACAAAATCTTCTCTTGGTTTATTTGACAGATGGCATAAACCAACATGAAGGGAAAAATAAATACAGCCTTTTGGGGCAAAATAGGAAAACAAAGAAAACAAAATGCTGCAAAACAGTCCATACAATTGCGGGGAGCTGCCCACTCTGGAGCAACACAGGTTCTGTCTTTCCTCTTCAAGACACAAACCACTGGAGATCCTCTCTCCAGCCCTACTGAACAACGACTGCCTCTGGAGGCCAGCTACATAAGCCCCAGACCACACCATGGGGTGGACATAAGGTGGACATCCTCACACCCACTCTATGGATATCAACATAAATGCCAGCTCATTACACAAACTAGTTAACCCCTCACAAAACTAGTGTGCTGGAGGAAAAACTCTGGGTTTTATATCACTGACGCCATTAAGCACAGTGAAACATATCACCTCTCTAGCACTTTACCAATGACTTTGTCCCAAAACAATGACCAAAAAAGCATGTAAAAACCTAATTTCAATTTCAGGGAGGGAAACCGCTGTGGGTGAACAAGAATATATCCAAATCCTCCGTTATGAAAAAAGAAAAGAAAAAAAAAAGTAAAAATTTGATTACCCTGTTAAAAATGAATAAATGTAAAAAAAATTGAAGAACACACATATTTTGTGTCAACGTCTTCAGAAAAGTTTGATCTATCAAAATATAAAATTAATTACCCCGATCTGTAAAAACTGTAAAGAAGACAAAAATCAAAATTGTGGGTTTTTGTTTGCCACAACTCCACAAAAAAATGCAATTAGTAGTGATCAAAGAATCGTGTCTCCCCCAAAGAAAGTATTAATAAGAACATTAAGTTCCTAATCAAAGAACAAACTCTCATAAAACTTCAATGGACAGGAAAAAAATACAGGTTACAGGTATTGAAAAACACTGACATAAGCAAAATTTTTGCTTTTTTACGCATTTCTGAATTTTTTTCACCACTTAAATAAATAAAAATGCAAGTTTGGCAATGTTGTAATAATACTGACCTGGAGAATCAAATTGCCAATCATTTTAACTGCAGAATGAACACCGAAAAAACAAAACTCCCAAAAATAATTGTGGAATTGAGTTTTCTTCTCAATTTCAGTTCACTTGAATTTTTTTCCCATTTTCCAGTAAGCTATATAATAAATTAGGTAGTGTTATTTAAAATGCAACTAGTCCCACATAGTACAAGCCCTCATATGGCTTGGTCAGCGGGAAAATAAAAAAGTAATGGCTCTTGGAAGAAGGGGAGGAAAAATGAAAGGGCAAAATTGCTCAGTTCTTATGCTAGTTTCACACTAGCGCTAGGAGGCGCAGCGCACAGCCGCCGTGCCCCCTCCGGTCAGCTCCTCCTGTGGGTGCATGACACTGCATGCGACCTGCGTACCCTATCGTTAGCACTGGGTACCAAGGCCGTGCGCTGGTATGATTTTGATGGTTCATGTGCCCTTTTGATGGTGCACCGAGCGCACCAAAACGCAACACAGTGCATTTGGCGCACATCAGCACACCGTCAAAAGGGTGCATGCGCTGTCAAAATCATACCAGCGCATGGCCTGTGTACCCAACGCTAACAATAGGGTACACAGGTCGCATGCAGCATCATGCACCCATAGGAGGAGCTGACCGGAGGGGGCGTGGCAGGGGCAGAGCTGCACGGCAGCCATGCGCTGTGCCTCCTAACGCTAGTGTGAAACTAGCCTTAAAAGGTTGTCTGATCTTAACCCCTTAGTGACTCAGCCATTTTGCAGGTTAATGACCGGGCCAATTTTTACAATTCTGACCACTGTCACTTTATGAGGTTATAACTTTGGAACGCTTTAATAGATCCTGCTGATTCTGAGACTGTTTATTCGTGACATATTGTACTTCATGTCAGTGGTAAAATTTCTTCAATATGACTTGCATTTATTTATGAAAAAAATGGAAATATGGTGAAAATTGTGAAAATTTTGCAATTTTCAAACTTTAAATTTTTATGCCCTTAAATCAGAGAGATATGTCACACAAATTTCTTATTAAATAACAATTCACACATGTCTACTTTACAGCAGCACTATTTTGGAAGCAAAATTTTCTTTTGTTAGGAATTTATAAGGGTTAAAAGTTGACCAGCGATTTCTCATTTTCACAACAAAATTTTCAAAACCCTTTTATTTTTAGGGACCACATCATATTTTAAGTCATTTTGAGGGGTGTACATGACAGAAAATACCACAAATTGACAACATTCTAAAAATTGGACCCCTCAAGGTGCTCAATACCACATTCAAGAAGTTTATTAACCCTTTAAGTGCTTCACAGGAACTGAAGCAATGTGGAAGGAAAAAATTAACATTTAACTTTTTTTTGCAAAAATTTTACTTCAGAACCAATTTTTTTTATTTTCACAAGTGTTAAAAAAGAAAATAAACCACAAAATTTGTTGTTCAATTTCTCCTGAATACACTGATACCCCATATGTGGGGGTAGAACACTTTTTGGGTGCACGGCAGAGGTCGCAAGGGAAGGAGCGCCGTTTACTTTTTCAACGCTGAATTGGCTGCAATTTAGATCGGGCGCCATATTGCGTTGGAAGAGCCCCTGATGTGCCTAAACAGTGGAAACCCTCAACAAGTGACCCCAGTTTGGAAACTATGCCCCTTAAGGAACTTATCTAGATGTGTGGTGAGCACTTTGAATCTCCAAGTGCTTCACAGAAGTTTATAACGTAGAGTCGTGAAAATAAAAAAATCATTTTTTTCCTCAAAAATGAATTTTTAGCCCGCTATTTTTTATTTTCACAAGGCTAACAGGAGAAATTGGACTACAAAAGTTGTTGTGCAATTTGTCCTGAGTACGCTGATACCCTATATGTAGGGGGGAATCACTGTTTGGGCACATGGGAGAGTTCAGAAGGGAAGGAGTGCCATTTTGGAATGCAAACTTTGATGGATTGTTCTGCGGGCGTCATGTTGCGTTTGCAGAGCCCCTGATCTGCCTAAACAGTAGAAACCCCGCACAAGTGAACCCATTTTGGAAACTAGACCCCCGAAGGAGCTTATTTAGATGTGTGGTGAGCACTTTGAACCCCAAAGTGCTTCACAGAAGTTTATAATGAAGATGTCAAAATAAAGAACCTTTTTTTTCCACAAAAGTGATTTTTTTTAGTCCCAATTTTTTATTTTCCCAATGGTAACATGAGAAATTAGACCCCCAAAGTTGGTAAATAGTGGAAACCCCTCAATTCTAGCTTCAACCCTAACCCCAACACACCCCTAACCCTAATGCCAACCCTAACCCTAAGGCTAATCCCTAACCTTATTCCTAACCTTAATCCCAACCCTAACCCTAATCCTAACCCTAATTCCAACCCGAACCCTAACCCTAATTCCAAACCTAATTCTATCCCTAACCCTAATTCTAACCCTAACCCTAATGGAAAAATGAAAAAAAATATATTTTCTTTATTTCATTTTATTTACCTAACTAAGGGGGTGATAAACGGGGGGTTATTTACAATTTTTTTTAATTTAGATCACTATTTCTCTCTCTTCTGATGTGCGATCACATCAGAGAGAGAAATTACATGCAAAATTGAGGCTTTTTTTGCGGTCGCTGTTATATGGTTAATAACGGCAAATGCAAAAGCGGGGTCGGTAAAAACTGACCCGAATCATGTTCTCTGGGATCTCGGCTACTCCCAGCAGCCGAGACCCGGAGAAAATCCGACTCTAGGGGGCGCTATTCACTTTTTCCACAGTGCCGTTAAGTAAGTACCCTTAACTACCGCCGTTAAAAGGCGTATCGGTAGTCATTAAAGGGTTAAAGGGAATCTGTCATTAACTGTTTGTGTTTTAAACTACTCCCAGTGTCCTATTCAAAATTATTCACACCCAACGCATTGTGATCGATTGCCATGATTGGACTGACGTCACGGCAACAAGCTCTGAAATCCCACGTCTTTGCACTGCCCATCAGCTGCCTGGCATGCGCACGGGCGCTCCGAAGCATGCACACACGTGAAAAGAAGCTGGATGGGTGTGAATAATTTTGAACAGTACCTTGACTGACAAAGACTGAAGTGGTGAAAAGTGCCACGGCTATGACAGAAACTAAAGGTATGTGATGCAATCTACTAATGATATAAAGTGTTTATACACATATGTACTGGGAGGCTTTCTTTCAGAAAACAATGTTTCACATTGCATCACTAACAGCACACTGGGGGGCAGTTTAAAACAGTAAAAAGACATGACACATTCCCTTTAAGATGGGACAACCTTTTAACAAATGTGCAATTTTGCCCTTACCTCTTCTTCCAAGCTGACAAAGCCATATGAAGAATGAAAAGTGTGAATAGTTGCACTTTTAAATGACACCATCCATTTTATAACATAGCTCATTTTCTTAGAGAAAACAATGTTAGTGTTTCTCATTGCATCTCTAACATGCTGAGGGCTGCTTAAAACACAAAAAGGGCATGACAGGTTCCCTTTAAGTTTCAACTACACAGTTACTGCTGTGAAGATTCTCTGTTGCCAGCGCTGATCATATGAACGCAATTATGCAATATGCATACTCATGGCCACATTCTGATTCTTCGGGCATAGCCTTGATCAATGCAAGTGAATTAAGTGAGGCCGGAAACAGTCTAGTCTATATGTGGTCGGGATTGTGCATATTGCATTCTTGCGGTTACATGACCACAGCACCAGAGAATCCACACAGCAGGCAGTGCGCACAATGTGAGGATTCACAAGTCTGCAATCACATAAAGTGACTGCAGACTTGTAGCTTAAGTTCAGACAAGACCTTCAATCAGGACTGGGTGAAAAATTCAGAAACAGTCCACACCATTTTATTATATTTTTCCTCTCATTGTTCTACTCCTGGTTTTGGCTTACAAATACTGATGAAAAATAATGACAAAATATTGAATGTGTGATTGAGGCCTCAGGCTATGTTCCCAATTTGACTTTCTGATGCTGCAGAATTTTGGCACATGTTATCTAAAATAAGATACTTGCGTTTTATTTATTGCGTTTTTATTGCAGTTTTGGCGCTGGGTTTTTGTCTCTCGTCAGTGTGTCATGCTTTAAATAAAGCTGCTTTGGTTTTTATGCTTCCTGGAAATTGGCTTTGGCAAATCTTTATTGCACCAAAAAGAGTCCAGAAATATGAGACTCAAATAAATTTATTGAATAATTGAGTGTCACTCCTTGAAAAAGCCACAGTGGGCGAAACGTACGTTGGAGGGAGCTTGGATACATTGAGCCACTTATTACAGGTATATTTGATTTGGGTTTATATTACTATTATGCACTTTTTACAGTAGTTGGTTTTTCAGCTTACATAATGCACTTTATTGGTATTACTACCCTTATCATTTTCTGTATGATTATTTATCTTTTGTGGTCACTGTGTTTATTATATATGTATTTTTGTGATTACACATTATGTATTTTATTATGTTGTTTTGGTTCTGTTTATACTTGTAATTATTCAATAAATTTATTTGAGTCTCATATTTCTGGACACTTTTTGGTGTATTCATTTTTGAGTAGGTTAATGTATGTATCATGAATATCCATATACGACTTATTATCTAGTGAATTTTTTCATTTTCACTCTGTTGGCTTAAATCTTTATTGCTATACATTGCTCAAAAAAATAAAGAGAACACTAAAATATCACATCCTAAATATCACTGAATGAACTTTTCCATTCCAAATCTTTATTCATTACATAGTGGAATGCGTTGAGAACAATAGAACATAAAATTGATCAATGTAAATCAAAATGAATATCTAATGGAGGTCTGGATTTGGAATGATACTCAAAATCAAAGTGGAAAATCAAATTACAGGCTGATCCAACTTCAGTGGAAATGCCTCAAGACTAAAGTTGAGCGAAACGGGTCGGTCATATTCAAAAGTCGGTGACTTTCGCTGAAGTCGGGTTTCATGAAACGAAACCCGACCATAGCGTGAGGTCGGCCACAAGGTCGGCGACCAGAGCGCCAAAGTCACGTTTCAAAAGATGCTTCCAGTGCCCTTTTTCAGCCAATGATGGAGGATGCACACTGTGGGCAACGCGATGACATAGGCATCGGTCACCACCATCTTTGAGAAGGGCATGCAAGTGATTGGCTGGCTTTGTGTGGCATCACAGGGGCTATAAAAGAGCGTGAACGCCGACCACCATCTTACTTATGCCGATCTTAGCATAGGGAGAGCTGCTGCTGCTACTGATTCTGTAGGGAGAGCGTTAGGCAGGGAAGAAGAACAAAAAACTGCTTCTGCTGTTAGCGATTTCCACTTACAACACAACACTTTGTGTGCAGTGACAGGGGAGGCTCTATTTTTGTGCATCAGCTCTGTTGGTTATTAGGCTGCCTTATAAGGCTCCCTGATAGCTGCATTGCTGTTTGCACACTGCTGTGCAAACTGCTTTTTTACCAAGCGTTCATTTTTCCACCCTTTTGTGTGTGCAGCAGTCCTGCTTATTAGGCTGTCTGCATCCATACTTGGACTGAAAGCATCATTTTCAGCGTCCTCAAATCTCTAGTGAGATCCAAATTCTCACCAATCCTATAGACACCATCCACCTTTTCATACACCATCCAATTTCAGCCTGTTACATTGAGGTGTAATCTCTCCTGGGCCTGAGACAATAGTTCAGCGTCCTCAAATCTATAGTGAGATTCAAATTCTCACCAATCCTATAGACACCCTCCACCTTGTCATACACTATCCAATTTCAGCCTGTTACATTGAGGTGTAATCTCTCCTGGGCCTAAGACTATAGTTCAGCGTCCTCAAATCTATAGTGAGATTCAAATTCTCACCAATCCTATAGACACCCTCCACCTTGTCATACACGATCCAATTTCAGCCTGTTACATTGAGGTGTAATCTCTCCTGGGCCTGAGACAATAGTTCATCTTCCTCAAATCTATAGTGAGATTAAAATTCTCACCAATCCTATAGACACCATCCACCTTGTCATACACCATCCAATTTCAGCCTGTTACATTGAGGTGTACTCTCTCCTTGGCCTGAGACAATAGTTCAGCGTCCTCAAATCTATAGTGAGATTCAAATTCTCACCAATCCTATAGACACCCTCCACCTTGTCATACACCATCCAATTTCAGCCTGTTACATTGAGGTGTAATCTCTCCTGGGCCTGAGACAATAGTTCAGCATCCTCAAATCTATAGTGAGATTCAAATTCTCACCAATAGTAGATACACCTTCTACCTTGTTAAACAGTACCATATAGCTGGTGTTATTTTGGGTACATTTTCACAAAAATGAGGAAGTATGGTGGAAGACGCCATGGAAGTGGGCGGGGGTTGCCAGCTGGTCCCGATGGTGGTGGTGGTGGTGCTGCATCTGTTGGTAGTGGTAAAAGCACAATAGAACCTAAGGCAAGAGGTGTTGAGCCTGCATCATCATCTGGCTCCACAAGGCCTCAAAGGTGCTCTTTTCTGGGAGTAGGTAAACCACTTTTAAAACCGGAGCTTCAGGAACAAGTTTTGGCTTACATTGCTGACACAGCCTCCAGCTCTCTCGCCTCCTCTTCTGAAGTTTCAAAAAATAAAAGCACTGAGTCGTCAATGGAGGCTCCTGGTCAGGAACAACACCTTTCCTTGTGTCCTTCACCCCTACCAAAAGTGAAGGATGTGGCAGGCAACACTACCGATTACTCCATGGAGCTCTTTTCACATACCATGCCTGGGTTAGCAAGTCAAATCATGAATTCCCCAGTCCAAGATGAATCTGACATGGAGTGCACTGATGCACAGCCACTGCTAAATTTTTCTGCTGGTACATTCACTCAGAGCACTACATTGTCCTCACAGTGTACTGAGGCAGAATCAGACCCTGATGAAACTCAGGTGCCCCTTCCAGCATAGTATACCACCTTACACGGTGACACAGAGGAAGGTGCACATGAAATTGAAGAGGAGGTGATGGATGACCCAGTTATTGACACAGATTGGCATCCATTGGGGGAAGAGGGTGCCACTGCCAATAGCTCAGAAGAGGAGGAGAATCCGCAGCAGGCAATGACATCGCAACAACTGTTTTCTGGCATGACCGTAGCAGTCCAAAAACGTGTTACAAAAACCAAAAGAGTTGCAGGACAGCTTGGCAAGACGGTCAAATTAGCACAGCGTGCAAGGTCTCAAAATGTCTTCCATAGTAGGAAGAGTGCAGTGTGGCACTTTTTTTAACAAAATCCTAATGATCAGGCAAAAGTTATCTGTAAGAAGTGCACAAAGACCTTTAGCTGAGGGAAAAATCTGAGTAATTTGAATATCAGTTGCATGCTTAGAAATTTAACCACCATGCACTTGCAAGCGTGGACGGACTACCAAACCTCACATACCACATGTGGACCTGCTCCGAATGAAGGTAGTCAGCAACGCTACATCGCTTCCCCCACTGTAAGCCGACCGGTTGGCACACCACCAGCAGCAAATGTCGAGGTGTCGTCGCAAGGGCAAAGCAGTCATGGAATCACAATGTTATTGCTACGAAAGACTGAATCTAGGCCATCAGCAACACCACCAACACCATCACCATCACCAACCCTCTCTCAGTCCGCCATGTCCACCGCTAGTTCCACCATATGCAGCTCTCAAGTCCAGCTCACCCTACCAGAGACTCTGAATAGGACAAGAAAGTACTCATCCTCTCATCCGCGTACACTGGCTTTGAACGCCCACATTGCCAAACTAATCTTGTTAGAGATGATGCCCTACCGGTTGGTTGAAAGCAAAGCTTTCCGCGAGCTCATGGCCTATGCAGTGCCACGCTATGACCTACCCAGTCGCGAAAAGCCATCCCAGCCCTCCACGTGCATGTGAAAGACCGCATTATCCATGCACTCAAGCAATCAGTGAGTGGAAAGGTGCACCTCACAACAGATGCATGGTCCAGTAGGCATGGCCAGGGCCGTTACGTGTCCATCACTGTGCACTGGGCTAATGTGGTGGATGCAGGGTCCACAGGGGACAGCGGCGGTGGGACAGTGCTGCCTAGCCCACGGTATAGGAAACAGTTGGCTGTAGGCGTTCGACCCGTCCAGAAGCGAAAGCTCATCCACAGAGTGCAGTCGCACGAGCACTCCATCCGCAGCTGCCAGTGATGCACACAACTTGTCCCACAATCGAACAGCTAGTGGTAAGCGTCAGCATTCTGTGTTGAAGATTATGTGTTTGCGTGACAACAGACACACCGCGGATGTACTGGCCGACTACTTGCAGCGACAAACTGAGTCAGGACTGGGCAGTCTACATCTTGAGGCAGGCAAGGTAGTTAGTGATAATGGCCGGAATTTTGTGGCAGCCATAGCCCTTTCAAAACTCGGACACATACCTTGCCTGGCTCACACCTTGAACCTGGTGGTGCAGTGCTTCCTCAATAATTATCCGGAGTTAACACCCCTGCTCCATAAGGTGCGAAGATTGTGCTCGCACATTTGCTGGTCGCCCGTACACTCCAGTCGTATGCAGAAGTTGCAGCGATTGCTCCACCTTCCCAAGCACCGCCTAATTATCGACGTTCCAACAAGGTGGAACTCCACCTTGCACATGGTTCAGAGGCTGTGCGAACAGAGGCAGGCTGTAATTCATTTGTGGGAGGATACACGGGCAAGCAGTTTGCAGGCAGACATGGAGTTGTCTGGTGTGCAGTGGTCAAAGCTGAAAGACCTCTGTAAAGTCCTTCAGTGTTTTGAGGAATGCACACGGCTGGTAAGCGCAGACGACGCCATCATAAGCATGAGCATCCCACTTATGCGTCTGCTCATGCAAACTTTGATGCACATTAAGGAGCAGGCGTCTGCAGCCGAGGAGGAAGAGGAGGAGGGAAGCCTTGATGACAGTCAGCCATTGTCTGCTCAGGGAAGTCTCGTGGACGAGGTGGAGGAAGAAGAGGAAGAGGAGGAGGAGGAGGATGGGGATGATTATTTTGGGGAGGAGGATGCTTCTCAGGGAGAGAGAAAAAATGTTGACGTGGCAAGGTCAGGTACAGGGTTTGTGCGTTACTGGAGGGATGTTGATTTGCCAGAAAGTGCTTCTCCACCCAGCACTCGCAGTGCATGGACCCCCGCTTTGCCAAAATGATGAACGATGACGACTACTGGTTGGCCAGCATCCTGGATCCACGCTATAAAGGCAAATTCCAAAACATCATGCTACAGGAGAACCTAGAGCTAATATTGGCTAACAAACAAGCAACTCTGTATGCCCTCTGCCTAAACAGTCCAAGTGCAGAGAGATGGAAGATAGGGTCGACGAGGAGTCCAGACTAGTACAGGGATTCCCTAGTGAGGAGACTTACTTAATTGTTTTCAATGTTGGGACAGCTATTTTTGGGGAGCACTATACTCTGGAGAATGATATATGAGGCCCACCATACACTGGAGCGTTCCAAAGGTGGACATCTGACACTGGAGCAGCATTTACAGGGCCCACTATGCACTGGAGCATTAGAAATGGGGCCCATTATATATGGAGCATTATTTGGGCCCATAACACAGTGGAGCTTCATCCATGGGGACCAACACATACTGTAGCATTATGTGGAGCTCATCATGCACTGTTTCAAACATTATATGGGACCAATGATTCTGTATGGAGAAATATATGGGCCTCATTACTCTGTATGGCGCACTATGCAGTGGCCATAATACTGTATGGAGTAATATACTGTCCGTTTTTGGAGCTATTGGAGAATTTAAAATGGATATCAGTCATGAGATGTAAGAAGTGAAGTATTTTTTATTGTTCTATACTGCTAATTCTTTGCCGTATCAGAGGATCATGAATTGTGGCATGTGTTAAAAGAGCCCAGTGACACTCTTTGGCCCTGGACCCATGAAAATCTGGAGCCAGTCCTACCCCCTCACAACTTTAGCCAAATAACCCCCAGTTTTCAATGCCTAACTATTATTATAAAGTAAATTAAGGTTGACAAGCATAACTAATAAGAATTGATGTTTTTGGCATTAAAATGGGCACTGTAGGTGTGTTTCCTGTCCTCCACTCCCTGCCGACCTTGGTTCCCCATTGACTTGCATTGGGTTTCGAGTTTCAGTCGGCCTTCGACTTTTCACGATAATCGGCCGATTTCATTCCACCCGAATTTTGAGAAAGTCGGGTTTCACGAAACCCAACTCGACCCGAAAAAAGGCAAAGTCGCTCATCTCAACTCAAGACAAGGAAATGATGCTCAGTAGTCTGTGTAGGCCTCCACTTGCCTGTATGACCTCCCTACAATACCTGGGCATGCTCCTGATGAGGCAGTGGATGTTCTCCTGAGGGATCTACTTCCAGACCTGGATTAAAACATCAGTCAACTCCTGGATAGTCTGTGGTGCAACGTGGCATTTGTGGATGGAACGAGACATGGTGTCCCAGATGTCCTTGATTGGATTCAGGTCTGGGGAATGGCCAGGCCAGTCCATAGCATCAATGCCTTCATCATGTTTGTAATTGCTGACACCCTTAGTCACATGAGGCCTAGCAACGTCATGCATGAGAAGGAACCCAGGGCCCACTGCACCTGCATATTTGTCTCACAATGGGGATCTCATCCCAGTACCTAGTGGCAATCAGGATATCTCTGGCTAGCACATGGAGGGCTGTGCGGCCCTCCAAAGAAATGCCTCCCCACACCATTATTGACCCACTATCAAACTGGTCATGCTGGAGGATGTTGTAGGCAGCAGAACGTTCTCCACAACGTCTCCAGACTCTGTCACATGTGCTCAGTATGAACCTGCTCTCATTCATGAAAAGCATAGGGAGCCAATATCAAATCTGCCAATCTTGGTGTTCTCTTGCAAATGTCAATCTCCCTGCACAGTGATGAGCTGTAAGCACAACACCCACTTGTGGACATTGGGCTCTCATACTACCCTCATGGAGCCTGTTTCTGACAGTTTGAGCAGACACATGGATGTTAGTGGCCTGCTGCAGGTCATTTTGCCAGGCTCTGGCACTGCTCCTCCTGTTTCTCCTTGTACTGAGGAGGAGGTAGCTGTCTTGCTGCTGGGTTGATGTCCTCCTAAAGTCACCTCAATGTCTATGGCTGTAATGGCCTCTCTCCTGGTATTTTCTCCATGCTCTGGACATTGTGCAGACAGACACAGCTACACTTCTTGCTACAGCTTGCATTGATGTGCCATCCTGGATGAGCTGTACTACCTGAGCAACTTCTTTGGGTTTGTAGAAACCATCTCACACTACTGTATAGTACCTCTAGGGTTGAGAGCAATGACAAAATGCAAAAGTGAACAAAATAACAGCCAAAAATGTTGTGAACAGAGAAATAGACTGTGGTCACCCCCTGCAGAACCACTCCTTTTTAGGGGTAGTCTTGCTAATTTCCTATCATTTCTACCTGTTGTCTGTTCCATTTGCACAACAGCAGGAGAAATTGATTCATAACATAGCTAAAAAGCTGTTTGATTATTTTCATATAATTTCCATGTATTTTGGTATTTTGATAATGAAAAAAATATTGAAAAAAATCCTAAACAGCAGGACTTGCCACAAACCCATAGGTCTTTCTGCAAATTCTGGTGTCAATCATTGGCAGGCTGCTTATTTTCTTTCCCCATTATCAATAGGAACTGCGTGATTGGTTGTTGGCAGTCAGGTGGTTAGTGACATAATGAAAGGTCCTTATGCTTTCAAAAACTTGCATTGGAACTTCATTCATCAACCGTGTTTCCCCAATTTAGCGTCATGGCTTTGCGAAAGTGTATTAATTTGCATGACCATTTGTTTCATTTGTAGTGAATATACAGTGTTGAATCAACAGATGAATATTACAAACTTTTGTGAAAAAAGTATACTTCGCATACTTCGGACTAAAACTTGGAGCTCAAGATAAAGTTTGGGTGCCTCATAAAGTGTGCAAACGGTGTGTTGAGGACCTCCGAAATTCGTTCAAGAGTAAGAAAAAAGATTTCCGTTAAGGGATTCCTATGGTATGGCGAGAGAAAAAGAACCATAGTGATGAGTGTTACTTTTGTTCATGCAATGTGAAAGGGTATAATTCCAAATGGAAGCATTCCATTTCATACCCTAATCTTCACTCAGCAATTCTTCCCATCCCCCACGGCACAGATATACCAGTACCCAAGGCCCCTGCTACCTTGGAAGCGATAACTAGCTCCGATGAAGGTGGAATCATACCTGAACCAGATGATGAATCAAGTTCTGACTTTGGAGATGATACAAGACCAACATTTTTTCCCAGGAGGAGATGAAATATTTAGTAAGAGACTTGAAATTGGTTCTTCATAAACTTAAATATGAAGACCACGATTGGTAAGGGTGTGGGGATTTGAAGGTCTTGTGCATGATGTTCGTGCAACAAGCTGGGTATATTAGATACCCTTGTTTTCTGTTTTTGTGGGTCAGTCGAGACCAATAAAATCACTGGACCAATAAGAGTTGGCAGCCGAGTGCTGGCAGTGCTTACAGTCGGTGAGAAATATGTCCTCCGAGAAACTTTGGTACCTCCCTATAAAGTTCTTCTACCACCTCTACACATAAAATTGGGTTTGATAAAGCAATTCGTAAAATAACTTCCAAGAGCTGGGGAATGCTTCAAATACTTGGTCACCAAATTTCCAAGCCTCTCAGAGGCAAAATTGAAGGAAGGTGTGTTTGCTGAACCAGACATTAGAAGGCTTATTATCATTATTATTTATTTATATAGCACCATTGATCACTTACAGTAAACAAACTAATAATGACAGACTGATACAGAGGGGAGAGGACCCTGCCCTTTCGGGCTTACATTCTACAGAATGTTGGGGAAGGAGACAGTAAAGGCCCCCGTTACACATAACGATGTCCCAGCAATCCCACCAACGATGCGACATGGTGGGATCGCTGGGACATCGTTAGGCTGATCGCTGTGAGCTGTCACAAGACAGCCCCTCCAGCAATCAGGACCAGCGACGCTGGTTTCTAATGTAAACATCGGGTAACCAGGAGCCGCGGCTCCTGGATACCCGCTGTTTACCTTGGAAACCAGCGTGTACGCCGGTTTCCAAAGGTAAACAGCAGGTATCCAGGAGCTGCGGCTCCTGGATACCCGATGTTTACTTTAGAAACCAGCATCCAGCGTCGCTGATCGCTGGTCTCTCGCTGCCACGCGCAACGATGCGTGCTGGCCAGCGGGAGACCAGCGATCGAAAAACGGTCCAGGCCGATCGAGCACAATCAGTGATACCCGGCAGGGGGGCCAGTCGCTGATCCCCGTCACACACAGCGATCTCGCTGGTGAGATCGCTGTGGCGTCACAAAATCAGCGATCCCGCTAGCGAGATCGCTGTGTGTGACGGGGGCCTTAAGTCGGGGGTTGCAGCAGCTTCGGCATTGGTTGAGGTGGTAGCTCCGGCAGTGGTGAGGAGGCAGCGGGGTCATTGCAGTCTGCAAGCTGTCCTGAAGAGATGGGTTTTCAGGTTCCATCTGAAGGATCCGAATGTGGTTGATAGTCGGACCTGCTGGGGCAAAAAATTCCAGAGGATGGGAGATATTTGGGAGGAGTCTTGGAGGTGGTTGGGTGAGGATCGAATAAGTGTGGAGGAGAGAAGGAGGTCTTGGGAGGACCGGAGATTACGTGAGGGAAGATCAGGGGCGGGCTGGGCCGGGTGGCAGGGAGGCAAATGCCCCCCGGGCCACTCACCCAGCAGCTCTGCAGGGCCGGCCTCCTGATGGCTGCACACAGCAAAATGCATGTGGCCATGTCTGCTGTGCTGCACAGTACTGTCTGTGTGATGCGGATGGCAGCAGGGTTTGTGTCTAGAAGATCGGAGTTGATTTCTTCATGAATGTCACTGGAAGGGGCGGGGCCTCCTTCAGTCCAGTGACGATCCAATAGCAGGAAGTGAAGCTGTGTTTTGGCAAGGCTGCTGGAGAAGGAAACTGAGGGGCTGCAGCATGGAGCCCTGTGAGGAGAGGACTGAGGTGCTGCAAATGGGAGTGAGGACGCAGGACTTGGTGTGAGGACCCTGAGGATGTATTTTGGAAAGGGGTTGATGCTACTTGAGTGGACCTGCAAAGGGAAGATTGTGATGAGGTGCTGTGTGGGGAATGGGGGGGATGATGAGGGGCTTTGTGGGGAGAAGGGAGGGTGATAAGCTGTGTGTGCTGAGAAGGGATGACGAGGGGCTGTAGGGAGAAGGGGGATGATGAGGGGTTGTGGGGAGAAGGGATGATGAGGGGCTGTGGTGAGATAAGGGGCTGTGGGCAGATGAGGGGCTGTGGCAAGATGATAAGGGGCTGTGGGGAGAAGGGGGATGATAAGAGGCTGTGGGGAGAAGGGATAATTAGGGGCTGTGGTGAGATAAGGAGCTGTGGGGTGAAGGGATGATTAGGGGCTGTGGTGAGATGAGGGGCTGTGGGGTGAATGTGAGATGATAAGGGGCTGTGGCAAGATGATAAGGGGCTGTGTGGAGAAGGGGAGATGATAAGGGGCTGTGGGGAAAAGGGGGGATGATGAGGGGCTGTGGGGAGAAGGAGGGATGATGAGGGGCATGGGGGGATGATGAGGTACTGTGTGAGGAATGGTGGGGATGAGGGCCTTCATAATGTGTGTGTATATATATATATATATATATATATATATATATATATGCACACACACACAGTGGGGGAAAAAGTATTTAGTCAGCCACCAATTGTGCAAGTTCTCTCACTTAAAAGACGAGAGGCTTGTAATTGACATCATAGGTAGACCACAAGTGTGAGAGTCAAAATGAGGAGACAAATCCAGAAAATCATCTTGTCTGATTTGGCAAGATTTATTTTGCAAATTATCGTGGAAAATAAGTATTTGTTCATTAATAGAAGTTCATCTCAATATTTTGTTATATATCCTTTGTTGGCAATGACAAACGAATTATCTAAGTCTTCACAAGGTTGGCACACACTGTTGGTGGTATGCATTCCTCCATGCAGATCTCCTCTAGAGCTGTGATATTTTGGGCCTGTCCCTGGGCAACACAGACTTTCAAATCCTCACAAAGGTTTTCTATGGGGTTGAGATCTGGAGACTGGCTAGGCCACTACAGGACCTTCATATGCTTCTTACGAAGCAACTCCTTTGTTGCCCTGGGGGTGTGTTTGGGATCATTATCATGCTGAAAGACCCATCCATGTTTCATCTTCAATGCCCTTGCTGATGGGAGGAGGTTTGCACTCAAAATCTCACAATACATGGCCCCATTCATTCTTTCATCTACATGGATCAGTCGTCCTGGTCCCTTTGCAGAGAAACAGCCCCAAAGCATGATGTTGCCATCCCCGTGCTTCACAGTAGGTATGGTGTTGTTCTTGGGATGTAACTCAGCAGTCTGTCTCCTCCAAACACGACGAGTTTTGTTTCTACCAAACAATTCTACTTTGGTCTCATCAGACCATATGACATTCTCAGAATACTGTTCTGGATAATCCATATTCTCTCTAGCAAACTTCAGACGGGCCCGGACATGTACTGGCAGGGGGACACGTTTTCAACTGCAGGATCTGAGTCCCAGGCGGCATAGTGTGTTACTGATGGTAGCCTTTGCTATGGTGGTCCCAGCTCTGTGCAGGTCATTCACTGGATCCCCCCGTGTGGTTCTGGCATTTTTGCTCACTGTTCTTGTGATCAATTTGACCCCACGGGTTGAGATCTTGTGTGGAGCCCCAGATCGAGGGAGATTATCAGTGGTCTTGTATGTCTTCCATTTTCTTACTAATGCTCCCACAGTTGATTTCATGACAACAAGCTGTTTGCCTATTGCAGATTCAGTCTTCCCAGCCTGGTGCAGGGCTACAATTTTGTTTCTGGTGTCCTTCGACAGCTCTTTGGTCTTCCCTATAGTGGAGTTTGGAGTGTGACTGTTTGAGGTTGTGGACAGGTATCTTTTATACTGACAAGTTCAAACTGGTGCCACTACTACAGGTAATGAGAGGAGGACAGAGGAGCTTCTTAAAGAAGAAGTTACAGGTCTGTGAGAGCCAGAAATCTTGCATGTTTTTATTTGGAAAATAAATCTGCTAAATCAGACAAGGTGATTTTCTGGATTTGTTTTCTCATTTTGACTCTCATAGTTGTGGTCTACCTATGATGTCAATTACAGGCCTCTCATCTTTTTAAGTGGGAGAACTTGCACAATTGGTGGCTGACTAAATACTTTTTTTCCCCACTGTATAATACGTACAGGACAGTGTGAGGACCTTCATACTATATATAGGGGGCAGTGGGGACAGATATTGTATATAGGGGCTATGTAGCCATTTTACTATATATAGGGAGATCTGGGGTCCTCAATGTATTATAAAGGGCTTTGGGGACCATCATATTGTTTACTGAGGGCTGTAGGACTATCATTCTGTATATACAGAGCTGTGTGGGTACTCAGAGGACATTATTTGTTATAAAAGGGGACATTATTAGTTTTGCTAGAGATACTCAGGTCCCATTATTTATTTTTGTTGGGGGGGCATTATTAACTTTAAGTGGACACTCAAGGGTATTTGTTGCTGGAAGGGGGCACTTGGGACATTATATAGAATACAGGCCTTTGAACAGTAGGGGCATTAATACTTTCTATGAGACACTTTCATTTTTTGGGGAGGGAGTAATCCTAATAATGGCACAATTTTTTAAATATTGGGGTCAGTGCTCCACACCGCAAGTGCACGCTGAGTGGGGAGTTTTTGTAGGTTGGAAATAGATGGCGACATCGCTTTAAATGTGTTTTTGTTGTAATCTGTGCAGACAAGCTGTTGCTGGAGAAGTGGTAATGGATGTCTGGGCCAGATGGAAAAGACTGGAAAAGTGAACAACCTGAATCAGAAAGAACGTCATGTGTAAGTTAAACTGTACTGTAATCACGTGTATGTTCTGTGGGACTGGTATCTACCAATATACGGTTACTGTAAGGCTGTGTTCACACACAGCAGTTTTTAGCAGTATTTATAGCGGTTTTTCCAATAAAACCGCTAAAAATAAGCTTCCCATTCATTTCTATGTATTTTGCACTTTTTGTGCATATTGATGCCTTTTTTACGGCGAAAAAAACGCATCGCGGTAAAAACCGCAGCATGCTCATTAATTTCGCGGCTTTTTCCACATTTCTGGCTATTTCTATGCGTTTTGAAATCACGCGAAAAAATGAATAAAAACCGCGTGATTTGAGCAGAAATGTGCAGAAAAAAACGTGCGGTTTCTGGGAAGGGAGTCAGGTTTTTCAGCAGAAATTTTTTGCTACGTGTGCACTTAGCCTTAGGTGGTAATATTGCTCTTTTTAGTAGTGTTTTTATTTTTTTATTTAGTAACAGGTTAATGTGTTTCAGTCATTATGTAGTAGAAGGTGTATGGTGGTGTCATTGGTCTTTGTATAGAGTGTCTTGTTATGTAGAGGTAATGGTCATATTATTATGTATTCTCTGTGTAGTGGTGATGGTAGTGGACATTGTGCAGCCGTATTGTCTGGTCTTTTGTAGTAGTCATTTTGATAATATTGGTCTTTGCATTGTGTGTTGTTGGCTAGCAACAGTGATACAGTGATATACTGTAATTACATATGTACAGATGTTATTTTATATGGATATAGGGGGGTCATATGGGGAAACAGGCACATTGGGGCTTGGACCCCTGGTCTTTTAGGACCCTAGCAACGCCCCTGTATACTGTGTGTTTACATGTCTGTGTTTCTGGCGTTGTATGTTTGAAGGTAAGCTCAGTTATGGTACCATATCTAAACAGTAAGCTTGGTTCTGGTACTGTATCGATGTAGTAATCTAGATTCTGGTACCATATGTATGCCGTAAGCTTGGTATTGTTCCCGTATTTATGTAGTAGACTTAGTAATCTCGGTTCAGCTCCCATATCTCTGGAGTAAGCTCTGTTCTGCTCCCATATCTCTGTAGTAAACTCTGTTCTGCTCCCATATCTCTGTAGTAAGCTCATTTCTGCTCCCATATCTCTCTAGTAAGCTCGGTTCTGCTCCCATAGCTCTGTAGTAAGCTCAGTTCTACTTGCTTATCTCTGTAGTAAGCTCGTTTCAGTTCCCTTATCTACGTAGTATTCTTGGTTCCGTTCTTGTGTCTATGTAGTTAGCTTGCTTCTGTTACAGTATCTATGTAGGCAGTAAGCTTGGTTCTACTCCCATATCTATGCAGCAAGCTTTGTTCTGTTCCAATATCTAGGTACCAGCCAGTCTTTAAAGCTTGTCATCGCTGCTGCTTTAATGCAGCGGCCAGAAATAAGCAGGGCAGAGGTGGGCCACCACAATTCAAGGGCCACTGCCTTGTGATTGCCCCCCAGGCTGAAAAGTGCCAGCCAGCCCCTGGGGAAGATATTGGGAGATTAGTTCAGAGACATATGGAGACAGGTTATAGATGGCCTTATAGGTCATTATTATTAATCTGAACTGGATATGCTGAGGGAATGGGAGCCAGTGAAGAGATTTGCAGAGGGTAGAAGTGGAGAAGTAGCGAGGAGAGAGATGAGTCGGCAGCAGAGTTAAGGATGGACTGGAAAGGTGCAAGGGTGTTAGCAGGGAGGCAACAAAAAAGGATGCTGCAGTAGTTGAGGTGGGAGATGATGAGGGCATGCACAAGCATTTTAGCAGATTGAGGGTTGAGGGAAGGACGGATACTGGAAAATATTTTTGAGCTGGAGGCAACAGGAGGTCGAAAGAGCTTAGAGGTGCGGTTTGAAGGACAGGGCAGAGTGAAGGGTTACTCTGAGTCAGCGGACTTATTGCCCTCTACTCCTCTTGGTCAGACCTCATCTGGAATACTGTGTCCAGTTTTGGGCGCCACATTTTAAAAAAGACATCAACAAACTGGAGCAAGTTCAGAAAAGAACGACCAGAATGGTGACCGGTCTGCAAACCCTGTCTTATGAGGAAAGGTTGCAGGATTTGGGAATGTTTAGCTTGCAAAAGAGAAGACTGAGAGGAGACTTAATAACTGTCTACAAATATCTCAAGGGCTGTCACATTGCAGAAGGATCATCTTTATTCTCATTTGCACAAGGAAAGACTAGAAGCAATGGGATGAAACTGAATGGGAGGAGACACAGAGATATTAGAAAAAAACTTTTTGACAGTTAGAGTGATCAATGAGTGGAACAGGCTGCCATGAGAAGTGGTGAGTTCTCCTTCACTAGAAGTCTTCAAACAGAGGCTGGACAGACATATGTCTGGGATGATTTAGCGAATCCTGCTTTGAGCAGGGGGTTGGACCAGATGGCCCAGGAGGTCCCTTCCAACTACGATTCTATGATTCTATGACTTCTGTTAAGGGTTTAAGCGTGATGTTGTTAATTGTGATAGATAGGTCAGGTAAGGAAGATCTGTGAGATGGGATAAAGATGATGAGCTCAGATTTGTCCACATTGGATTTAAGAAAGCGAGAGGAGAAGAAGGAGGATATGGCTGATAGACACTCTAGAATTCTGGACAGCAGAGAGTTGACATCTGGGCCAGAGAGGTAGATCTGAGCGTCATCAGCATAAGGGTGGTACTGGAATCCATGGGACTTTATGAGTTGTCCCAGGCCAAGTGTATAGATTGAGAAGAGTAGGGGTCCTAGAACAGAGCCTAGAGGGACTCCAACAGAGAGAAGCATATAGCTGATAGTTAGTCAATATCATGATGGATCCTCAAAAAGGAGAGTAGATTGCATTTAAAGAGGTGATAGAGAAATTTTCAGGCAATTAAAAAGGTCCTGACTACAAAAAGATTGTTGGACAAATGCTGAAAGTATTTCAAGTTTTAGGTTGACTGATGAGTTTGAAAGTGCATTTCCTTCATTCCCACCTTGACTACTTTCCTGACAATTTTGGAGCTGTGAGTGAAGAGCAAGGTGATCGATTCCACCAGGACATTAACCCCTTCACCCCCAAGGGTGGTTTGCACGTTCATGACCGGGCCAATTTTTACAATTCTGACTACTGTACCTTTATGAGGTCATAACTCTGGAACGCTTCCATTGATCCCGGTGATTCTGACATTGTTTTCTCGTGACATATTGTACTTCATGTTAGTGGTAAAATTTCATTCAAATAACTTGCATTTATTTGTGAAAAAAATGGAAATTTGGCAAAAATTTTGAAAATTTCGCAATTTTCCAACTTTGAATTTTTATGCCCTTAAATCACAGAGATACGGCACACAAAAAACTTGATAAGTAACATTTCCCACATGTTTACTTTACATCAGCACAATTTTGGAACCAAATTTTTTTTTGTTAGGAAGTTATAAGGGTTAAAAGTTGACCAGCGATTTCTCATTTTTACAACACCATTTTATTTTTAGGACCACATCCCATTTGAAGCCACTTTGAGGGGCCTATATGATAGAAAATACCCAAAAGTGACACCATTCTAAAAACTGAACCCCTTAAGGTGCTCAAAACCACATTCAAGAAGTTTATTAACCCATTAGGTGCGTCACAGGAATTTTTTTGAATATTTAAAAAGAAATGAACATCTAACTTTTTTTCACAAAAAAAATACTTCAGGTTCAATTTTTTTTATTTTACCAAGGGTAACAGGAGAAATTGGACTGCAAAAGTTATTGTGCAATTTGTCCTGAGTACTCTGATACCTGATTTGTGGGGGGGAACGACTGTTTCGGCGCATGGCAGAGCTCAGAAAGGAAGGAGCGCCGTTTGACTTTTTCAATGCAAAATTGGCTGGAATTCAGATCGGACGCCATGTCACGTTTGGAGAGTCCCTAATGTACCTAAACAGTGGAAACCCCCTACAAGTGACACCATTTTGGAAACTAGACCCCCCAAGGAACTTATCTAGATATGTGGTGAGAACTTTGAACCCACAAGGGCTTTACAGAAGTTTATAACGTACAGCGGTACAATTAAAAAATCATATTTTTTCCACAAAAATGATCTTTTCACCCCAATTTTTATTTTCCCAAGGGTAACAGGACCCTAAAAGTTATTGTGAAATTTGTCCTGAGTACGCTGATACCCCACATGTGGGGGTAAACCACTATTTGGGCGCATGGCAGAGCTCGGAAGGGAAGCAATGCCATTTGACGTTTTTGGCTGGAATTGAGATCGGACACCATGTCGCGTTTGGAAAATCCCTGATGTACCAAAACAGTGGAAACCCCCCACAAATGACACCATTTTGGAAACTAGACCCCCTAAGGAACTTATCTAGATGTGTGGTGAGAACTTTGAACCCCCATGGGCTTCACAGAAGTTTATAACATACAGCCATACAATTAAAAAATCATATTTTTTCCACAAAAATGATCTTTTCACCCTCAATTCTTATTTTTCCAAGGGTAACAGGACCCTAAAAGTTATTGTGCAATTTGTCCTGAGTACGCTGATACCCCACATGTGGGGGTAAACCACTATTTGGGCGCATGGCAGAGCTCGGAAGGGAAGCAGCGCCATTTGACGTTTTTGGCTGGAATTGAGATCGGACACCATGTCGCGTTTGGAAAACCCCTGATGTACCAAAACAGTGGAAATCCCCCACAAATGACACCATTTTGGAAACTAGACCCCCTAAGGAACTTTTCTAGATGTGTGGTGAGAACTTTGAACCCCCATGGGCTTCACAGAAGTTTATAACATAAAGCCATACAATTAAAAAATCATATTTTTTCCACAAAAATGATCTTTTCACCCTCAATTCTTATTTTTCCAAGGGTAACAGGACCGTAAAAGTTATTGTGCAATTTGTTCTGAGTACGCTGATACCCCACATGTGGGGGTAAACCACTATTTGGGCGCAGGGCAGAGCTCGGAAGGGAAGCAGCGCCATTTGACGTTTTTGGCTGGAATTGAGATCGGACACCATGTCGCGTTTGGAAAACCCCTGATGTACCAAAACAGTGGAAACCCCCCACAAATGACACCATTTTGGAAACTAGACCACCTAAGGAACTTATCTAGATGTGTGGTGAGCACTTTGACCCCCCCAGTGCTTCACAGAAGTTTATAATGCCCGGGCGTGAAAATAAATAATTCGTATTTTTTCCACAAACATGATCTTTTAGTCACCATTTTTTTATTTTCCCAAGGGTACCAGGAGAAATTGGACCCCAAAAGTTGTTGTCCAATTTGTCCTGAGTATGCTGATACCCCATATGTGGGAGAAAACTACTGTATGGGCACACGTCGGGGCTCGGAAGGGAAGTAGTGACGTTTTGGAATGCAGACTTTGATGGAATGGTCTGCGGGTGTCATGTTGCCTTTGGAGAGCCCCTAATGTACCTAAACAGTGGAAACCCCCCACAAATGACACCATTTTGTAAACTAGACCCCCCAAGGAACTTATCTAGATGTGTGGTGAGCACTTTGAACCCCCCAGTGCTTCACAGAAGTTTATAACGCCCGGGCGTGAAAATAAAAAATTCGTATTTTTTCCACAAACATGATCTTTTAGTCACCATTTTTTTATTTTCCCAAGGGTACCAGGAGAAATTGGACCGCAAAAGTTGTTGTCCAATTTGTCCTGAGTATGCTGATACCCCATATGTGGGTGAAAACTACTGTATGGGCACACGTCGGGGCTCGGAAGGGAAGTAGTGACGTTTTGGTATGCAGACTTTGATGGAATGGTCTGCGAGTGTCATGTTGCCTTTGGAGAGCCCCTAATGTACCTAAACAGTGGAAACCCCCCCACAAATGACACCATTTTGAAAACTAGACCCACTAAGGAACTTATCTAGATGTGTGGTGAGCACTTTGAACCCCCAAGGGCTTCACAGAAGTTTATAATGCCAGGGCATGAAAATAAAAAAATCGTATTTTTTCCAGAAACATGATCCCCAATTTTTTCATTTTCCCAAGGGTAACAGGAGAAATTGGACCCCAAAAGTTGTCCAATTTGGCCTGAGTATGCTGACACCCCATATGTGGGAGAAAACTACTGTATGGACACACGTCGGGGCTCGGAAGGGAAGCAGTGACGTTTTGGAATGCAGACTTTGATGGAATGGTCTGCGGGTGTCATGTGAGTTTGGAGAGCCACTGATGTACCTAAACTATTGAAACTCCCCACAAGTGACCCCATTTTGGACACTAGACCCCCCACGGAACTTATCTAGATGTGTGGTGAGCACTTTGAACCCCCAAGTGCTTCACAAAAGTTTATAACACTCGGACGTGAAAATAAAAAAATCATTTTTTTCCACAAAAATGATATTTTTGCCCCCAATTTTTTATTTTCCTAAGGGTAACAGGAGAAATTGGACCCCAAAAATTGTTTTGCAATTTGTCCTGAGTAGGCTGATATCCTACATGTGGGGGTAAAACACTGTTTGGGCGCATGGCAGAGCTTGGAAGGGAAGGAGCACCATTTGACTTTTTCAACTCAGAATTGGCTGGAATTGAGATCAGACGCCATGTTGCATTTGGAGAGCCCCTGATGTGCCCAAACAGTGGAAACCCCCAATTATAATTCCAACCCTAACCCCAACACACCCCTAACCCTAATCTGAGCCCTAACCCTAGCCCTAACCCTAGCCCTAGCCCTAACCCTAGCCCTAACCCTAGCCCTAACCCTAACCCTAGCCCTAACCCTAACCCTAACCCTAGCCCTAACCCTAGCCCTAACCCTAGCCCTAACCCTAGCCCTAACCCTAAGGCTGTATGCACACGCTGCGGATTTTGCTGCGGTTCCGCAGCGGTTTTGGCTGCTGCGGACCCCAGTACCATGATTCCCTATGGGAATCAAAAACCGCAGTGCAGACGGTGCGGAATTTTCCGCGCGGATTATCTGCGGTTTTCAATCCGCAGAAAGAATTGACATGTCAATTCTTTCTGCGGATTCTCCTGCGGTTTGCCATCTCCTCTAATGAGGAGATGAAAAACTGCAGGACAAAATCGCAGAGCAATCTGCAGGTAAAACCGCAGGTCTTTTGACCTGCGGTTTCACCTTCGGATTTTACAAAATCCGCGCGGATGAATCCGCACCTAATCCGCAGCGTGTGCACACAGCCTTACCCTAACGGGAAAATGGAGATAAATACTGTTTTTTTAGTTTTATTATTTTTCCCTAACTAAAGGGGTGATAACGGGGGGTTTGACTTACTATTTATGGCGGTTTTTATGTTTGGCAGCTGTCACACGCTAAAAGACGCTTTTTATTGTAAAATAGTTTTTGCATCACCACATTTTGAGAGCTATAATTTTTCCGTATTTTGACCCACTGAGTCATGTGAGGTCTTATTTTTTGCGGGACGAGTTGACGTTTTTATTGGTACCATTTTCGGGCACGTGACATTTTTTGATCGCTTTTTATTCCTTTTTATTCCTATTTTTGGGACGCAGAATGAACAAAAACCAGCGTTTCATGAATTTCTTTTGGGGGGGTGCGTTTACACCATTCCGCGTGCGGTAAAATTGATAAAGCGGTTTTATTCTTCGGGTCAGTACGGTTACAGCGATACCTCATATAGGTCGTTTTTTTATGTTTTTGTCGGTTTTATGCAATGAAAACTATTTTATATAAAAAATAATTATTTTTGCATCGCTTTATTCTGTGAGCTATAACTTTTTTATTTTTTCGCTGTTGATGCTGTGTGGTGGCTCGTTTTTTGCGGGACAAGATGACGTTTTCAGTGGTACCATGGATATTTATATGCGTCTTTTTGATCGCGCGTTATTACACTTTTTGTTTGGCGGTATGATAATAAATCATTATTTTTTGCTTCGTTTTTTATTTTTATTTTTTAAGGGGTTCGCTAAAAGGGTTAACTAATGGGACAGTTTTATAGGGCGGGTCATTACGGACGCGGCGATACCTAAAATGTGTATTTTTATTGTTTTTTTTTTTATTATTTTCAAAAAATGAATTTATTGGGGAATATTTTTTTTTTACTAATTTATTTGGCGATTTTTTTAAATTTATTTTTACATTTTTTTTTTAATTTTTTTTTTACTTTATTACATAGTCCCAGGTGGGACATCACTGTCCTGTGACAGATCGCTGATCTGTCACATCACAGATCACTGTGACAGATCAGCAATCTGTCACAGGCATTGAAGAAAACTTCCTCTTGCCTGCGCTTTGCAGGCACTGAGGAAGCCAGCTTCCTCAGGTCCCCGAAGGCCCCCGTCGCCATCTTGGATTCGGGGGCCTGGAGGATAGGAGCCCCCCGCAGCAGCGCTGCACATTGCGCTGCCGTGGGGGGCTCAGGGAAGCACGGAGGGAGCCCCCTCCCTGCCGATGCTTCCTTTTAACTCCCGGTACACCGCGATCATGTTTGATCGCGGTGTGCAAGGGGTTAACGTGTCGGGGGCGGTCCGTGACCGCCCCTGACACATAGTGCCGGGTGTCAGCTGTGATAATCAGCTGACACCCGGCCGCGATCAGCGGCGCTCACCACGTGGGCGCCGCTGATCGCGGTAGACGTACTATCCCGTCCACGGTCATACGGGCCCGGGTACCATGGACGGGATAGTACGTTGGATGTCAGGAAGGGGTTAAAGAGATGGAAAAAAGATAAAAGGGAAAATGGAGCATTACACGATGATGGCAGACTACTGTTGGATGCTCAAAACAAATGGACGTAACAACTTATATAAAAAAAGAAAGTCTGTATCCAAACATCTACCACAAAAAATAACAGTCTACATGTCCTGACACTGAATGGCTGACCTTTTGAAACTGCAAAGCAACGAAAAAAAAAACCACACTGGATATGGACCTTACTTTCAAAATGAAAATCATCAAATTATTATCAGGAAATTTGCTATGTGAGTATATGGCATATGGTTGGCAATACAGTTTAAACGGCTAATCGCTAATGTTCCTCCAAATCTCCCTGTTACACATGAACACATAGCTTGAAAAAGTCAGGCGTGCATGGGTTCTGAGTAGGGTAAGGTCAGTCTGCTGCTGAGCGACACCTCTAATAATAGTTGATCTCCCTTATGAACAGAAAGATCAGGCATGTTAACTTTCAAGATACACTCTTGCTTAAAGGGAATCTGTAAGGTGATTCATATTGCCCATTTTTCAGGCAGCATGCATCACCTGACTGGTTCCCTAAGCATCACAGATTGGAATGTTGATATTTGCAATAAGAGAGCCTATCAAAAAAACAAACATTCTTTAAACAGGCCAGGAATGAGGGGACATAAGGGAGCTGTTTGACAGGACTTACCACCCTATGTGATATGTTATTTTCTTCTTGTCTAATAATTGTGTTTTATTTCAAGGTTTGATGAGAAACCAGACAAAATGGAAGGGAACATATTGTTTTTCACATCACTGCAACTATTCAGGTGTAGTCATGTCTGTTTCACTCTCCAAACTGCCCAATTTCTAGGAAACTAAAGTGAAAATTCATTATAAAGAAACGTCTGTTGCTCAGAGAACTCGGCTATTAGATCAATACTGTGTGGACCTAGTGTACGTCATGGAGTTGGCTCAATTACATATACAGCTTTGAAGTAAAAGTAGAGCTAGACATTTACAACTTCATGGGATAAAATCCTGGATATAAATAAAGCAAGTACTTTGTATTATTACAAAGAATCAGTTTTACTAAGGGTCAAAACAGCTTACAGCAAGAAAACATACTTTTTTCATACTATGAAAGACCACTTGCGTTATTGATATATTGACTCTTCCAACAAACTCCACCCAAAAAAAGTGTTAAAAACCTTTTTCATTTTTGTACACCTCAAAAAACTCCTCCATCAAACTTCACGAAAACATAGCTGCCTAACTCTGCACCACAACAGATTCACATGAGCTTAACCCACAACACCGTGTTCCCACGATGAGCTTTTGGTGCATTTTTCACGCTGCATATCTTTGCTGCATCAAAAGTAGAGATAGGATTTATACATATCTCATTCCACTGTGGTTATTTTTACTCAAATAACTGCGGTGAGTGTTTCAAATCCCATAGAGTCACGTTAACTGTGGAAATCTCATAGGTAAAAAATGCAATGAAAATCATTTTTGAACTGAAATGAGCTCACTAAAATATTTTTTCCCCCGTGAGTCTCCTCTTGGTACATTTACATTTGTGAGTAGCACCTGGAATGTCTCTCTTAAGTATCCAACAGTAAAAAAAATGAAAAAAAAAACACTGGACATGGATTGCACAAGGAAAATGACAAATAAAAAATCATAACTAAATACTGGAAATAAAAAAGGGGGAAGCAGGTACGGATAATCTAAAATACCTTTATTGTAAGTAGATTGGTAAAAAATTGTCAATATGTGCAAGAGTGCCCGCACAAATAAATAGTGGAATAAAAGAAACAGTTAAAAGAGAAACACTCTGATGTATAATATACAATTAGTACAAATGAAATGGGGACCACATATTAGTATTAAGGTGCAGACTATGTTGGGCATAGTGTTTTATACTGTAATTCTACAATTATATGCCTGCCCTAGTAACTCCTTTTTTGGTTACTCTTTTAATATCTTGTAGTGTTTGTTTTGTTATTATTTACGGGCTCTACCCATACAATAGTTGTCCCCTCTTGGTAAAATTTACTCTTCAGGTGTATAGATTTCCCTCACACGTTAACACTAATATTTGGTCCCTGTTTCGTTTGTATTTAGCTGTGTCTTTATTTAACATACAACTATATGATTAGCAATGGACTAGCGTCTTATAGATGCCTCCTCATTACTAATCCGTGGGCTTGATGTCACCTGACAATACAAAGGTGACATCAACCCCACAAATATGAACCCCACTTGCCATCACTACAGGGCAAGTGGGAAGAGCCGGACTAAGCGCCAGAATTAGTGCAGCTAATCCCTGTACCTTTTCTGGGTGGCTATGGGCTGCCATTTTTAGGGGGAGGCAATATCCATGGCCCCTTACCAGCCTGAGAATACCAGCCCCCAGCTGTCTGCTTTAGCAAGGCTGGTTGTCAAAAATGGGGGGACATCATGCTATTTTTTTAAATTATTTATTTAAACAATTAAAAAATACGGCTGTGAGTTTTGCCTAGCTGGTTATAAAAAATACAGGAGAAGGTTTTTATTTTTCAATTATTTACAGTGTAGGAGCAGCTATGAAGTCTGGCATTACACTACTGTAGAATACATTGCATAGCACTCGGCCCAGTGTTGCGTAAGTTCACACTGGGCGTTTTGCTGCATTTTTATGCTAATTTTCAGCTACTTTTTACAGTATCAGCAAGCCTATGAGATTTCAGAAATCTCATGCACACACATTGTTTTTTTTTGTCATCAGGATTTTGTGCTTTGCAGCGTTTTTTTTTTTACATAGAGCATGTCACTTTCAGCTTTTTTTCAGCGCTTTTGCAGTGCTTTAGATGTCAGGCTGCATGATGCATCAGCTGCTTTTTCTGGGGCAGCTGAGAGCTGATGTTTTTAGCCTGTAGCCAGTATCCATGGCCCCTTCTTTGACTATTAATATCAGCCCGCAGCTGTCTGCATAGCCTTTGCTGGTTGCTAATTATAGAGGGACCCTACGTCATTTTTTTAGGGTCCACCATTTTATTAGCCAGTAAAGGCTAAGTATACAGCTGTGAGTTGATATTAATAGCCTTGGAAGCTCCATGGGTATTACTCCCTTTCCAGGCTAAACATCGGCCCCCAGCCGTTGACTTTCACTCTGCTGCTTATGAAAATTACGCTGGAGCCCACGCCATTTTTTTCAGAAAAATGATATTTTATTAAATACATGTACACAATTTTAAAAAAAATACTTGTGTTACCGATCACAAATCAGAATGTACCATATTCATACCGAATTTATGTTTGGCGATCGTTTTCGCAACATATTCGCTCATCTTTAGTTACAAGTAAGCTGAGCAGCAGTACTCAATGTCAAGCAACAGCCGCAAAAGCAATCAAAATGTTAGGGTGGCTAAAAAGAGAGATAAAATCCTGTGATTCCAATGTATTGTTACCCTTTTATAAATTGCTTGTGAGGCCACATCTAGAATATTGGATCCAGTTTTGGGCCCCACGAATATGGACATTCAGAAATTAGAGTCAGTTCAAAGGTGGGCAACTAGATTATTACAATGGATGGAAGGCTTCTCATATGATGACAGGTTGGAAAAGTAGGGCTTGTTTAGCTTTGAAAAAAAGACGCCTCCGAGGGGGATCTCATTTACATGTATAAATAAAATATATGTGTGGGCAGTACAAACGACTGGTGCATTACCTATTCCTTCCAAGGAGGATACTAAGGACCAGGGAGCGGAAGAAAGGAGATTCCAACAGCTAAATAGGAAAGGTTTCTTTACAGTTAGAGCAGTCAGAATGTGGAATGCCCTACCACAAGAGGTAGTAATGGCAGACACTATAATACATAACATTGTGGGTTATAGTTAATTTAGTGACAAAAAAGCAATTGGTGAAGAAAGGTTGAACTTGATGGACCTAGGTCTTTTTTCATCCTATGTAACTATGTAAATGATTACCATATGTATCAGTTATAAGATCTAACCAGAGAGATCCACTTCAGCAATTATATGCAAATGAACTGGAAGTGCTCTTGGCAGGACAGAACACTTGCACTCACAGCTCTCAGCTCCCTTCTCAGCCAAAGTTAGTCTGAGAATAGAGATGGGGCTGAGGCAGTACAGCAATAGAGCGGCATCTTTGTTCTATAAAGGTATGGATTCTCTGGAGATCTTATAACCTAGACAGATGTTTACCTTTAAAATATAACAGGGTACCATGTAAAATAATAACACAATATACTCACCAGGCGAACTGATGCCATACCAGTAATGCCGCACAACATTATTATGTTATGTGAGCATTGCAGCCTATCTATGGCAAGCTGAAACCAGGAACTTTGACTTGTAGAGAGAGCTGCATATCTGGTTCAAAATTATGTATTCAGAGTCCTGGCAGAATTTCCCATGTCAGTCTGCATTCCTGCTTTATAGTAACACATCAAAAGTCTGTTGTATTCTGGAGCCAATGTCAAAACATTCATTATAAAGGTAGAATATGCAAATAGCCTCATCAGAGAGGAAGATGACTAGAACTCTAGTGCCACCTAATGGAAGTAGCAATGCCAAAAGTCAATACTGAGCCTTTAATGCGCCTTGCAAGGCTTAAAAGTCTCATCACATTGGCTGTCACTCTCTTAAAGTAAAAACGTTACCAATTGAATCCCTATCAGACGCCTCTCACCTAGCCAAATCAGATCTCACACTTTGCACTGATGAAAGGCACCACCCCGAAACATAGTGTCTGGAAATTGCGGTTCTGATTTGGCTTTCTTCTAAGTCATGTGACAAGGATCGTTAAAGGTAAAAGGTCAATATTGACTTTTATGATTGCTACTTCCAATAGGTGGCACTAGAGTTATAGTCTTCTTCCTGTCTGAATAAGCAATTTGTGTGATGTCACGTGTGACTGGATACACCGCCTCCAGCAGGGCGAATTTAAACAGAAATAAGGGAAACACTGGGGAAACCGTTACAATGGCGGGCCATGCGATAGGGAACGGGGACATGGAGACCTCCTGCACTCCCCTTAGTCAGTGTCCCTACACTCCTGACGATCCCTAGGCAGGTTCCGCACCTGGTGACGAGCTGGATACATCAAATTCCTAGCTTACCATGCACCTATCCCTTTCTAGTGAATTGGACGGTGCAGAAACTAATCCCACCACTGCACAATACACACAAGGAAAGTCACAAACAGGGAAAAACACCACTTAGCTTTGCTCTGTTGCTATTGCTCCCAGCAACAGAGTACAACACCAAAGTTCAGCTTCGCCCCTGAAGCTCAACACCTGAATTCAGCTTCCGCCTGAAGCTATTACACCAGAGCTCCCCTGAGCTGCCAGGAACTCCTCTCTGTAGTTCCTTCCTTCACCAGACTTGTTTGGAAATGAGCAATATCACCAACAGCGAGTGAGACCACCTGCTACTCCTTTATAGGTAGCAGCCAGGGAATCACACCTGCTTCATTATCACGTGCAATAACACTAGCGGCCACCGGGGGCAACTAAACTAAAGTAACCAGAGTGCAATGACCCTAACGGCCACCGGGGGCAAAACTACAACTAAAACAACCACAGTGTAATGACCCTAATGGCCACCGGGGGCAAAACTAACTTTAAGCAAACAGCTTAAAGAAAAAAAAGGTTACTTGTGCAAAATCTGTCATAATCCAACCTGGATCATGACAATTTGCATATTTATTTTTCCAGAGGAGCATTGCAAGGCTTAAAAGTCTCCTCACATTGGCATGCCAGGCTTGGCATTTTACTCTCCACAAGGAGAACTGTTATGCCTTGGATTATAATAAAAGTAGGCAATTCATGTGACTATGTGACTATATCAGGAAAAAGTTTCATAGTGACATTTTCTCAAAAAACTGAAGCAGAAGACTATATATACAGAAAGGGAAACAGGTTTAAAAATTAGAGATACATTTCACTTTGGAAGTTTGGAAAATATCATGGTTTCCCAACATCATTTATATTAATACTTCAAAGACTCATGTGTCGTCTGCTGCACGTAACAGGAAACATTGTTTTAATGTGGTGAGAGCAGATTAAATATGTCATCAAAAAGTATCTTAACATAAGGTAATATTTTGTGGCCACTTTCATCATTCAACAATTTCCTTGGACAAGAATTGATTCCACAGGAGCTATGATCTACCTTGTGCAACTATGCGGACATTTTTTACATTACCTAACTAGTCAACTTTTGTCTTGCTATTCAGATGTGCTACTAAGAACTGTGAGGAGGAAACATATTAGTATTAACAATTTAAACAGAAAGGGAACACTGGTAAACTAAGTACAATAAAAAATAAAGTGGTTTTACTGGGAAAGTAAATGCATTCCATGTGAAAGATCTTTGAAAGACAATAAACTTTTCAAATACAATTCATTTTCAAAATTGCATTATTTTTTATTACAAGCTGCTAATGGTACAATTTGTCCAGCAAAAGTCATGTTCTGCTATGATCGAGTATGCGCAGATCTTTTTTCTGTATTAGGCTGGTTTCACATTTGCGTTTTTTTTCGCGGTAATTTAGCGCTAAATAGCGCATGCGTTTTTTTTCCCTATACTTTGCATGGGATGCGCTTATGTGCGCATACACATGCGTTTGTACGCGTTTTACCGCGCATGCGTTTTTTTGCGGTATGCGCTCGGGCGCACAAAATGCAACTTGTTGCATTTTTTGTGCGTCCGATTTGCCTCAAAAAAACGCATGCGCGCAATGCGTTTTTTTACAGCAAGACACCCAATATAAGTCTATGGGTGCACATATGTGCGCATTGGCATGCTTATGTATGCGTTTTTTTGCACATGCGTTTTTTTTTGTTAACCATGGAATTTAGGGGTTTGGGTTAGAGTTAGGGTTAGTTAAGGGGGTTTAGGGTTAGGGTTAGGGTTAGGGTCAGGGTTAGGGTTAAGTATGGTTTGGTTAAGGGTTAGGGTCAGGGTTAGGGTTAGGGTTAGGGTTAGGGTCAGGGTTAGGGTCAGGGTTAGGGTTAAGTATGGTTTGGTTAAGGGTTAGGGTCAGGGTTAGGGTTAGGGTTAGGGTCAGGGTTAGGGTTAGGGTCAGGGTTAGGGTTAGGGTTAGGTATGGTTTGGTTAAGGGTTAGGGTCAGGGTTAGGGTTAAGTATGGTTTGGTTAAGGGTTAGGGTCAGGGTTAGGGTTAGGGTTAGGGTCAGGGTTAGGGTTAAGTATGGTTTGGTTAAGGGTTAGGGTCAGGGTTAGGGTTAGGGTCAGGGTTAGGGTTAGGGTCAGGGTTAGGGTTAGGGTTAAGTATGGTTTGGTTAAGGGTTAGGGTCAGGGTTAGGGTTAGGGTTAGGGTCAGGGTTAGGGTCAGGGTTAGGGTTAAGTATGGTTTGGTTAAGGGTTAGGGTCAGGGTTAGGGTTAGGGTCAGGGTTAGGGTTAGGGTCAGGGTTAGGGTTAGGGTTAAGTATGGTTTGGTTAAGGGTTAGGGTCAGGGTTAGGGTTAGGGTCAGGGTTAGGGTTAGGGTTAAGTATGGTTTGGTTAAGGGTTAGGGTCAGGGTTAGGGTTAGGGTTAGGGTCAGGGTTAGGGTCAGGGTTAGGGTTAAGTATGGTTTGGTTAAGGGTTAGGGTCAGGGTTAGGGTTAGGGTCAGGGTTAGGGTTAGGGTCAGGGTTAGGGTTAGGGTTAAGTATGGTTTGGTTAAGGGTTAGGGTCAGGGTTAGGGTCAGGGTTAGGGTCAGGGTTAGGGTTAAGTATGGTTTGGTTAAGGGTTAGGGTCAGGGTTAGGGTTAGGGTCAGGGTTAGGGTTAGGGTCAGGGTTAGGGTTAGGGTTAAGGTCAGGGTTAGGGTTAAGGTTAGTTAGGGTTTGGGTTAGGGTTAAGTATGGTTTGGTTAAGGGTTAGGGTCAGGGTTAGGGTTAAGTATGGTTTGGTTAAGGGTTAGGGTTAGGGTCAGGGTTAGGGTTAGGGTTAGGGTTAGGGTCAGGGTTAGGGTTAGTAAAGTCATGGTTTGGGTTAGTGTGAGGGGCCACCTAATGTTGGAAAAAAACGCAAACGCGGTAAAAACGCACTAAAAACGCATACAAATGCATAAAAACGCTGCGTTTTTTTCATGCATGCTCATAAAAATGCTTGAAAAAAATGCAGCAGTTGTATGCTTTTGTATGCGTTTTTCAATGCTTTTTTTTGCGGGAAAAACGCGCTGCAAAAAAAAGCAAGTGTGAAACAGGCCTTAGATAGGCTATGTGGCTGAGACCAACAAGCACACATAACCCACTGTAAGTAATGATCGGAATACTGTTTACAGACATGCTCTGATTTTTTTATGTGAGGGAGACAAACCTCGCTGTTCTTCACACCTGTCTGCCTCTACAATCACCAAGAACTCAGTGAGCACTTCATCTGTGACTGCTGGTTTGTAGCATGCATACCCCAGTTAGGCAGGTTTATAGTGACTGCAGGCTTGTACTGCGCATGCATCAGTTAGGCAGGGTTGTAATGACTGCAGGCTTGTACTGCACATGCACCAGTTAGGCAGGGTTGTAGTGACTGCAGGCTTGTACTGCGCATGCACCAGTTAGGCAGGGTTGTAATGACTGCAGGCTTGTACTGCGCATGCACCAGTTAGGCAGGGTTGTAGTGACTGCAGGCTTGTACTGCATATACCACAGTTAGGCAGGGTTATAGTGACTGCAGGCTTGTACTGCGTATACCTCAGTTAGGCAGGGTTGTAGTTGACTGCAGGCTTGAACTGCGCATACCACAGTTAGGCAAGGTTATAGTGACTGCAGGCTTGTACTGCGCATGCACCAGTCAGGCAGGGTTGTAGTGACTGCAGGCTTGTACTGCGTATACCTCAGTTAGGCAGGGTTATAGTGACTGCAGGCTGGTACTGCGTATACCTCAGTTAGGCAGGGTTGTAGTTGACTGCAGGCTTGTACTGTGCATACCACAGTTAGGCAAGGTTATAGTGACTGCAGGCTGGTACTGCATATACCTCAGTTAGGCAGGGTTGTAGTTGACTGCAGGCTTGTACTGCGCATACCACAGTTAGGCAAGGTTATAGTGACTGCAGGATTGTACTGCATATACCTAACTTAGGCAGGGTTATAGTGACTGCAGGCTTGTACTGCGTATACCTCAGTTAGGCAGGGTTGTAGTTGACTGCAGGCTTGTACTGTGCATGCCCCAGTTAGGCAGGGTTATAGTGACTGCAGGCTTGTACTGCGTATACCTCAGTTAGGCAGGGTGGTAGTGACTGCAGGCTTGTACTGTGCATGCCCCAGTTAGGCAGGGTTATAGTGACTGCAGGCTTGTACTGCGTATACCTCAGTTAGGCAGGGTTATAGTGACTGCAGGCTTGTACTGCGTATACCTCAGTTAGGCAGGGTGGTAGTGACTGCAGGCTTGTACTGCGTATACCTCAGTTAGGCAGGGTTGTAGTTGACTGCAGGCTTGTACTGCGCATGCCACAGTTAGGCAAGGTTATAGTGACTGCAGGCTTGTACTGCGCATGCACCAGTTAGGCAGGGTTGTAGTGACTGCAGGCTTGTACTGCGTATACCTCAGTTAGGCAGGGTTATAATGACTGCAGGCTGGTACTGCGTATACCTCAGTTAGGCAGGGTTGTAGTTGACTGCAGGCTTGTACTATGCATGCCCCAGTTAGGCAGGGTTACAGTGACTGCAGGCTTGTACTGCGTATACCTCAGTTAGGCAGGGTGGTAGTGACTGCAGGCTTGTACTGCGTATACCTCAGTTAGGCAGGGTTATAGTGACTGCAGGCTGGTACTGCGTATACCTCAGTTAGGCAGGGTTGTAGTTGACTGCAGGCTTGTACTGTGCATGCCCCAGTTAGGCAGGGTTATAGTGACTGCAGGCTTGTACTGCGTATACCTCAGTTAGGCAGGGTTATAGTGACTGCAGACTTGTACTGCGTATACCTCAGTTAGGCAGGGTTATATTGACTGCAGGCTTGTACTGCGTATACCTCAGTTAGGCAGGGTTATAGTGACTGCAGGCTTGTACTGTGCATGCCCCAGTTAGGCAGGGTTGTAGTGACTGCAGGCTTGCACTGCATATACCTCAGTTTGGTAGGGTTGTAGTGACTTCTGGTTTGTACTGCGCATCTTCCATGTCCATTTTTTTTCCAGCAACACAGAAGACAGAGGTCAGTACAGGTCTGTGGGTTCGAGAAAAACATGCACAGCTCACGGATTACATCTGTGTTCCATCTATGATTAACATGGCAAAGTATGGGTGAAGCTTTATCATGTCTTTACTATTCATACGTGAAAAAGACTGATGACACACTGATAGTAAAAACGTATGACACACTGATGGTAATCACAGACACACGGATGACACACTGATGGTAAACACAGACATACAGATGACACACTGTGTTAGAGTTGGCAGATTGCATTAAATCAAATTAAACTATAAAGTGCAATCGCACTATAACTGCTGCTAGTGTGAATAATGGGCGATAAAAAAATAGCAAACACACTGCGTTAAAACCACACAGAGCAAACGGGACGCAGAGTACCAAGCTCAGTTAACCACCAAGCAGCACTAAAAAATACAAGTACCAAACTCAGCTAACCACTGAGTGGCACAGAATATATAAGTACCAAGCTCAGCTAACCACCGAGTGGCACAGAAAAATAAAAAAACTGCAATACCCTGTTAAACCTTCAGTGGTAGAAGCAAATGGCAAGCTAAGTGTGGAACCCTATCGCTCTCTCAGGGAAGTCTAGGCTAGTGGTTGGGTTTGCTCTGTAACTCAGCTGTGCTGTCTGCACACATGACTGGAGACAGATACTAAGCCAAATGGGGTTTTCCCACCCTACACTGCCTGTATAGACACACAGTCACTGGTAAAGAGCAGCACAGACACATGCAAACAGAGTGGCAGTGTATCCCCACACACAATCACAAATGACTCTAGCATGCCCGCGTGCAGTGCTGGAAACCTTTTATGCACTAGGCACCACCCCAAACATTCACGCCCAGACGGACGGAGAGATGCCAGTGGGCCAGTCTGGAGCTGCCACATCACCAGAGCAGTCAGCGTCTGAACACCATTGAGAAGGCGCCTCATCATGAACAAGTTCAGTAAGGCCTCTTTCACACTTCAGTTTTTTACAATCAGTCACAATCCGCCAGGTTTTAAAAAAAACTCTCTCTCTCTCCCTCTCTCTCCTTTTCCAGGCTGCGATTCCTTTAAAATTCTTCATTTGTCGGATCCGTCAAAAAAACGGACAGGTGGCATCCGTTGTCATCAGTACTAAAACGGATCCGCCATCCGTCCTTTTGGCGGATTTTGACTGATGCAAAAAACTGAAGTGTGAAAGAGGCCTAAGATGATTTCTGGACTTAAACTCCAGATGGTAGGGCTGCCTCTGTATACCACTGGTTATCATAGACTTAGCTGGAGAGCCAGTAGTAACCATATGGACACTATGAAGCAGTACAAGATGCTGGAACGGAAGCGTGTGCTAAGCAACAATAACAGCGCCTGGACCTGAATGGGAGATCACAGAGGCAGACAAGACCTGGATCCATCCCATGCAGTGGAAGAATTCTGATGCCTAACACACTGATGGTAAAAACAAACACACGGATGACACAACGATGGTAAAAATGAACACATTGATCGTCACCAGTACCATTTTGTTTAAACATGGACGTGTGAATGCGGCCTTAAGTGTACGTGGAGACTGACAGCCAGGATACATCTTATTATTTGATGCTTGTTCAGCAATTTTCATCACTCCCACTTAAATGATGTAGTGAATCGTTCATCCACTTCTCCATATCCAGACACTAAGCGAGTGCCCTACTATCAAGATACATAGAGAAGGTGAAATAAATATTGATAACACCACCAAATTTCAAACTAAATATTGGTTCTATTGACATGAAATTCTCACGAGATGTTGGCAATAACCCATCCAATCTACACAGGCAAAAAAATCAAACCTTAGATGTACATAAATTAAGATATGTGTAATAAGGAGAAAGGACACAGTAAAAAAGTATTGAACACGCTTACTGAACTGTAATTAATACCTCATACAAAAGCCTTTATCGGTGAGGACAACTCCAAGATGTCTCCTGTATGGAGAAACTAGGTGCAAGCATTGCTCAGATGTGATTTTGGCCCTTTCTACCACAAACACTTTCCAAATCTTGAAGGTTAAGTCAGCTCCTTCTATGAACTTTGAGCTTTAGTTCCTTCAATAAATGTTCTATTGGATTCAGGTTTGATTTCTTTGCTTGTGTGGATTGGATGGGTTGTTACCAACATCTGATGAGAATTTCATATGAATGGCACCTTTAGAGATATATTTACTTAGAAAATTGTTGACGTGTTCAATACTTATTCACCTGTAATACTAGTTCTACCGATGAGACCAGTATTTATCATATATTTATGGGATGAGTCATAATTATACAAGATGGGAATACTTTAACGATAATATTGTTTTGTGTAACAATATAACTTTTTGATTAAACACAATTTTTTTATTGAAAAGAAAAGTTTACACAAGCCAGCATAGCATCAAAGCCATCTCTGTATTTTTAAAATCTAGATTTAACATATATACCATATATACTTGAGTATAAGCTGAATTTTTCAACACTTTGTTTTGCTGAAAACGTCCCCCTCGGCCTATATTCAAGAGAGGGTCCAGAAGATGGAGGGGGAGCAGCAGCGGCGGAGCAGCAGATAACAGGAGGCAGGAGCGGGCTGCTGTGGCTAAAACCTGTGCTCGCTGCTAAAGAGAAATGTACTGGCAGTGAATATTCATTTTTCTGTAATAACGTGCACAGTGGTCACAGCAGCCAGCTTCCTGCAGCAGCCGGCAATCACGTATGCCCGATACTTAAGACAAATGAATATTCACTTCTCTCCACTCCCATGGGTGTGGAGGTCAGTGAATATTCATTCCCTTAAGTAGTGGGCAGATGTGATCACCTGGCCGTTGCAGAAAGCCGGGGGCTGCGGGAGACACCATGCGTGCTAAAGAGCAATGAATACTGAGAGCAGTGAGTATTCCGGTAGCTGTCCTCTACTTGTAAGCAGCAAATGACGTCCCTTACATGTGCTTACAAGCTTACAGGCATAAATCAACTGCTGGCACCGGAACAAGATGCTGCGAGGGAGCGCAGGAAGGTAAGTAGGATGGTTTATTTTTTTTATGTTTTTCTGATCAGGCCATACATGCAAGGATAGGGATGAGGAGGCCATGCATACCAAGATAGACATGAAGAGCCATGCATACCAGGATAGGAATGAGGGAGCCATGCATAGCAGGATGGGGATGAGGCCATACATCCCAGGATAGGGATGAAGTGCCATGCAGACCAGGATGGGGATGAGGGGACCATGCAGACCAGGATAAGGATGAGGAGCCATGCAGAACAGGATGGGGATGGGGAGCCATGCATACCAGGATGGGGATGAGGAGCCATGCAGAACAGGATAGGGATGAGGATCCATGCATACCAGGATGGGGATGAGGAGCCATGCAGAACAGGATAGGGATGAGTTACGCATACCAGGATGGGGATGAGGAGACAATGCATACTCGGCTTATACTCTAGACAATAAGTTTTCCAGATTTTTGTGGTAAAATTAGGTGCTTCATCTTATACTCGGGTCGGCTTATAATCGAGTATATACTGTAATCATGAAATCATTTACTAATAATTAGCGAAGCTGGAGCAGGAAAAAGATTGTATGAAAAGCAAAAGCCATAGTACTGAAACAATTATGGAAGTCAAAAGCAAACATAACTTGAATGGAAAATCACTTATTACTGAGAACAAAAGTATTAAGTGTTTAATAGAGTTACTATAATTTTGAAATAACCATACAGATTGTTTTTCCATATAAGTAAATTGCTACCTTAATGATTAAAATGGAATAAATAATGAAATTGAAAGCAGAAGAGCAATACTAGAGATGAAATGTAATGTATTTTACATGTTGATAATACGCTTTCAATTAGGACTGTAAATCTGCTCAGATTCCATATGTAAGATGATGCAAATACAGAATATTACACATATACCTTCATACAAAGCTTGCAGTGTCTCCCATCAATAGCGATGCCAAGTACTGATCTCCAAGTAAAGGATTAGTAATCATTATATACAAAGAGATTCCGGACACACAGCAGTCTTAGACAAGCAGACCAAATATTCCATTATTTCACACAACCCACCCTCGTGAAAACTCAATGGAACATAACAAAATACACCTAATCTGCAATCATGAGCAGTGTATCTCCTACACATCTTTATGTGATATTAAGGCCATGTTCCCACACAGGAGGAAATGCTGCGCTTTTTTATGCTGTGATTTTTATGCATAAAATTTGCTACATTTGACAAAAGCAAATGGAATGTGATTTCATGATAACACATGTTCGCTGTGGGTTTAAAGATGCTGTTGAACTGCGTTTGCTTTTTGCTGCATTTTTTCCTCTATAGGCTTCTATGGGAAAAAGCAACAAGATCCCAAGTACAGAGTACATAGTAGTGGTACCTTTTATGTCACCCTATAATGACTTTGGAGAAACATCCTCTAGGGAGCTCCTAACATATGAAAACACCAAGAAACTGGAGCAATAAACACCATAATATCACGATCTCAAAAGTATTAAAGAAGTCTTTAATGTAATGATATCAATATTAAAATACACCCATATAAATAGTACAGCATATAATATGAAACAGAAAGTTGTTTAAACATGAAGCGGGAGTACCAGATGAAAAACTGCTGCTGCTGGACAGCCTGATTACACATGGGAATTTAAACAGGCATTCTCGCATGTACAGGGTGGGCCATTTATATTGATACCCCTGGGTGGGCCATTTATAAAGTTGTATCCAAAATGGCCAACTACAAAATGGCCGCCATGGTCACCACCCATCTTGAAAAGTTTTCCCCCTCCCATATACTAATGTGCAACAAACATAAAGTTGATATCACTAATCATTCCCATTTTATTTAGGTGTATCCATATACATGGCCCACCGAGGTGTATTAATATAAATGGCTCACCCTGTATGCAGCCTGTTCAGCAGCTACAAATCAAGCAGCTACATCGACAGAAACTAAATCTCTGAGCACGTCAAACTACTCAGAGGCCACCCGAGCATGCTTGGGGAAACCCGAGCAATGAGTATACTCGCTCATCACTATTAGTACCCTGATTTGTCCTGCTGCGCTTTCTGACCTTGCCGGTGTCTGTTCCTCCCTCTCTGCTTGTCCCGTCTTAGTGTTTCCCAATTGCTTTTGGATTTCCCAGTGTTTGACTCGGCTTTGACTCTGACTTGATGTTGCCTCTGGTCCCTGGTACTTCTGCCTTTTGCCTGGTATTGATCCTTTGGCTCTCCACTGACTTTGTGCTTGTTTTTTCCCTTTGTACTGCATGACGGTCTAGGCTTTGACTCGGCTTGTTTGACTATTCTGCTGCCACCTGGTGGTAGCTTCGCTGCAGCGCTGCAGGTCTGCTCTTGCTGACTTGTTACCACTCTATTGCCATCCAGTGGAGGCTACAGTTACCTGCAGCGTGACAAAGAGTTAACTTTTGGTACCACAATATCTTTCTTATGTGTTTGTGTAAGAATTGCTGCATCTGTATGTACCTACATAGTACATGATAAGAATTTGACAATTATGTGTACATTTGGGTAGCTTTCCAGAAAATCCATGCTTCTAATGACCTCTAAAATTACAGTAAACCAAGAAAAAGCGGAAAAGCTAAAATAATATGAAAATCCATCAGCCGGTTTTACAAGATCAGCAATTTTACAGACTTCACGTAAACTGTCACACAATCTGCCTTGGTATTAACCTCATCTAAGAAGAACAAACATTGGTTTGTTCTAATCATAATTTACAGCTTCATTTGCATTAACCGGCCTTCAGTTGGCTGTTGAGTTTTGTTGCACGTTGATCTTGGCAGAATTATCATTTACAAGTTCATGGGGAGACTCTAAATGTATAAAAACAAATCCTGAAAGTGGTTTATGGCTTCTAAAGTATAATGACAGCTCTTCAGTTAGATGTGAGAGAGGGGTCACTGCAATATAAACGGATCCTGCGTGAGACTTCTAACTCTGAACTTTAAGAGCTTATGGTAAAGCTGCCCTCTTCCACGCTGCGTAAAATAGTTTACAGTAACTTCAACCTTTTTTATCTTTACCGTCAAACATTTTCTTCCAGTATTCTCTAAAGGCAAAAGGGAGACTTCAAGATCTCAGAGAAACCAAAATATTGATATAAAGCAGGGCCTCAATAATTCATATAACGAACGGTAAAACTTAACCCCTAAAATATAGTTTGTAATAATTATTTTTAAAGGAATTGGCAAAACACTCTCAAAAAAAGAACACACTCTACAAATAAAAAAATTATAGAGGTGTGATATTCCATAGATTGAGTATACCGGGTCCATATAACGATATAGCACCATACGGGGGGGGGGGGGGGGGCTAACAAATGTTTAATATTTTCTAAAGAGTTTTATCCTTCCTTGCCGTGGAGGTTGGCACCCTAATAATGGTGTTATGGTGCCCCTGCTCAATCTCATTATCCCTAAAGACCATGGTTCACACCTAAGCTATAATTAAAATGCAGCACAGGTAGTGAAAACAATATACATAGACCAGGTGCATATCAAATAGAGACATATATATGTGTCTGGATAGTACCCAACTTGGGAAAAAGGTCAGTGGTCAGCTAACACACCCTACCATATGTCCAATACATATATTAAATTCCCCAGATATTCAGGAATAAACACGAGAGATTAGATATCCATTACCATGAGACACACCTAGGATTTTGGTATACAGTAGATAAACATAGTACTTATCTCAAATTGCTTCTAAGCTCTGTTCCTTAAAGATCCATGTGCCAATGTGTTTCACCCCCCGGTATTAGTAGGGTTCATCAGGGGACCAGGGGATGACTGTCAATGCATGGCCACAAAGATCTTTGAGAGCAAACAGCAATAAGGCAGCTTTCTCTACGTTATTAAAAGGGACAGGTTTAACGTGAAGACAAAAAGTGACCCATTTAGAATATGTACAGTATATACGTGTGTTAAAATTAAGTAATTTTTTGGCTTCTTTCCTTAAAAATATGCTAGTTAGTCATTTCTGGATGATACAGAGTAGAAGACTTGAATCTCTCTAGTTCTTTACCTCCTGGCTGAGACAGATGGCTAAATAGAGATAGACAGTGATGCTGCTAAAATAGCGTATCTCACCCAAATCAAGAATGACAAGCAGTCTATGTGTCTCTAGAGGAAAGTTGATAGCTAACAAATATCCAGTGTACGCAGCCACATCTACATGGATTCATGGGGTTAACAGAGGCAAAAATTTAATATGAGCCTGCAAGCTACTAGAAAGTGTGACTGGATGGGGCTGCAGCTCTACTGTATCTGTAACCTGGCAGATAGTCATTATAACTCCACGATGGGTGAAAATAGAAATGCACTGTAGACCAGTATCCTAGGGGGGTCAGAGGGTGTAGTCACCTGCCCCCTGGGCCCTGTGCTCAGAGGGGCTGCCCTAGAACTAAGCTACCCTTAATGTCAGCATGCTCAGCGGGCCGATATAGTTAAGACCTGTAATAGAGTAGGGAGACTCAGCCTCCCTGCACTACCGCTCTGTTTTGTAGACTGCAGGTAACTTTAAAAGCATGGCAGAATGGCAGAATGATGAAGTGTCTGGAGTGACAATATATATACATTATATAGTGTGTCAGCTAATGTGGAGTCCATTATATAGTGTGGAAGCTAATGTAGGGGTCATTATATAGTGTGGCAGCTAAAATGGGGGCCAATATACTCTTCTGGTACTACTGTGGGGCCGTTATATAGAGTGGCAGCTAATATGGAGGCCATTATACAGTTAATTTTGGTGTCTACTGTGGGGGGCCATTATACAGCATGACAGCTAATCTGGGAGCCATTATACAGATGGAGGGCTACTGTGGGGACCATTATACATTGTGAGGACTACTGTGGGGTTCATTATATTGTGTTTTGAGGGAGCAGTGTGGACATCACACCGTGTATATCGGAGCTGTGGGTCCGTTTTGCAGTGTAAGGACTACTGTAGACCCATCATACTGTACACAGGAGAACTGTGGGCACACCATACTATGTATAAGGCTGCTGTGGGCCCACTACACTGTGTGTAAGAGAGGGAATAAACATGAGCCCAATACTTTCAACAAAACACAATGCGGCAATTCATGGAAATAAGCCGCCATAATAATATTATGTTCCGCTCCATAAACATACTAATCAGGCAATAGGGCTAATGACGGCAAGCAGAATCCAGTAACTGTGCACCACCTGGTAAGCTTTTTCCATATGACTGTCGCTGACGTATGATGTAACTTATGATAAATGTTATGGATTCTGCTTGCTGTCATTAGCCCTATTGCCTGATTACACATCGGCTGGTTGCCCTGAGGATATTTTGTCCAGCCTATATGGCAATTATTTGGCATTTGTAACAGCCCTTGTGTCGGCATATTTTACAAACTATCCTGGCTAATGTTATATACAGGTGCAGTCTTTTTTTTTTCCACTCCCCACCTGCCTTCTTAATATTGGTGTCTATTTGTCATCTGCAACTTTACTGGTTATTTATATATATTGTCTGTGCTCGCATTTAATAAAGGATTTTGATATTTTTATACTACTTGGATTCGTTTGCTCCCTTTTTTCTCCTAAATTTGTGTGTGTAAGAGAGGCATGGGCCCACCATACTGTGTATAAGAAACTGTGGGGGCATCATACTGTGTATAGGGGAGCTGTGAGCCCATTATACTGTGTATACGAAGCATGAGGTCACTTATAGGACATTATTAAATGTTAAGTAGGCACTTAAGCAAAATTGTTATAGGGGTAATCAGGGTATTGTGACTATCAAAGGGGCATTATTATTTTCTAGGGGAAGAATGTGGCAACTATTTTCTAGGGCACTTACACAAAATAATATTTTCGTAGAGGCAATTTTACCATCTAGAGGGTACAAAAGATGCATTTTACTTTGTAAGGGGCACTCTTGTGGGCACTAAGAGGAGCAATGTTGTTGGACTACACAGCAGGTGCAGTAATAGGATGAAATATGAAAGGATGAGGAGATTGTGCAGGTTGGGAATAGATGGGGACGGGGCTGTTAATATGAGAAGTCAAATGTGTCTTTGCTGTAATCTCTGCAGACGAGTCATGGCTGTAGAAGTGGTCATGTTAGTCTAGGCCAGATGGAAAGTACAGAAAAAGTGAACAACGTCATCAGAAAGAATGTCAATTGTAAGTCAGTCATCTAATATATAAGTGTGCTGAAATCACTTGTATGGTTTGCATCACTGATATCTACCACTATATGGTCACTGTAGGGCGGTAAAATCAGTTCTGACCTTTTTATAGACATGTATATTCAGCTTGGTCATCTGCTGAGGTTCCGATATACTCACAACTAGGATGCACCACCATAGTTGTAACAAGGGCCCACTCAGAAGTTTCGCCCCCTCTGAGGTGAAACCTTAGCTACATCGATGCTGTAGATGGTCTTATTTCCTCTGTCAATTGATTCGATATGGACAGTTCCAGGACCTCATCCCAAAGCTCAGTTTATTTGATCTTTGTGAGTATGAATCATGCAACGCATTGTGATTGTAGTATGTTGATGTTTTCTGTTATTAACAATGATGCTGCAGTAATTTAGTTCAACCACTAGAGGTCACCTTTGAGTAACATAGAGAAAACTCTGGAAGCAGGAAGTTGAAAGTCACAGATTTTCCTGCGGAGATGAGGGAAGGAGCCCTGTCAGAGAGACTCAGAAGAATCCAGAGCCTAAACTGATCCGAATTGAACAAGTGTGATCCAGAGGAAGCGGCTCCTGTGAGTAAACTGTGACGTTTGACTGGTCACCGACTGTTTAGTTAGTTAGGGAGAGTTAGATAGGGATCAGCATTTTCAAGAACACTCCTGTTACTAAGACTGCATATGGACTGACAGCGACTGTGTGAATTCCTGTGTATCAAGATTCTGGCCATGAAATATTACTGGGACTGATTGGAATTTTCATTTGTATTGGTATCAGAGGACTTGGTGGCCTAGAAAGCTGATTAAATTTGGTGTCTGGATGTCAGGATAACAAGTTCAGTTGTTTACTGTTAAGTATATTCTGTCAGAGAGTCCGCTCTGAGCGCTCACAAATAAGACAGCGCACTGTGTACATGCTGTGCTGGTTGAAGTGATTTGTCATGTAAATATATATACAGTGGGTCCGTAAAGTCATGGTGCACTTTTGACCAGTCACTGGAAAGCAATAAAAGACAATAGAAATGTGCTCCTTAGGTAACTATCCCGTATTGCCTCTACAGACTCGTCACTGACTGATGGCCTACCAGAACGGGGTTTCTCCACCAAACTGCTGGTTTCCTTCAACTGCTTATTCCACCGAGTAATGTTATTCCTATGTGGTGACACTTCGTTATAAACACGTCAATATTCATGTAGCACTTTGGTCAACTAAAAACTGAGAGGGTTTTCCTTTTTTTGGTCCAGATTTCACATTTCTATAGTCTTTTGTTGCTTTCCTGTGACTGGTCAAAAGTGCACCTTGACTTTACGGACACACTGTATATTATAAGGGAAAACCGGATAGCCGTAGTCTCTTGTAATTAAGGTGGGAGGCGAGTGTAAGATTGTATACCCGAGAGGACCACTTGTCAAAGTCGCGGTAGAACTTCGTATAGGCCCGGTACTGGATAAGGGAGGGAGTGGCATAGTCTTGGGGTAGTCGTTGATTGGCTGCAGGACTCATTTAGCATAACAATATCACATGAGATCTGGGAGACTTGGTGTCCACAGCGCTGGAAACATCCGGGTGCAGGAGTAAACAACCCCCTTAAATCAAGGAATTTTGCCACCCTTAGATAACCACTTTCTGAGAAAAATCATGTTTAGGTAGAGGCTGTCACTGTGTCTTTCTATAATATCGTCTGTTACCTTTGCAATGTTTTAGTATGTTGGTTTAATTTTGTAATGTTGCTTCTCACTATTTTACTGTACAGGATATATTTAGCTATATTTATAGTATGTCTAAGGGGTTAATTTTAGCATGATAGTTTAACCTTTTTCTAATAAGTTATCCAACCACTTTCTCTTTCACCTCATTTGACATTGGGTGTTGAGAGCAGGTGGAAATGAAGCAAAAATGTAATGTCTTTAATGCCCAGCTGCTCTTGTTTAATTCACAGAATGCCCTATTAAAGGTTATTTTACTCGTGTATATGCTGATATATTTTTGGAAACTGTACTATACAGTCATCATCAGGGACGATGTTAAGGGGTAGACAAAACTGGGCAATTGCCCAGGTCCCCCACCCCCTAAGGGCCCACCAGCCACACTGATAATAGCATTATTAGTGTAGATTCAGATATGAAGACTGCTTCAGGACTATTGGTGCCATCACAATCATGTGAAGGGTCATGTGACCGTGATGTTACCACAGGTCCTGTACTCTGTGGGATGTCAGGACCTTTGGTGACACCACAATCATGTGCCCTGTCATGTGATCTTGATATCACCACAGATCCTGGATTCTACGAGAGTTAAAAGAACTGAAGAGATGATAGATTGGTGGTAAGATCTATTGTGTGTTTCTGACTGTCTGTCTCACATCAAAAGGGAGAAGATAGTGCTAATAGACCTTCATGATTATAGCAAAATATCAAACAAACTTTATTGATAAAAACAGTTCACTGGAGGGAACACAGCAATAAAATAGTGACAAACAGCAGGAGAGTGTATCAGAAAAATCTAATATATAAAGCTCAAAGTGTGTATGTATGTATGTGTGTATGTATGTGTGTATGTCTGGGATAGGCATCCACACCATCGCAGCTACAGCCACAAAATTTGGCACAGTCGCACGTCTGGACCCCGAGAGCGTCCTAAGCTATGTTGCGAGGCCAAATTTTAACCCCGCGCGTTCCAATTCACCAAACAATTTTTCCCCTATCTACATACTGGGGAAACAGTGTGTGCGTATCAAGCCCCGCCACTCATTGTGATGTCATAATGTTTGACTATGGTATGGAGGATGTGTGACGGGTTTATGGGCACGGGACTATGGGATGGAGGATGTGTGATGGGTATATGGGCACTGGACTATGGGATGGAGGATATGTATGACGGGTATATGGGCACAGGACTATGGGATGGCGGATATGTATGATGGGTATATGGGCACTCGACTATGGGATGGCGAATATGTATGATGGGTATATGGGCACGGGACTATGGGATGGAGGATGTGTGATGGGTATATGGGCATGGGACTATGGGAAGGAGGATAATTATAATTTGCTATAACTAACCACAGTTAGTTACTATGCCCGGGCAGCGCTGGGCTCTTCAGCTAGTACTGTAATATAATTCCTTAATGTTCATATCTTTTGGTGATGCCTCACACTAGACTGATGCTACTATTCACTTGACTATACTTTCAACTAGACACAATATATATAGGTGTACACTTTACAGGGCTTTATCAGTGAGTTCTTTTGATTGACGGTCTAAGTGTGTGTCTGTGTTCCTTCCTCAACACCCTGGAGCCGGAGCTGGCTAGACACCTGACCATCCTAGGGATCAGTATCTGACATTTACCTGATGCAGTCGGTGGGCAGTATTCTGGTGAAGTGTCAGTGACAAGTGTACACAGTGTTAATGGTCAGGCACTTTGTCGCACCGGAAATCGCTTCCTGCATTTATTTAGATGAGAATTTAAAAATATGTCTCATAGTGGAAGGTGAATCATTTATAGAGTGGACTGAGATGTATCCTCTGCTGAAGTCTGTGAATGGTGCGCTTCAGATGTAGCAGAGTGGAATGTGTTGTATGATCAGATTACATGGATATGGCAGCACAAACTTTGCTGGGCACATGCAAAAGAAGTGACCGAATCATTGCTCACTTTTGCTACATTTGTACAGGTTAGATGAAGGAGAGCAAAGTTTGTTTTTCTCCTCATATTTCTTGCACAATGAGACTATACAGTTGCAGTGTGGCACCCCAGGAGTCCAGTTGCCACAGTGGCAATGTCTCTCTCACAGGGGGGTGATGACATGCCTGGAAGCAAGGAGGGGTCCCTTAGCCAGAAAACACCTGCATACAACACCTTTCCTGACTCCAGACCAGAAGGCGGAGCTCAAAACCTGGCTTCAGGAAAGGTTCCTTATTAGTTCTGGCCTGGAGGTGGGGTTAGTCAGTCTGTGAGAGTCTGCACAGGGGACAGGAGCTGTGAGGAGCTCGTCCCAAGAGCAGAGTGAAGAGTGAGGAAAGTGAAAGTTTAGGAAAGCCTGGGGATTGGAGCTATGACCAAGCTCACCCCAGGGAAGAGCGCTTGACACCAGAAGCCAGAGTCCGTGGCTGCACGGGTACAACAGTCTC